>NC_082600.1:39974573-40277603 GCF_030936135.1 Gavia stellata
ACAATGTCATAGCTTCCTCAATAGCTCCCTGCAATAATCTCCCCAACCCATGTTCCCTGTTTACACATTTTTGGCCTGCTAACTGTGCAAGACATGGTCCATACAGTGGATAATAGGAAATTACATGCCTGTTGATAAGCCAGAGGTTCAAGACTCTTCACCAGATTCTGCTTGCATTTCCCCTTTGGGGAGCCTAATGTTGGCCTCCTTTCATTACCCTGAAACTGGGAGGCATTTAATATTTTTTAAATTCTGCCTCTGACAATGTCCTTGAAACTGAAACCCTCTCCTAGACAGGGACTGCCCAACTCAAAAGGCTTAACTTTCTCAGAAAAATGGCTAAAAAGAGCCATAATAGAGAGGAAATCCTTTAAAATGGAGAAGATGGTCCTGGGGACTCATTCGCATGCTATGGAAGCTTTATACTTCAGACAGAGAGTTTTAACTGTGAACAAAGATCTTAAACAGCGATTTATCCCAGTGGCATCATGAATCATTGTTTGGTAGAAATTTCTTACAGTGAGGAACCACTGTGCTGTATTTTAAAGAATGTGGTGTAAATGCTGCTAAAATACTGTCAGCTCGGTGTTTGGTTATTCGAATTTTAACCTTGTTTATTATGTTTCATCTCCATGGTGTTTTTAGGCAATTCTTGTACCAGCAATGCTAGAAATTCCTCTTTTTCCAAGAGACCTTGTGGTCACTGGGACACTGATGATGCTTCTCTGTCTGATTTCTGTATGGACACGTTCACACAATTAGGTCCTGCAATGTGAAAGTGGATGATGCTGTCACAACTTTCTTGCAAGAAACACTACCAGAACCATCTTTAGGAGGAAAGTTAATCTTAAAACTGCACTCTGTCTCTAGCAATGTGAGCATCAAGCCATTCCAATTGATTTTTCAGCCATGTTGAAGCAGCTGCAAGAGGTTAGGATAGTGAGACTTGGGCCCACATAGCTGCTAAAAATATACAGCAGAAAGCTGTATAGAGACAATTTCTAGACAACAAAGAAAAGGAGTGGAGTTGAATATGCTGTTGTTCTAGTGGCAACTTACAGAAGGTTGCTATCAACAAGTTGCTAAGAATTCTTTTTTCTTAGCTGTCATGGGACTTCTTTTGTCTGTGTGGATCTATTTTAAATGTTTTTCCCCTTTCAGCACTCCCTGATAATAAGAAACTTATGTAACTGCTCTTCTTCGGGGAGAATCTCGCTTTGGTTTGCTTATTTGGTCTTGAGAAAACCACAGGGCTCAGAGAGCGTACGAAAAGAGCTTACACACTCAAAAGGTGCAGCAGGCAGCTGAGACAAACTGCAAGGGCAGGATTAATCAGACTGTGAGCTTCATGGTTCAGCTGTTTGCAGATCAGTAATTAGCATCCTCCACCCAGTGACTTGATCTCTGCCTCAGTAGTGCCGTGAAGTACTATGTAGAGCTGTATTAGTCATAGGGACAGTTGAAAAAAAGAAAAAAAGAAACCCAAATCCAAACCTTTCTTCCCCTTTCTTGGTTTGTGAGGGCAAGAACCATGTTCTCCCACGCTGAGAGAGAGGGAACGGTTTGCCCTACTCCACGAGCTGCTGGGCAGGGCGTAACCCAAAAAGGCAGGTGGATCTGGGAGCACGTTCGGTGCTGTGGCAATGTGGCGGGTGCGGGCTGCAGCCTGGCATGCAGTTGGGGCTGCACCGTGTGCTGTGAGCAGTGAATCTGCCAGTACAGCAGGGAGAGGAGGTCTCCTGCCAGGTAACCTTCCTACTGGTAAATCTGTGCCTGGTCTGTACTGAAACACTAGAGAATAGGCTTATTTTTCTCACTGTGTCTAGAGGCTGTATTCCTGTTGGGAGTAGGGGTAATATGCAGGATTAAATCTCACAGAGTGATTTCATAGCAATTTCTTAGTGTGGAAGGCTGAATCTGGTGTGACTTTTCCGCTAGAAAGGGAGCGTGGTATGTGAAAGGATCTGGCTCTTGTTTAGAAGTTTGTTTAAAAATTGTGCAAATAGCAGACAAGCTGCCTTCAGATGCTAACATGATGGCAACATGTTCAGTAGAGTCCTGCAGTTGTCAAAACCCACTCTACTGTAGTTAAAAGCAAATCTAGAACAATCTCCTGACAGGTTTTGTATGAAAATTAGCTAAAAATTAGTTAAACCAGGCTAACAAATATTGTAGAAAGCAGAAGTCATTCTATCACCCTCGTAAATAAGCCTACTTCTTAATTCTCATATAAGATAACGAACGAATAAAACACATTTATCACCATTTATGACCGTGTTATGAATTCAGATAAACCCTTCTTTAACCAGGTTGCAATTACAGGGAAATAGCAGATAAAAAGTCAAGACTTAAAATTATGCAAAGACTCTTAATACCCAAGTAGCAAGTACATATTTTAATTACTGCTTCTTCAGGAAATCAAAAGGTAGGTCCACTTCTCACCTAGGCTGATCAATTATATAGAAAATTGAGTTTTTCTTTCTTTCTTTTTGGAGTCAAAGTTGCTGCTTTGGGTACTGTATCCAATCCACAGTAAGTACTCTGTGTCAGCAGTATCTAAAAATCAGGGTTGAAGTGCTGCTGTCTAACTATAGATCCTGAGACAAGGGGTCAATAGGAAGAGGTAAATAGAAGTTGGTAGTGAGCCACCAGGGCCCAGTTTGTCAATCTTCACCTGAAAACAAACACTGTATGTAGCACGGCGAGAGAAGTGCTAACCCTCATAATTGTAAAGTGAGTAAATCAGTGTTTTTCTTATTTTCTGCTGATTGTTTTATTAGCTACCTACAGCTTGGTATCATACTGTGATGCTTACTGTAACAAAAAATTACAAGGAAGTGTCAATCATAAGCTTGTTTCTGGATATAATAAATTTCACCTTATTTAGGCAAAATATTTTCTTTACCTTTCTGTTTCACCTCTTGTCCTAATTATCTAAGTTATATTCTCATAAAACTTAAGAATTCTCTTGATAACTAATTTAAAAATTATGATTTTGGGCATCCCACAAAAGATGTCTGGAGGGAAAGTGTAGAACTTCATTCCCTTGAATGAAAAAGAAGAGAGACTAAAGTACTACTAATGGTGCAAAGCATGCTGCAGTATTATTCTTAGGAATGGCAATATGTTGAAGTATTTTTGTGGCAGGCTTCAGTGTTTTGTTACTGTTTTGATTACCTTCCTGTTCTTTTAATATCACACATGAGAAAAAGTGTGCTCATAAGGCTGGTCAAGAAATTGTGATTATTTTATCCATCTGAGTATTTGTTATAACCTACTGTGTATGACATACACTGCCCTGATTTTGCAAATGCCCTTTCAACCCACTGGAGTGTGGCACATAGTAGAGAAATATGTTGCTGCATATGATTACAAGATCATTCTTCCTTGGCCAAGTCCAAGTCAAAACAGACATATCTTTAATATGACGGCATACCTAAGAGAGCCAATAATACAAATTTGCTACAGAAGTTTCCCCAATAGCCTGCAGTTGTAAGGAGGGCACTTGACTGCGTGTGTGTGTGTATATGTGTGTATATATATATATAAAGAATGTGAGGAAAAATGGAATTGAAGTATTGTCTGGCCAAAATAACAGTTACAGTTTCAAGTTGGTTTTCTCCTGTGTAATGCTGGCTTATGTGGCAAATTACTACTTTGCCTTAGTCTTGGCATACTAAATTACAAGAGAAATGCTGGAGAAAAACAGATTTATCTCCAATAATGTGATTTAATGCCCCCCTCTTGTAAATATTTGTCTAATAAACTGTTCACTCTTCACCGATGTTGTGCTCTGTTTTTCCTAGACCACACTCTTTTCCTGCACAGAGAGTAATACACCTCCTAAAGAAGTACAGTAAGGCTAAAGTAGAGTACAGAAGATAAGCTAGTTACTTGCTGGATTGCAGAGGTTCAATGCATAGACTGAGTCTACTGCTGTTACTTTCTATTCAGATGTGGATTGTTTGTTTCCCTTAAAAGCTAATCATGTTTGTTTTTTTCTTACTTTGTTAATGATGCCTATGACTGGACTTGTTATCAATTTTACCTTCAGGCATGGATGGATTCCAATAATATTATTTCCCCATTTTGTGTCCTAATGTTTTCAGCCTGTCTGCACTTAAATAGCTAAACAATGAAATGTAATTGTCCTCTCAAGCACATGATATTCTCTTGCTTATTTTACTGGATGCAGACCAGATCAGCCCATGATGAAGTGCTCTTGAACAGGGCTATCTGTGCTAAACTCAGTTATGCTATTTTCGATCAGGGTTGAGCCAGTAGCATTTATGCTTTGTTTCACCTGTTTGGTTTTTTGCTTTAATGCATTCCCACCCCCAAGCCTCTATCACTCCTTGGCTGGTCCAATGACTTCTAGGAGCAGGGCTCGGGAAGCAGCCATAAGCTTCCATAGCATCCAGCCTCTCACACAGGGGCACTGTTTAACGCAAATCATTACTATGAGGCTGAGGCTAATCTGTCCAGATTTAATCAGTGGCTCCTGAACAGAAGCATAAAGGTTTTTAAAGCATTTACTGCAGCCTTCAGACACCTTATTAATGAAGTTATCCCTCTTGGCTCCTTTCTGTGGAGAAGGTGAACAGCTTATTTGTAACATTCATAAAAAAACTGCTGGAAAAACTAATGCTTCATAATCCTGATTGTTACAGTATAATAGTGTATTTATTAATAACACATCCTAAAAACTTCATCTTTTAACAGCTGTATGTGTAATTTTAGTTTTTAATGGTATTTTGGCAAATAATGTAGTTGAAACAGGCTTCACAGTTTTATTTTTTTCTGAGCCTACTGTAACTGGTGAGGCTTGTCATGCTTGGCTTTATCCCAAAAGGATAACGGGAATTGCCCTTCCCCATCCATGATAATCCTCTGTAGGTTTTCTCTGTTGCCTTTTTTCCCCCTCTTCTCCCTCCTCCTTCCGCATCCTTTTTTCCTTTCATATCTCAATCCTGTTTGAGAGTGAAAAAATGCTCCTTTGCAAAATACTGCTAGCAGTCCTGTATTTGAAAATGTACTATCTGAAACAATAAAGTTAAAAATTTGTTTATTTGTTTATACTGAGGGGAGAGAGCCATCATGGCTAGGGTTTTGTGTCCGTCCCTTCTCCCTACTTTCCCACTGGGGAAACAAAAAATAGATCATCTACATCTGCTTTGAGTCAGTCACTTCTGTCTTCTGGTTTTCCAAGAATAGCCAAATGCTGCCATTGGTTTGCCGTCAGGGAGAAAAACATTGTGGAGACTGTGGCATTAACACAGCCTCTTGAAAACACCAGCCTGAATGCATGCTCATCATGAGTCACGGCTGAGTGCTCGGGTTATTTCATTCCTGCGATTCCTCTGCAGCAGAGACCCAGAAGGTGCTGTTCCCCTGCCTCGTACCTGCTGGAGTGGGACAGTAACTTGGTTTCAGGACAGAACCTATGTGGGATCCTTCTGCCACCACAGCGACAGTATCATATTGTGCCCTCAAAGCTGCTTTTTCCCAAATACGACTGGAGAGTCAGGCAATTTAATGAGGGAACCTCAGTGTTACTCATTCATAGGGTCTGAAGGAAGAGACCTGCTTGTTCCCCTGCTTCACAGCACTCTCAAAATTCTTTCCTTAATCCCTCCCTTTCTATCAGACGTGTGACTTTTGGGATGTGCTTTTCAAAGGGAAAAGCTTGAAAAGCTGGGACTTGAGAACTAGTGACCTTCTGTAAAAATAGGTGAATGTAGTAGCTGAGACTTAAATCTGTGAGAGACTCGTGGTGTACCCACGGCCTGCAGCGTTCTGTTCTCCTTTCTAATAAATCCAAGCGATTCTGGCTTTATACCTTGAAAGCAACAGCAAAATAAACCTCACAGTGGGGATAGGCATGGGTGGGTTTTGGTAAAATCGTGTATTGACAGTAAATGGAGGAACTCCAAAAACGGGGGAGTTTGTTATCTTGCTTTAATTTTGAAGAATTAAAGGGTACGACGGGACAATGTCCTCCTGCCCTGCCACAGGAAGAGGATACGGCATCTTGCCAGGAGCAAGGCCCTGAGAGAGGGGCAGGAAAAGCCCTTTGCAACGGTTGCGTCTCCCTCCATTTTCTAGGAGTATCCTGACATGGCATGAGCCCCGAGGGCCACCCTGGCCAGACCGCAGGCGTGAGCCCGCCTCGGTGACCGGGGACACATTCCCCCCCGGTACTCCGGGCGGACCCCGGCCTGCTGCCGCTTCGTAGGTGGGGTTTGGGCCCCAGATGGGGACTAGGGCCGGCAGCGCCAGCGCTCCCCCACCTCCGAGCCGGCCCGCGCCGCCCCGTCCTCCTCCGCGCCGCCAGAGGGCGCTGGCGGCGGCTCTGCCCGCCTCGGCGGAGGCGGGGCAGCAGGGAGGCGGCGCGCAGGCGCAGTAGCGGCCGCCCCCGCAGCGTTGTCCCTCCCCGGCGACAGAGCGCGGGGCGGGCGTCCCCTGCCGCAAGGGCTGCCGGTCTATCGGCGGCGCGGGGGCGGGCGGCCGGCCCGGGGCCCGGACATAAGATGGCGGCGGCGTTGCTGGGGAGGCGGCGGCGGCGGTTGCGGCCTTGCGGGCTGTCGCGGAGCGCGGGCGGCGCGCGACTCTGCCCGGGCTCGCAGGGCGGATAGAGCGGGGCCGGCTCGGCGGAGCGGGGCCGCCATGGGCTCCCAGGTGCTGCAGATCCTGCGCCAGGGCGTGTGGGCGGCGCTGAGCGGCGGCTGGTACCAGGACCCGCACCAGGGCGCTGGGGTCAACGCGCTGCACCTCTACCTGTGGCTCTTCTTGCTCGGCTTCCCCTTCACCCTCTACATGGTGAGCGCAGGCCGCCGCCGCGCCCAGGGGAACGGTGTCGGCCTGGGCCTCGGGGCGGGCGGGCCTTGCGGGGGGCCGCCCGCCTCAGCAGCGGCGGCGGGCGGAGGTGGGGGGGGGCGGGAAGGGCCGCGGGGCCGGGGCCATCGCACGCGCGCCCCCTGCCCGCGGCGCCGCCTGCGCGCTGCCGCTGCTGGGCTGCCCCGGGAAGGGGCGCCCCGGGGCCCGCCTGCCCGCCCGCGGCTTTCCCCTGCCGGCGCCCGCCGCTGTGAGCGGTCGAGGCGGCCCGGAATACGCCTGCGACTGCAGCGTTTCGGAAGCACTGACCTGTTACCGGGAAGGTGTGGGTGGGTGCTAGCGGGGCGCATCGGGCGCGGTAGCGCTTCAGTCGTTGGTGCTTCGCCTTCGTTTTTGTTTACTTTCCTTGAAAATTGGGCATAACTCTATTAGCTTCACCTGCAGATCTGCTGGTAGTCCAGGAGAAAGCCCAGGTTCTGTGGAAGCTGTCAGATCTAGCTAGTAGTTCTGGCTGGCAACTCTATCACTTTCTATTCTGACTTTTGAGACTGGGGGAGGCATGTGCTTCGGGGTCCTTAACCTAGAAGCTTATTGGGGCACAGTGTAGTGTATTGTGTGCTGGCTGGCAGTGCATTTGGACTGTGTGTTACTGACAAGAAGTTACTTCAGCTTTTTTGCTTGTGTACTTGGTTTGGGAGAATTCCTGTTGAATATATCTTTGTATCTGATGATTCAATCAAAGCTGTTAAAATACTAACCTTTAAACCTGGAAACTTTCTTGACATTTGGACTTGGAAACAAATACAGCAGAGGTATGATCAGTTATGAGAGAAGGTGGCAATTTCCTGTTGGCCAGTGCTTGTCTTTCTGTGTAAGTTGTGTGTAACTTACGAAATACTAATATTTCACTTCAGATTTCTCAGTAGAAAAGTGTGTTCATACTAGGTGTGTTGTGACCAGTTTTGAGCATATGAGATAGAATGTAATTTGCAAGTCTGCCAGGTCCAGGTGCTGTGACAACTTAAAGAAGAAACTGCCTTGTGAAAAAATGTGAGTTAGTGAATGAAACCTTGGAGGAAAAACTCTATGTGAGTGTACTTGCAGAGATTCAGAGCTCTGAGGTCAGGTGTTTGCTTTGTTAAAAAGCAATTTGTAAGATTGAAGTATGAGACACTCCATACTAAGAAATAGCTAATGTGGAAGAGGAGGTAACAGTCCTGTACGGTTAGTTTTTAATTCATATTGCCATGTCTTGGAAAAGGTAGCTCCAAGGCTTTTTGCTTGAAAACTTTAGACTGCTGGCAAGGAAACCACAGGCTGAGACAAACTGCTTTTAAAACCAAAGTTAATGTGACAACAGGTAGATAAAACTTTAAACTAAGCAGATCCTCTCTAAAAACTGTGAATCTGTATCTGTTTAGAGTTCCACCAGATATGGGAAGAGGAGAGTCCTTTTGGTCTCAAATGTAGCTTTTTTTTTTTTTCCCCCCCTGCTTTGTCAGAGTAGTCTATTTCATTAGTACTGCCTTGGTGAGAAAGCTGTTCATAAAGGTGTGGTGAGCTATATCCTGCATGCGCAGGAGACTTTTGAAGGGGGACTGATCTATATTGTACCTAGTCTTTTGACAACTGATAAATCTGGACCAGCATTTGAGTTTCCTGCTGCTCTTAAACTAGCAGTTAAGCTTCAGTTACCCATACTATGGGCTAAATGTCAGTGTTGCCTAAACTTTTTTTCTTTTCCTGTGCAGAGGGAAAAGATGGGCAAAAGCAAGCTGCTTTGGGTTTTGTTGAGGTCAGAAAAATTCTCTTGCTTCATAACTCTGGACAAGTTAAAGATGCAACAACAAGTGCCAACTTCCCTGAGAAATAAGTAGGGAGATTAGTCACAAGTTAAAGCAGATTGAATCATATTTGGCTGTTTTCCCTTTTTCCACCCTCTGCAGTTTAAGTGTTGTCTAGACATAAACTAAACAGGCAGAACTGTGATGGTCATCTTAGCTCTTTAGCATCTTTTAAGCTCTTTTTCAGAATAAAAAGCAGTAAATGTTGCATTTCTGTAGGACATACATAAATAAGCAGAACTTGCTTAAAAAGTCTTAGGTAATCGTAGTGTGAATTCTGAGTATGGCTCACTGGTGTGTAGGAGGGCGTTTCTAAGCTAGCTTCAAATGACTTGTTGCTGGCAGACAACCCTGTGTGTTTAAAAACCAAGGTATATAGAAAGACTTAGAATGCTGGCAGGTTTTATATTACTTATAAAATTTTCTCACATAAGGAATTCTGACATCATAGTGTTGCTTTGATATATTGGGGCAGCAATAACTGTAGTTATTCCTAAGTTGTTCTGTAGCAGTAAAGGCAAAAGAATTCCATAAGAACTTCGCTTGTAGCTAGCTCTCAAGGCTGAATGCATTTTACAGGAAGCTAATAACTTTTTTTCAAATGTTATTTAACCCCCAACAGGAATGAACATTTAATCTCTTTTGGATATGGTAATTTTATTATTATTACTTAAAGACTTAGTTTATTGCACCCAGTGTTGCTAATCTTTCGTCTGTGCACTCCTTCTGTTGATCCTGTATTTTCAGAATGGAATCTGAGAATGGTTGTGGTCAGCAGGTAATACCATAAATCCGTGTGTTTCTTTGCACGTGTATGCCAGTGCTGTTAGGGTTGATGGGTTTAATGCATGGTGCAAACTGACTGAAGAAATTCGCCGTAGAATTCAGCTAGCCTTTCTGCCTTGGTCCCTCATCTGCCTTCTGAGCTTAAACACATGAAGGTGAGGCCTGTACCCTGTGTGAAGGAGAGGAGACAAATGTATACAGAAATGTATCTATGTTACAGATCCAGATACTTCTCTTTTTCTCATGTGTATGTATACACTTAACCTACCCTTGTCAGAAGTGTGGCTAAAAGAGAAGTGTAGATAATGAAGGAATTGGGGTGTAGAGGAAGAGAGTCTGTATTGTTTGATTTGTGGCTTGGCAGCACGCATACAAAAATACTGCTTTCTAGACTAGTTAAATATATCCTGTTTGGATATTTGTATTCAGTACCAGACTCAACTGTGCCTGTTGATCTGCATATCTGTAGTAAGAGCTGATCCCTGTTTTTACTCTAATTCAAAACTCAAGTTGGAAGAAGAAAATATGCTACAATATGGGGGAACTGTACAGCTAGGTTGTAAAATATAGTGGTAGAGTTGGAAAAAATACCCTAAATGCAGAGGCCAATGTTATGCATCGGTGTTGCAAGGGGGAGGGGAGGAAAGGAGGCTGCCAAAGCGCTTCCCCTAGTCGGAATGCTGTTTCAGCCCCACCACGCGCGCAGGAGGGGGTGAAGTCTTGGCTCCAGCACTCGGGGAACTTTGCCAGTGACTGAAGAGGAGCCAGGACTGTACGTTGCTTGGGGTGATGGGCTCATATGTACCTACAGAACTTGTCTGTCAAAGTGAAGCTCGTTTAGACAACAGTTCACTTAATAGGCACTTGATTTCCTGACTTCTGTACATAGTTACAGAAGTAGGTCATATAAATGTAGCTTCATGTGGAAGTCTTTTTCCAGTGAAGTTTCTGAAGTAGGTGCTGTTTCTTAAACTAAGAATTTAAGTACTTGAAGTTGGATGTATGATGAGAATCCCTGGTGTCCCACATTGCTGTAAGCCACATTTAGTTTTTTGGCTACTCAAGTTTCATTTGTACGCCTTGAGGTTTCAGTCAAAGATTAAGTAACTTGTAACTGAATATGCTTCCTGATAACAGCAGTTCTTTAGGGCTCTGGCTGTTCATAAACAAAAAATGGTGACAAAACAACATCTGTTGTTTCTTGATCTTTCCTCTTCCCTAGTATGAATGTTTCTATAAAATACTGGCCTCAAAATGCTTGAACTTGAGAGCGCTTTACACGACAACTGTTACTGCTTAATAAACGTTTGATTGATATCATTTTTACGTAAGGACTTGCAATCTGATTTGGATTGGGAGACTTTCCTATGAATGTTCTCAACAGGTAACACCTACACATCTCTTTTTGAAAAGAATCTGGAAACTCCATTGCATCTGTAGTGTCTAGCTAAAGCTAGATGTGGTTAGGTAAGATCCATATAGTCTTTGTTTCTTCATAAGTATGCAGCACAGCCTGTGATCAATGAAATTCCCTCTCGTTCCTGGCACTTATGTATTTGAAACATGACCTTTTGTAGTTCAAATGGGAATATTTTAGTCCTGTAACTGGTGGTCTGAGGTTTCTTTTCTGTTCTAGGTTGACCACTGGAATCTAGGAGTGCTTAAAGCTTTTTCTACTCACTCTTTCACAAAAGGTGTGCTGTGATACAACTGAGCTGACCTAACAGCCAGGAGCTTCCAGAACGGACAGTCACACTCCTCCACTGTGCATTCCTGCATCTTACCTTTGTCCACATGTATAGTATGGTTTTCATTAGTTGTCTTGAAAGGTTTAAATTTGGAAAGTCACTCCTGAGGGAAAGGTCGTAGAAAACCAGTGTCTTTCCCCTCCCTCTCAATCTTTGAGAGTACTACTTAACTTCCCTTTAAGATTTAGGGAAATACTTTCAGCTAGGAGTTGATCTAATGATTGGATTTGTTCAGCCATGAGATGACTGAAGTTTTCAACAGAATGTAATTAAAGCAGGCAGCTTTTGTATGGTCATGTCTAGCTATTTCTCCTTTCCTACAAGAGCTTCAGTTGTGACTACTGCTATGCAGTGTATGTTTTCCTTTTGGTGCTACTGGAAGTGACTAGAGATGTGCAGTGAAATGGGATGTTCTCTGAAATGCTGTTGCAGCTACAGACTTGTAGCCAGCTGGTGTCTGCTAACAAGCTCTAACCTGAGGTTTTTAGTCTGTTGTGCCCAATAAAAATGCTTTAGTACTTGTGAAAAGAACTGAAATGAGATGTAGCTGCAATTTCGTAGAACTTAGATTTGTATTCCAGTCTTGAAGATGGTATTGTATAGGATGCTCAGTTATGCTCGTGAGAGACCTGTCTCTCCTCAAATGTGATAAAATGTCAAGCACAGTTTAAAATACTAATCTCACCTTAATTTGCCTTGGCTTGTGGAGAGAAGACCCCAAATGGAAGTTGAATGCTTCTAAGTTTTTGGCAAAGAAAAATAGAGAAGGCACCAGTGTTTTAGGTTAGGCTGCAGTACTCTTCCTCTTGAGGCTGGAATGCAGATGAGTTGCTGGTACCATGGGTAGCACTGCTGTACTACAGCATGAGACTTCATATAAAGCACGATCAGATAGCAGAGTATGCCAGACATGCTAAAATTTCTTCTGTTTCCAGAGTATATACCCTATCCAGAGAGGAGTAACTACTAATGAATACGAAGAATGAAAAGTAGTGAGTTAACTTACCTTATTTTTAGCTTTCTGTAATCCTGTGGAAACAGGATGTGAGCAAAAAGCACCCTTGAATTTTTTTATTGGGTTTGCTGCAAGTTACATGAGGTGTTTTGCCTTTTCTCCCACTTGTTCTCTAAACTTTCCTTTTGCGTTCTGCAAGATAAACTGGGTACACTTTGTGACCCCACTGCTGGTGGAGGGGAGTAATTGAAGAGCTCTCCAGGTAGTCTATAAAAGACATACCTTTACTTTTCTAACTCTAGCTTTTGTCATCTGCTGTTAGACTGACTCTTCTGGTATAATGGCTTCTGAACACCAGGTACTTGTAAAGGAGAGGATAGTTGAAGTTGTGTTTGTGATTGGGTAGCAGAGTGCTTAGCAGGTACAGGAAGCTCATACGTTTTTCCAAAGTTAACAGGTTCACTCTTGCCAGCAGGGAGCTAGCTGCCTCTGAAGTTCTTGGAAGCAGAAGCACAGAGTTTCTTGAGGAAACCCTTGTAGCATTGCTTCAGGGGTTGTATGGATGCCATTAGCGTCATTGTGGCTCCTGGTTGCTTACGATGCTGTTTTAAAATAGCTTTGTTTCCTCTTTCTCCTCCTGAGGTGGTGCTTGTTAAGTGAATCTCCCTATCCGTTAGGGTCTTGTCCAGCTCAGCATGCAAAATCTAAGTTAGCATACCTCAGCTTAGTTTGCCCATCCTACTTCGAATGTTATATTAGGTGTTGGCTTAACTCGTTTTGGAGAAAAAGGAAGGTTAAACTTGATCTCTTTAAGAAAAGAATCCTAATAAGTAACCTGCCTCCTGATTGACTCCAGACTCAATTATTTATACTTATTTGGCTTTAGAAATGTTATATTGATTATTTGTTTTTGCTTACTGCCAGAAAGTGAGCAGCCAGGTTAAGGATTGGTTTTGTTCTGAAGCCAACAGTCAATACAATATTTAGAAATGTTTATTCTTTTGTCCCGTTTATTGGTGCAATATTTTGTATTTGGAGATCTTTTCAAACAGTGTTTTTGCGAAACTCGTGGCTTAAATTGTGTGATGAGCACTGTCAGTTCTTCTAGCACTAATAAGCTCTTGAATATGTAGAAATATTGATGTTGTAATCAGATCTCTTTTAAATGACTAAAACTTGCTTTATGTGCAGAATAGAGAGGGCTCTCTGTCTTATTCTCCAGTCATGTTCCTTTTCTGATTCTGCTAGATGTGCATGGGGCTTTGATCACCATACTTTTCCCTTGCAGTGGTCTGCATAGGGAGGGAGACTACGTGTACGAAACAAGCTGGAATTCTGCTTAGGCTAGGAGGTCTAAGAAGAGTGTTAATCTGTTGTTCTGATCTACTAAATTAATGTTCGTGCTGGGTAACAAATGCTGTTTCATTCTGGTTGTTGTATGTCTGTGTGTGTGAATACATATTTATGGTTGTTAGAATTTTATATCAAACTACACCATCAGTGAGGTAAAGGATAGTGATGCAGCAAAATATCTGAGAACACAGACTCTTGTTGCTTTTGAAAGGAAAGTGGTCTATTTGTGGATGAAGACTAAGAGTTAATCTCATTTTCTTTAGTGACTGCCTAGGGAAATGGCAAAATTACAAATATGACTGAAAGGTAAATTAGAAAGGTGAAAGCCTTGAAGTGAAATCTGAAGTTTAACTAGTACTCTGAACACTTCTTTTAAATAGCTGTTAGGCTGCACTTAATATCTGTTGCTGAAGTGAGTGATCTGTAAAAAAACTTACAGGCCTCAGTAAAAGTTGCATGAGAAGTTGTAACTCTGAGTGGAGTTTCAAAGTTGAATTCAGGACTGAGGTTTTTTCATGTAGCTTCTGGCCACCTTTGACACAGCTGAAAAATTCTCTTCAGGATATCTGCGTTGGCTGCCTTTGCATGGGCATGTAATGGTCTAGCACAAAACTTTTGCAGCATGTGGTCTTGTGGGTTATTGTGGACTACTGCTCAAATGTGTGAGCCGCAAATGTAAACAGCCTTTTTGTTGTATGCAGGTAGGGAGAAGTTTGGCTTTTGTGACTGATCAGTATCTTGTCATGCAAGAGTAGCTGTTGGAAGCTGACAAGCTAAGTACAAACACCTATGTTGGGTAGTTGAACAGGTTTTTTCCCATCCACCATGCTGTCAAACTCGCATCAGTTTTTCCAAAATGGACTTGGTGCTGTGTACTAGCCCTGAAATAAGGTCATACCCTGTGCTTGTTTTAGTTTTCAAGTTGCTTAAAATCTTCCCATCTTTTTTTATTTCTAACAACTAATAAAAAATATTGTGTGTGACGCAAAAAAATCATGCTAGCTTTAGGTTTCCTAGTCTAGGTCTTATATTCCAGTAGCCTGGAAAAAGAGAACAAGAGTTGAATTGGTTCTCAGGCTCCAATGATAGGTCTACTTAGCATGCTGCTGTGGTGCTTTGGTATCTTATAGTCTAACTGTTCCTTTTTTCTATGTTGCTAGACTTCTAACAATCTCCACACAAAGTTTGACTGTAGGGGGTGTGTGTTTAAACCTTCATTTTCAGTATGATCAATATTTTCTGTATGAAAGAAACTGTTATAGTCTAGATAGCTTTATGTATTATTATGGACATTTAACCTTGTGTTCATAAACTCTTTCTTACTCTCTTTTGAAAGGCCCTTCCTTCTTCCATGATGATAGTAGCTGTCTACTGCCCGGTGATAGCAGCTCTCTTTATCGTTTTGAAGATGGTGAATTACCGTTTGCACAGGGCACTGGATGAGGGAGAAATTGTGGAGAGGAATGCCAGTGAGCATATGGACAGAGGTGCAAAACCAGAACAAAGCAATGTTTCAGCCAAGAGGAAAGACAGCAATGGGCCCAGGTAAGGTGTCTGCTGATGTTTGTGTACTGCTTCAAATGATAAACAACCCTGTCTTTGCCAGATGTGTAACTGGAATGGTGGTTGAAATAAACACTGAGGAATATAGATGCAGACCTTTGTAGTTCTGAAAGACTGCTTAAGTCTTGTCTTTAAAAGCAGACTTATTTATGTATTAGGTTTGAAATGATGGATTCATGTTAATTTCCTGGTTCCTTCTCCAAAGGAGTTCTAGAACAATGTTGAAAATGCTGGAAGCACTGAAACAATAGCATGGAAAATGTGTGCTGATTAGGTCACTAAATATTTAATGAACACAACCGGTACAAGTAATCTTATTTCAGCAGTAGACTTAGTTTTAAAAATCTAGCTGTCAAAGACCACATATTACATGCAAAGTCTTTTATCACTAAAAGGAATGCCTGATTGGGTTTCAATTTGCTTAGTTTTGCAAAAGCAGGAGTCAGATACAATGCTTTACTCCAGTCATAGTCTTACTTCAGGAGAACACCCTCCTGTGAATTTGGAAATTCTGTAATTGTTCAGCTCAGTAATAAAGATGATGATTCTGAAGTACTGTCAATAGGAGGTGATTCCTTTCCACAGATCTTCTTTGCTGTTGCCAGCATAAAACAGCCCAGAGGTTTTCTTCCTCTGACCAGACTATTTGGAGAAAGAAGAGCAAAAGATGACTCATCAACAAGGCCAGCCTAACCAGACTGATCAGACTGTGGATGTGTTACGAGCTCTATTATCAAAGCCTCTGCCTGGCTCCAGAGGATTGAGGTCATCTTAAGAGTTAGACTGCATGAAATAAATCAACCTTGAATTATTAGCTTTTAAAGAAGACCTTTCTCTTGTCTGTGACTTTCTGGTACTAGTAGCCATGAATAGTTTTCGAAGTGAGGCAATTAGTATGCTGTCCTGACTCTTAGAAGGCTGTGTGTGTCTCATTAAAAAAACCCCAGCCCTGAAACTTTTACATGGAGACATATGCTCTAAGCAAATGTAGTTGAAAGAAGCCTGTTAAGTCTGTTTATCAGGATGCTTAAAGAAAGGACATGTTCAAGTGATGCTCTTTAAAATGCTTAGCCTAGAAGTAAAAGGACTTCACTGTGTATATGGGGTAGCTTCTCATGAGATGGGGCTTAAGTTCTTCTGTATCTGCTCTCAGCTCAGGTATTGTTAGCAAAACCAGTGTCTTTAGATTCCTTTAAAGTCGATATACAGTACTTGTATCAGTCTTTTATAACCTGACCCTTTTTCCATGTTGTGTTTGGTAACTGAACCTGCTGATTTTCATTGTGACTCCATTTAGATCACTGTGTAACTTAATAAAACTGTATTGAGCTATTTTGGCAGAATGCTTGCCTAAATGTATATTAATGCTTATTCTGCGTAATAAAATTCATGAAAGTAAACTAATGGTCTGTTCTGTTTCAATGCAGCCTTGCTAATGCATGTTTTAGCTGTGATCCTTAGATGTTTTGCTCTTTTTTTTCCAAGCCATGTAGCTTTTGCTTCCAAAACAGTAGCCAAGACTTGGCAAGGGACTTCTTTCTACTAGTAATGTGAATTACTTCTGGATGTTTCAGAAGTTCTGTTTTGTCTAAGGAGCAGTTGACTTGGGACAAGTTACTACCTTAGAAGCATTTGCGAGCTCAGAAGTAGAGGTTAGTTTGATGCTGTGTGTCCTGCTTGCCAACTAAAGTTTCATTAACTTTATATGATCCTTGTTCCCACTTTCAGGTCTCTTAACTAGAACTGGGAACAAGGTCAATGCAGAAATTACGGAGTTACTTTTTGGTAAGTGGGATGTACAGTATATACTAATCTTTGCCTGGAAGCTTACAAGAACTCTGGGATAACATTCAAACCAGTAGAGTGGATGTAGAGTGAGTGTTTAATATTGAGCTGTCACCTTCTTAGTAAGTTATATTGGAACACTAATTTAAAAAAAACTGTCTTGGAAGAAAATGTGTATGTAGGGTTTTCTTTTTTTTAAAACTCTGCTTCCGTAGCATAAGATGGATATAAGGGAGATCTGAGCAGACGTACCACTTTAAGTATTTGCATAATCAGAATATTAGTTTTGATAGCTTAGGCTACAGTATGTTATACCAAATAAATATATATAGTATAGTGTGCAAAGCTGTCCTAGAGTTTTCACCCCGCCACACGCACCTTCCTTGAGACCACTTTAGATACGAATAATAGTATTTTTGAAGGATTAAGCAATAGTACGGTTTCTGTTCAAAAGTTATGTTCAGGATTCTGTTTAGCTTCTAAGTACTGCTGTTCTCTGCAGATAAACATCTTCAGAAATAAAGTGGTGCTTTCAGGTATCTGACAAAAACTATGTGCTGTCATTTGTAGGTTTACATGAACTGCTCATTTATCTTTGGTTCACATTGGTTTGTGAATAGGATCAAACTCTGAGGGTTTTTAATTTTTTCATAGAACTTTGGCATGCTTAAGCAAAGAGCAACTTACTGTTCCCTAAGAAATGCCTTGTTTGTTTTTTCCTCATCTTTATGAAGCTGAAACTCTTCAGTTAGTATTTTTGAAAGAAGCTAGTCTTAATTTAGAGGTAGGAATGTGAGTTGAGTTCTTCTGTAGCTTCTAGTGCATTTGCTGCTTTCATACTTAAGGAGGTGGTGTTAGTAATGCTTTTGTGAGATTTCATGAAAACAAATAATGGGGATAGAGGCTCCTAATTTCGCATAAAAGGTAGAAGGAACAGTGCAAATGTAATCTTTGTTGGGTATCAGTGGACCCACATAGATAACTCAAAACACTTAAATCGGTCGTGCTTTTGGGGGTATGAATATGGCTTCTTTCTTGTGTTGGTGGCTACTATGGTTCAAAGACACATAAAGCGTTAAGCTGGTGACACTGCTGTCCCCACTCTCCGTCAGCTTGGGGGAGCTGTAATCATGATGCTACATTAATTTCCCGAGTACTTCTACAAAATAAAACTGACAGCTGGAGAATGTTGCATCTTTGAGTTATGTACTGTCAGCTTAAACAAGTATGAGCAAGGGAAATGGAAATGGGAAAAAAGATCTCTGCAACTCTTGCCCTACCTTGGCTATTTCTTCTCCTTGCAGTTTTCTGTGGCTGGCAGACCTGTTCTTGAGCTTGGAGTTGTTTTTGCCTTTTTGATTCTATAATTAGTGATTCAAGCTTTAAAGAAAATGTCTCTTAATACTTGAAACTGTCATGGTCTAGCATTTGCAGTACAGGCTGTCGTCCTTATGTGTTTTGAGAGCAGCCTCCTGACTAGTTATCCTGCTGTTTTAGTTGGAATTTAAGGACAGAAGAAGGCGTTCAAAAGAAAAGAATAAAACTGTTCCTCTGCTTTGTCCTGAAATCAAAATTGCTCATTCCAAATTCTTTCTGGAAGTTCTAGTCCGAATATCAGATTTCTTCAGTCAATCAGCCTAAGTCAGGTTTTAAACTTCTGAGTTCATATAGACTTATATCCTCTTCAGACTTTCGGTTAGTCTCTGACACACTAATGCAATATAGCAGCAGATAGTAATTTTAGATAGGACAGTTACTAATACTTAGAAATACTAGTTTTAATTTGTTTTGTGCAGTCTTTGAATGCCTCTGTACAGCAATCTCCATTGCAGGTATCTGGACATAATTTATTCAGTCTTCTCAATTTGTGTGGTAACTTCATTTTTGTTTTTTGCTGGCAAACTGAAAAGCATAGTGCTTGCTCTAAGGTATGAAGTCAGCAAACTGTAAGAAACTGATTGTAGAACATAATAGCAGAAAGGAATGGCCACAACACTAGCAGAAAATAGCTCCTAAAGGATTCTACATGCCTTTGTAGTCCAGATCCTTACATATACAATGATTAATCCTAGAAATCCGTACTTCCTGCTTGTTCCTGCAGACTTTATTTATTGTTGTTTGTTACTAGCTGTTGTTAATCCATTAGTTTGTGTGTGCTGTCACAGAATATAGCAGCTGTGAGTAGAGTGATGGGGGTGGGTTGTATTGTTGCTTATGCTGATATCTGTTGGTTCACTTTTAGACAAAATCACCTCCTTCTCCCACCCTGGCTAACTACCTGGTTCTATGCATGACAGCTTATTCACATAGACTTATTTTTCTGCTTCATAGGACATCTTTTAATCATATGCAGTGTTTCTGAACAAATTATTCAAACAGGAAAGGACTTAAATTTTTTGTGAAAGGTGTTCTTTGTTATCTTCAGTTGTCATCATAATGTATGCTGAACTTAAACATTAAGTGAGAATTTTTCAGTTTAGTCTTTAACTTCATGTTATGTCCTTGTGTGTTCTTAAAATGCTTACATAAGGAATACTTTGTTTGGCTAAAGCTGGTGGAAATTACTGAAGCTGAATTCTGTATATCTTTTTTTTTTTTTTTTTTTTCCTTACCTAGTTCTGCCTTAGCAGAATTGATAATATCAGGTCAGAGAAGGCTCTGTAAACAGCCATCCATAAGAGCATGCTTATGTCTCGCTGCTGACCTGTACCAAAATGGTAGCTTTTCCCTTCTTTCTTCAATTTGCTAGAGTCGGCCTGTAATTGTTCTGCTAACTGATGGCTGGTTGTCTCTTAAATTACCTTACTTTTGTTGAAGTAATATAGTCCTAACTTCAAACTGTCTTTTTTGGCATCTCTTTGGTTGTACGAAGGTTCAGGTGCCTCTTGTACGATCTGGAATGGTTCCCAAGGTTGTACCTTTACACCTCTCTAAGATGACAACAGCTTGAAATGTCATGTTGCAGAATGAGTGATGTTTTAGGTCCTTTAGTCTACAGATAGTTTGTTTATAATAGCCTGGACCGATGTCCATGTATTACAAAAATTACTACGTGTTGGTCTTACTGCACGAAACTCTTCTATGAGACTAGCTGTCTATTAAGTAAGTCCTTTAGTGCTTCTGTCCATTTCTGTCCCCTTCTCCAGAGGGGCTTCATGTTTAGTTTCTTTAGTCCAGTTGGAGAAGAGTTGTGCATACGCTCTTTCTCCAGCAAAATGTTGAAGTGGACTTGCCACAGCTCTGAATCATTGATTTTTTGAGAGGTAGTTGTTTATCTTTGGGAAGGAGCAGAGACCATCAGTGTCAAATCACGCTGCAGTTACTTCTGTTCAAAAGTCTCCTGGATCAAGATGGTTGAAGAGAACTGTGTTGGGATAGGGAAAAGGATGCCTCAACTTCTCCCTCTTAGCAATTAACAAACAGTGCTAGTTTGGATCCCTGAGTTGTAGTCCCCAACGTATTTCACACCCCGTTGTCCTGATGGACGGGTCCAACTAGCTTTTGTTTCATAAATATCTGCCTTTGCCAAGCTGAATTATGTTGAATTACAGTTTGGTGATGTTGATCTAGAAAATACTTTCAAACCAATAGTTACTAATCCTGAAAGGGTGAAATCGCTAGGACATAATAATATATATATTAAACCTCAAAATATTTCTTTGTAGGGCCTGTAAATTATGTGAAGGGAAGTTGTTTTGTGGTAGAAAGAAGTGGTTTGCATCCCTAGGAGAAATACCATGTCCCTCTATGTCTCTGCCTTTCTAATAACTTTTACTGATAGTGTGTGGCTTTCTGGGTTTAACCCATCCTTACTTTTGCTCCTAGGTCCAGTCTAAGGAAAAGATCTAGAGTCCTTTCCCTGCTCTTTGAAGGAGTTCTATTTAATACTTTCTGTTGATTGATTTCTGGGTATTATAGTTGGACAGATGATCCGAAAGTTACATGTGTGTACATATAGACAGAATTTCATATGTCAGCATTTCAAAATGCCTTGTAGCTCCTAAGTCTTAACTTTTTGTGTTGGCTGGTGACCGTGGACTTGACAACGCAGCAGTTTCTGTGACAGTATATAGGGTGCTCCAGCTCTGAGCTTCCTGTGTCAAATGGGCAGTGTTCATCTGAGATACTGGGATACATTTGAGCCCCTGATATTTGAAAAGGGAAGAAGTGTTCTGAATCTGCACTCAGTGTAGACAGACAAACTTCTATTTAACTGGTAGATTAATGTTCTTTTTTTTTTTCTTTCATGTTTCCCTCAGTGACCCTGGTGGAGGGATTGAGATGTCAGAGTTCATACGAGAAGCAACTCCTCCTGTTGGCTGTAGTTCACGCAATTCTTATGCTGGGGTAGATCCAAACAACCAGGTAAGAATTAAAGCTACTGCAGCTGTTGCTTTAGTACTGCTGGCTTTGCAATCTGTAGAGTAATTTTTGCTGATTTTTTTTTCTTATTATTTTATAGGATAAACAACTTAACTTTCTGTATTTCTTAACTGCTTTATTAGGGTGGCATTGCAGTCCCCAAGCTGCGTAGCTCTTGCTCATCTCATCTTGTGGTCATTTTAGGAATGGATGTATTTTATAAGCAACCTACTGTCCCATCAGAAAGTATTCCCTTTTGCTCAGTTAGCGTTCTTCTGATTTAGTAAATCAAAATGGCTCAGAGCATGGTTAGATAAGTACCAAGACCCACTGTGGTGGGCTTCCCTCTTCCTTTTGGTATCAGTGAGCCATTAGATATCTGAAGTTGTAACTTCATCCTTATGTTCTAACTTTTGTTTTCCTCCCTTACTTTTGTTTGATCTGTTATTTAGGTACTTAATTGGCAAACTTCAGTTGTGCTGAATTTGAGGAGACTTCTGTTAAGTCTTCTTAGAACGTATCCACTGCTGATTATCTCTTGCAATGGCTTTCTGAAAGTTATTATTCCTGACAGTTCAGACTCTGCTGTCAAAAATGTTAATTTGCTGAAGTACGAAGCAAGGTAACCTGGTAGACATGGAAAGACTAAAACTGTTTATTTTTGGATGACCTCTGCGAAACCTTTACTATTTTGACACTTCAACAGGAGTGGGAAGAAAGCAATAAATAGGGACTGCTGCACACCAAATGGAAGTGCTGAAGAACTTGGCTTTATTAGATTTTAATGCAACTTCATTATGCTCTAGTTGCCTTGGGGAAGTTGTTCTGTTTCCTTATGTCTGCTAGATTTATGCATTCAACTTCCATAGCGCTGCATGTGCTGTTTCTTCTATGTGGCTTGTGACATTTAGCTGGTCGTGCCATGCATCTTTTACCAACTCTTCATGAGGACAAGTAGATTCACTGGCCAGACTGTAAGGTTGATGTTGGCAATGAGCAATCATATTAAAGATACTGAAGCTATTTTTGAATGACATGGAAATTCTTGGTGTGTACAATATCAAGTCCTTCTAACTTGCTCTCTGAGCAAGCAGTATGTAATGTAGTGCAGTGTTATGCTAATGTTGGTGTTTTATCTGAATAATGTTCCATTATGCAGCATAGATACTCTTAAGAGATTTTCACCTTTGAAGAGAAGCAGGTGTTTTGTAGTGTTCAAAGGAATAGGAAGCGATGGTCCATGTAGGAAGACAGAACTAGGCTGGGGATCATGTTTCTTTTGACTGGTCTTTGGAAAAAACTATTCCAATCATAACAGTTTTAATGTTAAAGCATGTGAAGAAGCTCCGTGTTCTTTCCTGTGTGCTTTAATGCTGACACTATAACACAGTTAAAGCTGCTGTGAAAGGAAGTATAGTGTTTAAAATGTGTTTATGCTGATAAGATTAGTGCTCACTAGTCTCCTGTCATTGAATTTGCAGCATCAAAAGGGTATGTGAACAGTAAGCATCTGAGTTCTGTTCAGATTTTGTGTGAAATAGCTTTCCCATGCTGATGCATTTGCATTCAGCTACAGCATTCAGCAAGGCATGTTACTGAAGGGGAAAAAAAAGTTGAAACATGGCAAAATGACTAACTAAAAAGTGTGCATGACAGTGTACTAAAGAAAATGCATTAAACAAGCTCCAGCTGCTTTTTTGCATTATGTGTAGCAAAGCCATTTTTCTTCTGTAGTATGGCTGAATAAAATCTGCACACATCTTTGAATTACCTTAAATTTGCTGTGCTTACAGAGAGGAATTAGTAGAATTATGCTCTCTTTTCCCCAGAGTCAGTTGAACTAGGGATTTTTGAAAAACAACGTCCAAATCAGTATACAGTAAAGTCAAATTGCCATCATTTTTATGTCTCTTGGGTTCAGATTTTGCCTTGGAGTGCTCTTTTCCTATCTTATTTCTGAGTGGTTTCATTATTTGACACCTGCATTTTTGTGAGCTATTTGGAGTTCTTTGAGAGAGGTGGTATTGGAAATATTATTGAAGGAAAGAAGTTCTCTTTAGCATCTCTGCAAAATAATCTGCTACAGATTACAGGATGTATGTGGAAAGGCAGACTGCAAACTTAAACAGCTAGCTAGTTTTTGTATGAGGAAGTACATACCTGCTGGTTGGCCATTGAACATGGCTGAAAAGCAGATACTATAAATCTGAAATGTGGTTGTAACTAATATCCAAGAACAGATCAAGGAATACTGTACAGTCTTCCACTAATCAGTTTACTTGCTTTGAGGTAACTGTAATCTGTGTACTCAGAAACTGTCTTCAAAAGAAAAATTGCTTTTGCAGGAATGAGAGGGAGGAATAAGATACAGTAAAATGACTTAAGTTTATTCAGCTGCCAGCAGGGATTATCTTGCTGTATCCCCTGTTTATGGTGCTGCTACTTTCCATGTACCAACACTTAGGTTCTTCTGGTTACGTGGTCATTGGATCAACTCTTGACAGACCTGAAAACTAACCTTGGTAAAAATATGTATCTTTCCCAGAAACTGCTCCCATTGGGTTTAGCTTGGTGTTGATTATGTTGAACAGATAAGTTTTATATTAATGTGGTGTTTTCTTTAAGCATTGTAGGCAACTGTGATCACTGCATTAAACATTCAGCTTTACAACAGCAGTTATTAGTGTACCACCACACTAGTAGTTTGTTTTCACATTAAGTATTTTCAAGGGAAGTTCCTAGATCAGAAACGATTTTTAAAATCAGCACAGTAAAATCTCCAAGTATATTGGCTATAAAACAGAATAATGCAATGATATAGTTGGATGCATAATTAGATGCCTTGTCATCTCTGTTTGCAGTGGAAACATTGAGTCAGGAAGGATTTTACAGCACTGTGCTGTTGGATGCTTTTGTGCCTTTGGAAATCTCTCCTAGGTGTATAGGCAAATGCCTGCATTACAGTAATAAGAAACAACAGTTGGGCAATTCCTGAAAGTTTACAGTTTTTTACGTAATTCCCTGTTTCTAGGTTGGATCTGGGTTATCTCGTCTGGGAACAGCAGCAACCATCAAAGGTGAGATTTTTGGCTGCTACTTAAAATTACCTTGCATTAGCACTTCAAATCACTATTGTTTACTATATTGTTTCTAAATACTATCTACCTTGTTCATCTTGAAAAAATTTTTGTGAGCTAAGTACAGCATTTACTGCTTGGAATAAATCTTCCTTGAAGTTCCAGGTTAGGTGCCTTAAACACTAGAAGACAGTATCCTGGAATCTGTGCTCTGTTTTCCACATAACAACAGGTTTTTCTTTTGCTTGTAAATGCAGAGCCAAGGGGTTGGTTTGAGTGGGCTTTTCCCTACTATTTTGAGTACCAATCGCCCTTCTGGTATTGTATTTCAATGACTTGATTATTCTAGTTGCTCGGCATCTAGCAAAAGTATTGTCAAGGACAGCCCTTGTGAACTCTGAGACAAAAAGTTAAATTGCAATACGCAAAGTTGCTGTCTTGCAAATTTATTAAGCCAATAGTAAGACAAAAGAAAATGAGATGTGAATTTTTGTCACCTTCCTGATTTTTTTCCTTGCCTTTTTTATCTTCACAAGTATTCTGTTACAATCCACCCCTCATTTTTATTGGCAATCATGCAAAAACGATTATCCAAATAGGTATATCTTTAAGAAAAAAAAATAAATCTATATTTCCATTGGGTTCTGTGTAAGATACTTTTTTCCAGTTCTTCATGGAAGCTGTGTAGCTGAATGAAAACTTTCTTATATACAAAATAAAAGAAACAGTAGACAATATTTATTTCTAAAAGATAAGACAAATCTTGTGTTACTTCTAATTATTGTTATTTACCTTCAAATGAAGAAATAAAAGCAACAGTCTTTCATAACAGGTGAGAAGTCTGCAGTGTATGTAGATATATGTGTTAAAACTTTGAGCACTAGTACTCTTCTTTCTTAAAATTCACAGGAGATACTGACACTGCCAAGACCTCTGATGATATCAGTTTAAGTCTTGGCCAGAGTTCTAGCCTATGTAAAGAAGGGAGTGAAGAACAAGGTAAAATTTCTTCTTCTGCATATTAAACGTGGTATTTTGTTACCAAAGACCCTTTGCTTAATGTGCTAAATAAATTCATGCAATTTGTTGATAGGCTCTAAGAAAGGGCATCTTGAAGCTCTCTTGTTTCCTTTCTTAATTACACTAAGTTCCTGGGATGCATAGCTTGAATACTTTTAACTTTGGATGTGTGGTTCTTGTTCTGGCATCTTCCAGCAGGTAATAAATATTTACTGTCTCCTTACTGCTGAAAGATAGCTAGCTTACATGTCTCTAGATGATCTCTGTCATGCTGAAAGTGGCTTGGGATTCATGGACCTCATTGTTGACTAATTTGCTTTGCATTCCAGTACAGCCAAATGAATTTTTTTAAATCAGGCATGCATTTATGTAAAGTAAACAATCCTGTGCAGAGTTCTGTGTTTCTGGAGCTATAGACTACTTCTAATATGCAAGCTATCAGAGTTGTGTAATTGTTTTTTTCCTAGAAACTGCTAGCTTGTATTCTTCAGTTGTCCCATTTTGTTTCAGATCTCATTTTTTCATTTAGCTTCATTGCCAGGAAAAAATCTGCTCAGACTAAAACAGCATAAAACTGTAGGGAAGTCGTTTGTTTGCTGATTCTAAAGTACCTGGTGATTAGCAGGAAGTTAACTCTGGGAATACTGTAGCTGATTTTGGCCAATCTAATTAAACTGAGGGGTTCCTTTCAGTCTTTACTGTGTGATTCAGTGGAGAAAGTATTTTTAAAATAGAGGTTCTACTACTTTCAGCCGAGTAACAGAACTGTTTGTGAAGTCTAAGTTACACGTGTGCAAATACACTCTACAAAAAATTTAGCAATTGTAGTAACTTAACTTGGCCTCCAGATCTTCTATTTTTAGTGACAGTACTAAAAGAAACTAGCCTGACTTTCAGTACTACCTGCAGGTGGACACTTTTATGGAGACCGCTTGTGATGGATAACAGAAACAATTGTTCTGATTTGCTTTAACACCACCAGTTTTAGAGGTAGTAAAACTCATAACTTTGTAGGGAGTTTCATTATAGTACCAATAGACCTGTGCCAGTGCCTGCATCCTTGCTAACTGAACTTACGTGGTACCTGATAGGAAAGGTGATTTTTGTTGGTTGTTTTGTGACTTTAAAGTTAATGGGGTTTACTCTGTCTTCTTTAATAATTTTAATGTTTACATGAAACAGTTTACTGCATGTAGGAAATAAAAGGCAGGGTACACTTTTATAATTAAGAAACTTTGGGATTCATAAAAACATTAAGTCTGAGACACATGAGCAATAGAGGAGGTTGGGGACTTCTCAGAATTGTGTTGTCTTATTAGCTGAATATGAATATCTTTAAATATGTACTTAAACAGATTTGGCAACTGATCGGAAGCTTTTTCGTCTGGTGTCGAATGACTCGTTTGTCTCCATCCAACCTTCATTATCCTCTGGACAGGATTTGCCAAGAGACAACAGTGACAAAGTGTGCCTCTCGAACAACCAGCTTGTGGACCAGTCTAAAACGAGCATATGTGACACGGAAGTAGCTTCGCTTGTAACTCTGCATTCTCACTCCTATAGGAAGGATCATAGACCACGAGGTGTACCAAGGACTTCTAGCTCTGCTGTTGCTTTTCCAGATGCTTCACTAAATGACTTCCCTCTCTATCAGCAAAGACGAGGACTAGATCCTGTCAGTGAGTTAGAAGCTTCCAAGCCCCCTTCTGGATCCAGAGAGTCCTTGGCTGAGAACTCTTGCATTTCAGGAGTTTTTCAATTAGATGACATTTTGAAAAGTAGCAGCCCTCAACCATTGGCTAAGAGTGGGAGGAGCAAATCCTTGAAAGCAGACAAAAGTGTGGACAGTCTGAGAAGCCTGAGTACTAGAAGCAGCGGTTCAACAGAAAGCTACTGCAGTGGGACTGATCGTGACACTAACAGTACCATCAGTAGCTATAAAAGTGAACATACTAGCTCAACGCATATAGAAAGTGTGTTGTCAGAGCATGAGGAGGAGTCTCCTAGAGAAGAGAAAAAGGATGGTAAGAAAAAGGACTGTGGTGTTGACTCGGAGGATGACAGTAGTTCTACTACTGACAAAAGGACTAGTAGCGAAAGGACTGCTGTGGAAGTGAGCACTCACAGTGGTGTTCAAGAGGTAAAGGGTTCGAACGTATCTGATGAGATGCCCAGTCAGAAAGGTCTTGGTGCCTCTGCTTCAGAAGAGGCCAATAAGAACCCACATGCCAATGAATTGACTACGCAAGCTGACAGGCCACCTGGGAAGGTTGCTGAACAAAGAGATGAGCAGAGTGAGAAACTAGCTGTGTTAGTAGATTCAAGAGCTTCTAAAGAAACCAGTGGAAAACAAAAAGAAGGAGATGTTAGACCAAAATCTTCTAGTTTAATATATCGAACAGCCTCTACCCACAAGTCCAGCCGGAGAAGGACAGGAAAAAAGCGGGCTAGTAGTTTTGATTCAAGTCGGCACAGGGAATACGTTTCCTTCCGAGGTGTATCTGGTACTAAACCTCACAGTGCTGTGTTTTGTCATGATGAGGACTCCAGTGATCAAAGTGACTTGAGCAGGACGTCAAGTATGCAGTCAGCTCACCAGTTCAGCAGTGATAGCTCTTCCAGCACCACCTCCCATTCATGCCAGTCTCCTGAGGGAAAGTACAGTGCTCTAAAGACCAAATACGTTTCTAAAGAACGTGGGGGTACAGACCCTGAAAATGCTCACAAAACCCATGTAAGCTCTGAAGGAATTAGCAAAAAACGATCTACACGTCGGACTTCGAGCACAAACAGTGCCAAGAATCGTGCCAGAGTATTAAGCCTGGACAGTGGTACTGTAGCTTGTTTAAATGACCCAAATAGTTTAATGGCACCAGGTAACATTAAGCAGTTAACCACTTCAAAATCTGATTTGGAAGCCAAAGAAGGAGAGGTGCTAGATGAGCTATCTCTGTTGGGAAGGGCTTCACACTTAGAGTCAGTCACTCGTTCTAGGAATAGTTTACCAAGCCAGGCTACGTTTCCTGAAGGGGAAGAGCAAGAATCAGCAAGTGGAGGTAAGTAAATGACCTACCAGAAGCACCTTGCTGTATTTTACTAATGAGTCTGATATCTATGACTTAAGTTACACTTATACTTAAGCGTCTTCCTATTTATTCATTCTTGCTGACAAAGCATTTCCTTCATAACCTCTTGGAAGATCTACAGAAATGGGAGTTGAATTCAAACAAATGTTATGAAATCTATAGGTAAAGGTGTTACGGGTTTGTAACTGTCAGTCTTTGTTAACCAGAGCTGTATTTTAAAATTATTATTAGTGATCAAATCAAACCTGCTCCATTGTATTACTCAAACTTCAAATTATGTGTACTATTTTAAAACTTAACAATAAAAGAGAGACTATTTTGTTTGAAAGATTGTGCAGTTTAGAAAATTGGGAACATGGAAGTGATTGTTTGAAGTTACTGCTGCTTCTTAGATGAACTCTCTGGCATGGCTTGAGGTGGTTTCAAAAAAAAAAAACCCAAAAACCTCACCATGCTGCCTTGAATTGTGTATTCTTACAATGGTCTAGTTACTAAGGTTAATTCTCCTAGTGATTTGATTTTGCTTAGCCTTGCCATTGTTGGCTAGACAGTGTAGTTTACTCTTTTTTAATTCACATTATGAGAACACAATAACCTTCCTGTGCTGGAGAGAGGAAAGTAGTTTTCTCCTACTTTCTATAACTTTTGCTTTGCTTGGTGGAATGTGAGTACTAAGAAGCTTACCTGTAGCAGCTGGTATTAATATAGATTAATAGGGGCATTTTAAAAAAAAATTTGGTGCTCTTAATAGTTTTTTGTTTATCACTTGTTATGATGTCTCTTTTCTTGGTTAGCCATATTGACTGCCTTAACTGGAAGGCTTTTTGTGTCATGAAAGATAAGTGGGTTTAAAATACATTTTCAGAGCAGTATGGGATTGCTAATCAACTCAGTCTGACTTTTGAGATTGTTTGAGGGGAATACCTACCAGGTAATCTGGATCTTGTTAACTAAGCACCCCCGCCCCCGACACTGACATAAGAGCAAACTCTAAAAATCAGTACAATTAATTTTGGGGCAGGGGGGAAGTGTGCTGCACTGAAGTTCAGCTGTGTATTGATTACTGATCAAATTTGGCTGGTTTACGATTAATTCAGACCTATTTAGATGTCTTCACTTTAAAAAAAAAAAAAATCTGCATATATTTGTACTTTCTGTCTTTGTTAGTAACAGAGTTCTGCAGTAGCTTTAATGAAGGAGTCCAGGTTGCTCTTTTAGTACTAATTTTGCAAGGTAAACATTTAACACACGTTCTTATTGTGCCTTGTTAAAGTGACAGCTCTTCTTTATGTCTGCTGAGAGTAATTTGACTAATAATATGTATATCATGTTATGTATTTACTGTTTTGACTCTGTGCTCTCCTTAGCACAAGATTTAATTTCATTTTGGTTTGTGTTACTACAACTTAAAACTGTTATGGTTCCCTCCTTACATGCAAAGGAGTGTTAATACACTTTACCTTACAGAACATGTCAGATTCTACTGCACTCGCCCATAGTCTGAAAGAGTCAGTGCATGACTGATGCTATGTATTGCCAAATATTTTGATTGCTCTTTTAAAGAGTGAAATGATGGGAAAGACCAACCCTAACACACTTAAAAGCAATCTTAAAAATACAAATCTGTAGCAGCTTAAGCAGGGAAATTTTGCTGTCATTCTCACCAGACTATTCTCTTCAGTTTCCCTTTTAAACTTTGTTTGGATAATGGTCACTTTGAAGTTGTTAGTGTTTTTAATAAATGGCAAGCACCCAAGTATTACTTGTCCATGGGTTTCAGGCTGACTTTAAGAAGCAATCTGGATTCAGGTTCTCCAGGTTTGATGACATCATATGATTAATAACATTTGCTGTATCTTATATATTTTTATTACCAACAAACTAGGAATTATTTCCTTTATGATCGTAAGGAATGAATGTTATGCTGCTTTTTTGAAAGCAGAACAAAAATATCACTTACTTTTCTTTAACATTACTTAAATATTTCTGCAGTCATGTCTAGCATCAAGCAGTAATTATTTTGAATTTATCTGTTCACGAGCAAACAGAATAATTCCTTTGTGTTGGCCTTTGTTTCTGCTGGCTTTTCTTTTGTGCATTTTTTGTTGGTTTTTTCCCCCAATTTATAGCTTATATTACGAGTTTTGTAACACTGTCTTTAATTGTGGCTTTCTTCTTTGGGCTTACCTGTGACTAATAGTCATCAGAGAAGATGTTTTAACTTTTTAGAATTTAAGTTGTTTTATATTCAGTATTTCCCACTATAGAGTGGTATTCACCTTTTGGGAGTGTTTTTAAAGACACACGTGTGTAATATAAATATACATCCTATGTGTGTATGTGTATAGAAATTATTTGAGGAAATTAAGAAATTATTTTATTTATATGTAGCAGATGAATTACAGAATAAACTTGGTTCAGATTTTCATAAGACCAGAGGTTATTGGTTGGATGGGACTTTTAGAAGTATTCTGGTCTAACCTCCTGCTGAAAGGTTTATTTTATAATTTTATATAATATTTTTTAATTTTTGTGATTGCTTATGATAACTTTCTGAAACAATTAACAGATGCATGCTGGGTAATCAAAAGACTGATATTAATACTGCCTCCTTTTTTCAGGAGCTTTTCAGCAGCTCCAGTTCCTATTTTTCAAATATGACTTAGATCAGTAATTATAACTTCATTTTATCTTTAGGTCTTTAGGGAGTAAACTAAAAAGTACGTTCTTACTTGTTTGTGTAACTGCTAAAATGTGTTTTGTAATGGATATGGCCTTTAGTAATCTTTTACTAAGCAGGATGCTATACAAACTTACATATATTTTACTTCAGCAGATACAACTTCGCAGTTTCATTTCCATCTTACTATGCCAGGAAGTGGTGAATGACTCATTCTTTACAAGATAACTTGTGTTTTTGTATAGAAATTGCAGTTCATTAAAATGCAGACAAACAGCATTTGAAAATTCTGTAATTAAATGCACATGGTGGATGTATAACAAAAAAATGGAAGATGTCTTATAATAGTTGTTATCCTTGTTTAACTGCTCAGCCTCTAGAAGTGGCTAGTGAATTGATGGGTTATGGGTTAGATGAAGTTGTTTAGATGTCTAAAAGTTTGCCTAGATATCTGGTGATATTCTGGAAACACCACCTTGATACTCTCCTATGCCTGGTTTCTGTCATGTGTGCTATTTCTGGATAGCTGTTCTTAAAGATTTAAAGAACCAACATAATGCCGTATATGACATAGTGATTGTTTTGTAAAACTTGAGCTGACCTGAAAAGTCAAATGTTCTCCCCCAGTTCTATATTAATTGTAGAAGACGCACCCTTTAAGTTGCTGCACCCTTTAAGTTGCTACTCCCTTTTATAGCTTGCTGTAATTTAAGATTTACTTAAAGTTCTTGAGTCACATACCCTTTTGTAAATAAAACTGCATGTAATGTAATGCACTTTTCCTTCTGTGCATTGCATAGCAATGTTGAAGTAACAGCTCATACTGTTCTTTCGTGTTTTGTGGTCTGCAGTACATCTCTACAGGCAGGCAAAATAGGGTTTTGTGAGCTTGGATTAGAATCTTGTGTTTCATATGGCATATGGAAATCTGTTTATCTTTTCAGTCTGCGTGTATTCATACATATATGCTTAGTGTATCTGCCTGTAATCATTAGACAGTATCATCTCCAAAGTTAAAAGTACAGTTCAGTTCTCCGCTATGCAGCCAGTGGTCATGTCAGCTGTTTCCAATATATCAGTTTTTTCCTACTGTGCTTATGTTGTGTAGGGTCTACAGTCACTGCTTATTTTGCCTGTGTTGGAGAGCTGTTCCATGCTTGTGATGGCTTTAGTTTGCTATGTTTTCTGCAGGTGGAATTAATACAGTTACAGAAGATGGGGCTTCTGGTCTGTTTTCTGGGAGTCTATCAGTTCACATTCAAACTGCTAAACCAAGCAGTTTTGCACGAGAAATCAAACTCTGAAAGGGTTTAGAAATGGTAGAGACTGAAAAACATGTAAAGTTACTGTAATCTGGTTGTGTGTATGTTAACTGTCTCTGTTCATGTGTTCAGCAGGACCCCTCATGTAACTGGATCAGATTAAACAGATTAGCCAATAGAAAGGGCTCTCTTTGTATGAGGTTCTTTATTGGAACCAAAAGACTGTATTCCATTACTTGATTTTTTAGATGTGAGCTAGTAGTGTCATGATGTACACAGCATTTGGTTCAAGCATGACACAGAAATTTTAATGTTAGCCCTTCCCGATATCTGACTTTAAAAGCATAACATTGTTCTGTCACAGCTTTTGTGTGTAAAGGTTGAGTTTTACAGAATTCCTCTGATTTTGAATATCTTGTCATCTCAGTAGAGGTGAGATATTGCCGTTCAACACTTAAAGATGTAAACAGTGTTAGGAGTGATGTGTGAGGCTGCAATGGAATTCTGCAGTTTTGGAACTTAACAATGAACTAACACTTGGAATGAATCTTGTATCCACTAATTGTTAATCACTACCTACTAAAGCAAAATGCAGTTTTAGTATGTTGTATGGGGACTCCGTCCTGCCTGTTTTGTCCCCTTTCTGGTATTTATGGATAAAACAGGGGCTTTCATTACATGACTTGTGACCAAAATAACTACTATCTTACTGATACTTTGTGGTTCCATAAAGGTGGTGATGGGGAACAAACGAACAAAAACTTCAGGTTTTGTCCAACTCACAGCAGTGGCTGTTGAGAGCCAGGAATGTGTATAATTGCTTGGCAAAAGCCCTGAGTACTACTGGTAAGAGACTTCTGTTACTTGGTAGAAACACGCACCTTTAGTGTGTCATCTACAGAGTAGTAGATATTCTACCTAAAGGTCTGCAGGGCTGCGTAAGGGAAATTCAGGTTACTTCATGAGAAATACATGCCACAGCATTACAGCATATACCAAAAGTTAAAAATGAAGCCAAGTACACTTCATATAATTTTTTCTTTGTTTTTTTCGCTAGGAATATCATTTATAAAATTTGACCCTGGTTGAATTCTCTCAAGCCTTACAAAGAAACCAGTAGTTCTTTTAAAATACTTTGCATTGCTGTGGGAGTGAGTTATCTAAATGTCTTAGATTGGTAGTGTTTGTGCAACTATTTCTTGCAATAATTTTTACATGGTTTGGAAAGAATGGTTCAATTTTGTTGACGAGTAGCATGTGTTCATAAATTTGCCAAGTATTAATCTCAAACAGGCACTGAATAAGAATTCTTGATACTTAGTATAAACCAAGCCACATCTACTAAGTTAAGTTTATAAGCCACTTTTTTCATGCTCTTTTGTAGATGTATCTGGATTTATTGTTATGCATACAGCCTAGAAAGTTCTGAGAGCTCTCTGAACTGTAATGGAAGTGCTCACATTGCTGCCAAATGTAGCTATGAGATGTAATTCCAGGATGTATTGAAATTGGCTACTAATTAACATTTGGTGTTGTAGTTAATAGAAGCCCATTCAAAGCAAACACTACTTTCTGTGTATTATATATTAATACAGAATACCACTTATACTGGAAAGGCTGTGTGTTCTAAAGATTTAAAGCATCTTTTCCTTAGGTGAATAAATCCAAACACAAAGTCAGAATTAAGTTTCATAAAGATGAATGTAGGTTATGAACACTTGTCTGCTGCATGAACGTACTACTAGCTATTGATACCCGAATCCCTGGACTATATCGGGCAGGGGATCAGATTTGACCCCAAGTCCATCAACATTATATTCAAGAAGTCTGTGTGAGTAACACCTCATGTTTTTAAAAGTGGAATAATTCAAGTGGGAAGTGCAGTGAAGTAGAATAACTGAGAGTCCTAGTTTTATCTTTGGCTTTAGTATAGAAATTTGTCTATCAAGCTGGTCTGTAAAAATGTTTGGTTCAGAATTCAGAATGGATGGTTTCATTGTCCTGGTTATTCCCTGCTTGACAGTGTTTTGCTTTTCATATTGTTGTAGAGACTGGTTTGATGTAATTGTAAATATTCCTCCAGCCTAGTCTCAAACTTGCTTTTTTTCATACATTCAATCGCAACACTGAAGTCTTGGGCTTTATTCCCCTGTTTCTCTTTCAATTTTTTCTTTTTTGTGACAAGCTTTCCTTTCTAAATTGTGTTGTTTTCCTCTGCCCTATTTTCTAGCAAAAGTTTACATCTTGGAGATGTCCCTCTGTTCTTCACTGTTTCTCCTTTGCTGCCCACATGTTCATTCTTTAGATATTGGCATTAGTGATATTATTCATTAAATGTCCACAGTAAGTTATAATACTATAAGCCAATACTTTGCTTTTTCATCAGAGAAGTATAAGAAATCCCTGCAATTGTAGGTCTTATAATGGTGCATAATCCACCATGATTAATGACAGTATACTGAAAATATGGACTCAACTGACTCCTTCTTTCTATTTGGGTATCTTACAAGCATGGTTTTTAAAGTAGTGTTAGGGCACATGAGAATAAACTACGAATGCCTGAACTGTGAGGAGAGTGGGGGCGTTAACCCATAAATGCATGTGGGAAGTATGGCTTTTCTCAGGTTTTGAACACCAAATGAGATATAGATGCTCAATACAGAAGAGCAAAATTTCAGCTATTTGGTTTGGCAAAGTACGTTTGGTGTTAGAAGACAGATTTCATTGCTTATGTGAATGCATAAGCATTTCAGCTCTCACTGAGAATTTATAGGGTTGGTCATTACAAGTGGTTGAAAACAGTGAGATCACAATTTCCCATTTGATAGGGAGAGAAGCGGCATGTCCAAGTATCAGTCAGGTTCCATGTACATGTTAAACCATGCTTAACCTGACTAATGTTCAAAACCATCTAGACTTCAAGTGATGTATTTTTTTTCCGTTCCTGAGAAGAGTGAGAAACACTGTGTTTCCATTGTGTGTGGGTTTTTTGGGTTTTTGTTTTCAGTCAGTCTGAAGCTTGCAATTTTTATCTTGAGAATTGTGTGGTTTTCACATGGGTACTTTACCTCTGTATTACCTCCATACCATATCTTTCCAGGAATCGTCTTACTTGGGAAGAATTTATCTGTATTTCAGAGTTTATCTGAGGCACTGGGTTTAGTGTTTTTTGCCTAGCAAAAAAGAAATGGGGCTTTTTGATGCATTAAAATTTGGAAATTCTGCTTTATCTCATGCTGCTTCAGATTCCATCTTCTAATTTTGGGTTACCAGCAGTGGTACATACATGCAGGGTGATGTTGTAAACATTTTGGCTTGTGTGTGTAAATGTGCCTGTTTGGAAAGAAAATATTTGCATTTTAGGTTTCTTAAAGCTAGTTGTTTTGTACAACAGTTGTATAGTTGTAGTGTAAAACTTTGAGTCTTTAGTTCTGTTTAAAACTTTGAGGAACTACAGAGGTTCACATCAAGAACACTTGTGTTAGTATAGAAAGAGAAATTTTGGAAAGGCATAACCTGCAGGCAGGATAGTTCAACATATGTTCCGATATTCCCAGATGTTTGGTAAAGGGAGGTTAATTAATTGTTATTCTAGAATTTTCTCAACAATAAATTTTAGTTCTTTTATTGGGGAAAGTATCATTTCAAATGCGTGATGACGAAATTATATCCTCATGACTTTAAGCGTGTAACTGCTAATTTGGCTTTTTTTTCAATCAGAAGTGTAATGAAAGAAAAAAAGGATGAGTTTTAACAAATATGTGTTCATATGCACAGTTGCATTAACAAATACAGAAGTCATATTATTTCAAAGAGGAAATTAGATGTGTTACAGTTGGGAATAGGAGTGGGAGGGTTAAGTTTGCTGCGAAGTTGTCATTAGGTCTCCACCTCTTATTTTATTGATCTCCTGGATGTAGGTTTGTATTTCTAACTTATGCACTTTGAACTTCAAACCTGATTTTTCTGTTCTTGAGAACACATAATTTTGGGGATTCAAATTTGTCTAACAACATGCAGAAGAAATTTATACTTAAATTTCTTGACGTTAATGAAATATAGTGTTTCAACATAGAAGTTTGGAATAAAATAGAAAAGTAGAACAGTCTTCAACAACATACACTCTGTAAGCTGAGAGGCTTGTCTTCCTTTACTGATTTACTTAAAGTAAGCAGGAACTGTAAAAGTATAACCTGCGTTATCTCAACCTATTAGATCTAGATTTGGTACATGAGTGCAGATGTTGACTCTTACCCTTCTGGAGTCTAGAGCAAGTGGTTGTAAGTAGCAGCATTGGAGAAGTCTGAGTGATGGTCTGATGTATGTAAAAATGTATTAAAAAACGCTGTCCTACAGGGTTACTCTTATTTGGTTTAGTTTTGTTTTTAAACATCATGTTACTTTGTAAATATTAAAGGATGCTTATTTATGTTAAAACAAAGCTATTTCCCTGATTATTAAACTGCTGTCAGAGCATGACGGAGGATAATTTAGGAGCGTTATCTTACGTCCTGCTCATGAACTCATGAGCAGCTGTATTGCTCCTTCTCATTAAAGACAAGTAGAAACACAAATAATATGTATTAACATAAGTAGTTTTTCATACTGGTATATTTTTTTTAATCCTGTGTATGCTCTTTAAAATTAGTTTTTAAAAAAACAAACAAACAAAAACCACCAACAAACCCAAACTTTGCTCAGTTTGGCTTTCCACACTTCAAACAAACCATAATCCTTTCTGCTCAACTAGTTTTGGGTTTTTTGGGTTTTTTTTGTGTGGCTTGGTTTTTTTTTTTTTACTTTCTTAGTCACGGTTTCAACATGTAGCTTCTTGAGATGTTGAATGTTAGCAGACTTAGAGCTTGTTGGGCTGAAAAGCTCTGCAGTCGTTTCAAAAGAACTTACAGACTTGCTTAGTGATCCTGAATGTCACCACCTACATTCAGGAAGAGTGTATACAAAAGATCTGCATTAATGTCAAGAAATTTAAGTATAAACAAAAGTTTAAAGATAAATCAAAAATCTCTTGGTAGATTAGGTAGAAATCTACACCAAAATCTACTTTGATTTTTAAAGGTCAAAGTGAAATAATAAGTTAGCAAATGCCAGAACTGTTTGCCTGTGCAGCTTGAACTTAATACCCAAGTACACATGAATTTTGATTTTTTTTTTCAATTTTTTTATCTTCAAACATGTTGATATCTCTGTATTTTCCTCACAGGACACTCACTGCCTCAGTCAGTGTTTGAGGTAGACTTGCTTTAGTCATAAATTGGAGCTGTGTAGGAAGGACCTCTAGTGTTCCATAACCTGGGTTTCAGTTATTGCAGAAGGTGATGTTTACTGAATAAAGGATATGAAAGGAAAAACAGATGTTGTCAGTGTTAAGCATGCTGCCTTGAAGAATTGCACTTGAATGCTGCTTTTGCTAAGTAGTTGCAAATGGTAATTAAAATGTAATGCTGATGTTTATTATCTTAATGGTAATTAAGTTGTTTACATTACAGTTAAGACTAGTCACTGTTCTTTATTTTGTGGTGCTTAATTATGGCCTGATTAGCAGAAAAGTGGAATTGCTTTTGCATCTGAAGTCAGTGGAAGCTGTTTTGTGAATATATGAGTTTTTATATGCTGATGTATACACTGGAAAAATTGAGCTTTACAAATTGGCACCCAAAAACAGTGGGCAGTTTTCACTTCTTGTGTGTTAACTTAATCCACTAGAAAAAAGTCAGGATTCATACTATGTTGTTTAATGTGTTTCTCTTTCCCACTACTTCAAGTATGAGAGCTATAAAGAAATCCTTGAAGAAATTAGGCTGTGTATTAAAACAAAGCGTAAAGCTGTATATTAAGTCACAAGAAAAATATATTGAGTTCTTGCTGAAATACACTGAAAAGGAAGTATCATGTATTCATGCCTAAAATAACAAAAACAGTTGTGGAGGAGTGAGGAGAAAGTGAGCAATCCCATAGTTTTCCTGAAAATATAAGAAAGGACTGAATTAAGGGTATCCTTAACTTCTGACATTTTTGTAATGAAATGCTTGTAACTTTAATGTTGATCTTAAAGTAGATCTCTTTATGTAGCTTCTTAGCTTTTACAGAAAACTATAGATTGTAGTTTCATATACAGTATTCACTTGATAACCTGTGGTTCATGGGTGGAATTAGGCTCTTGTTCCATGCGGTCATTATTGCTTGAGCTATGGCAGTAAGACACAGCAGCAGCAGGTTGCTATAGGTTGCTATTCCCTGTAGAGCAGCATTAGAAGTCTTTGCTGGTAAGTTTTGAAAGCTTGGTGACAGGAATGTTGTAAGTTGAAATGTGCTTAAGTGAACGTGGACCACTCTGACTGTGGTCTTTCTACCATAAAAAAGCATTGCTCCCTTAATGTGTTTTCTTTTATTTTGGCTTGACACAATCCTTGGTTTTCTCACTCTAGTAACAGGCTTCTTGGCTACCAAGTTGTGACTTCCCTTTCAAGATTGTGATTCTCCTCTTGCACTGACTTCATGTCAAGTTTTTTGTGTTGTGGGTTTTTTTTTCCCCCTCCTCTTTCACTTGCCTGCCAAAACCTATTTTCCCTGTGACCTGTTCATTTGAGCTCTCTAGTGCTCTGTGCTCAAATTGGTTAGTAGCTTCCTTGGTTCAGGAGGAAGACTCTGAGATTGTAGACACACCATGAAGCAGTCCAAATCTGAAATTCTTCGGACTGTGAGCTTAGGGAGCACAGGTGGATTTTGAGGGGATAATCTGTGGAAAAATCTTAGACTCCCTTGAATGCATACTAACATCTTTACAGTGTTGCTTTAAGGGGCCCAAACTTTTTGTTTGTTTTTATTTGGGGAGTTGAAGTAACAAAAACACCAATCCCTACAAAGAAGTTATTCTTTCACTTAATCTCAACCCCCTGCTCCTCCAAATCATAGTGTAACTAGTCTAAAATGAGCAACATTTATCCCTTGGTGCTTATAAGGAAAAAGACAAAAGCAGCTCCATTTTATTCCTTGAGGTGTGATGAGGTTAACCTCAACCCTACCTGTTTGGCAGAAATTGTAAAATTGAGAAGAGAATATTGTGGTGAGGAGTAGCAGACAACCTTTCTAGGTTGTCCTTTAGGCTTCTCCTTTAATTGTCTATTAAATTATATAAAGGGTGAGATCGGTCTTGTCTCTTCCTGCCCTGTGTAAATGGAAGAGATTTGGGATATCCACTTTTTTACCCCCAGATCCAAATAGCAAGGTTGCAAAAAAAGAAGTAAATTTTATGTTCAAGAACACACACCCCCACACCCCCCAACCACCAAAATTTTTACTAATAATTGTGTGTTGTGATCCTGTCTTGAGGCAGATTATTTGAACAGTCAGTGCATAAGCTACTTTTGTTGTTGCAAGTCAAGTTCATTAACTTGGGGGGGGTCAGGGGGAAGAAAGGAATCTTAAGTTACTGTGTACGTAACTAGGATGGGTTCTTATTTGACCTAAAGTCTGTCTTGATGCAGCAGCACAAGCCAGCGAGGAGACTGTCACATTTCGTCGTGAACGCAGCACATTTAGGCGTCAGGCAGTACGACGCCGGCACAATGCAGGGAGTAACCCTACCCCTCCTACATTGCTCATCGGATCACCCCTCAGGTAGGGTATCTAAATGTTCCACCATATTTAGCATGCATGCAGCAGACCACTTCTCCCCACACCCACCAGTGTTGCTGGAAAAGCACTTTTTACTTCCTTCCCCACCATAACCTCCTTGAGCTGTCACTGCATGTCACTGTGGCCTTGTTGAATTGTGCATGTATATGTGGCACTATTTTTCAAAATGGTCAGGATAGCCAGTCTCTAACATGTTATAGCTGATTTCAGATTGGTATCAAAATGAACTAATGCTAACAAACTTAGACTCAGTGTTTTTTATCAAAAACTTCAGAAACTTTTACTTTCAAGCAAGGAGAAAAACCCAAGAAAATATTATTCACCACTCCTCATTTTGTTTTTTTCCTTTAAGAAAGTGAGTATTAGGGACTAGTACTGTAATTATTTTTTCATGTCTGTAGATAGTGAGAGTTAAGCATAATAACAAAATGACAGAACATTATAAAGAGCTAAATCATACGTGCAGCGGTTCCAGATCTAAAATACAGGTAAACCATTGTATGAGCATCCTGGAGCTTTTTACAGCAAAAGAGAAATAATGAAGTAATAGAGATGTCTTTGTTATAGAATGCACAGTATTGCTCCGTATTAAATCTAATTGTGTGGCACTTTGCATACCTTGGTGATGTTTAAAATGTACTATATACATGTATCCCAGGAGTCCCCAACCTCCACTGGCCCGTTTGTTAACAATACTGAGCCTAATGATATGTTACATACAGCAACTCTACTGTTCAAGCTGACAGACCTAACAGAAGCAGCAACCACAATAAGTTTTTAAACTTGCTTTTTAAATCTTGTCTATGGTGTTGGAGAATCTGGTGAGCAGAACGTTGCCTGTAGAGGAAGGAACACTCTCCCATACATGTCAAAGTAATTCTTCCTCCAGTTATACAATTACTCCTGCATATTTATCATATATGTTGTGTATTCTTAATGATCATCCTTCATATGCCAAGCTATCTTTTAATAATAGAAGCAGTCTGCTTTTGTGTTTCAGGAATACTTGTGTAATTTTAACTGGAAAAAGTTACAGAAACTGAGCAAATAAAGAAAATACTTTACGATAGAGGATGGGGGAGGAATTGTGCCATCTTTCTGGCACCACTGAAGTAATCAAGGACTAAGTCTAAATTTTCCTCAGGAAGGAGTATTGCAAGAATCGTACCTAAAATCTAACAAATGAAGGATTGACTTCTGCCACATCAAGGACTGAAACTAGTTAGATGGGTTTTTTACTGGCTAGTGCAGTATGTAGCAGTAATCACATAATTTCAGATAATTTTGTTGTTAAGCTTCTGGTCTTGCTGAACGCACCTTGTTCAACTTTAATTTAGTGATTTACTTCATAGTGAGGGATGCTAAAACTTTGCATTCTCTTAGATCACTTTTGCTCTACTCTCCATTGCATTCACTTGTTTCTGATTTTTTTTGGTGTTTTCTCCTTTTTTTTTAAAAAGGAGGGTAGTATAGTTTTGTATATTGTTTCATAAGAGGCTGTGCAGACTAATCAGAGCTTCTTATGTGCATTAGCCAGAAAACAGTGAATTTTCTTTCTTACATAGAAAGTAGGGCAAATAAAGGAATCTGTTTTAAACTGAAGCTGACAGCTGCCTCATTTTTACATGCTAGTGCAGTCATTAAGGTTCCCATTGCTTAAGCTGGACTTCAGTGACAGATCATGAGAAAACTGAAGTTGGTGGAAGTAACTTTTTCATCAGACAAGATGTTCAAGGGTGAAAAAGTGTATCAAATATTCTAGCTTTGTATTTCCTCTGTGCATCTTCCAGTTATCTAAATTTGTTCCTTTCTAAATAAAAAAAACCAAACCTCTGTACTTTCTCTGACATAATGACACACATTGTCAAAAATACTTGTATTATAAACATATGTTCAGAATTGAATACTTAATGAGGTTACTTTGCTAAAAACGTTATTTGTGATGCTAAATGACTGTCTGCTGGAGTGGACTTAAATTGCCGTAGTCCAACCAAACACCAAAGTGCTTTCAGATTTGTTTGACATAAATTCCATTTGAACTACCAACTGTGGAAGGTATCTGAAAAACTGTGTTTATTACTGTTCTGATTTCTAAATTAATAGTCTGAAAAAACTTTCCTTTATATGGGTAGCTTAATTTTAGTGTAAATTCTATGCGTTGCTGGAAGAAGAAACCCTTAAGAAAGATTAAAAAAAAAATCATGCATAAGGAAGAAATGTGAAGAAATACAGAGGATTATTTTTTTTTTAGCCAGTTACCACCAAGATCTTTTCAAAATATCACTGCAACTGTACTGGCATTGCTTGTATATGCTAGTGGTAAGCTGCCTCAGTCTAGTTCCTGATATTGCTAATCCATATGACTTCAGATGTTAAACTTCTAACAGTATTAAATTTACTAATCTCTAGTTGCCCTGATGTTACTTCTTTCTTATTCTTGCCAGCAAAACTTTAATCTCCTAATCTTCTAACTCTGGCATAAAATTGGATGTTGTGGGGATGTTCCTTTAGAACCTGTTGAGTTCAACCTGATTTTTTTGGTTTTCTTTAATTTCTTATCCATTATTGCAATTACTTTTAATTTTCTCTGGGGAATGCTTAGTAAAATAGACAATGGTATTATATATGTGTGTTTGGCAATGGTAGACACTTAAGTAAAACCTGGTCTAGTAAATTCTGTGGATTTGATGCTAAATTAGGCACAAGAGTACTTTGTCTGGTAACTTCAAACCCAACCCCCAAAACCCACCACAAGACAACCACCCACCCCTGCTTTTGTCCTCCCTAAATGTCAACAGTGTTTTGGCACTTTAAACATAAGTATGCTTTGGCATCCTATGTAGTCAATGGTGTATGCATGTGTGTCTGATACAAGAACATAAGTGACTGTCTGAAGCAGAATGTTATTTTTATAATTATTAATTAGGCAGAGAATAAATACATCTCTTGCATATCTATGCAATCTGTTAATGTCAATGTTTTGGGTTTTTTTTATTGTGACAGATATAGATAACCACTGAAAGGGCAACTTTGTATATACCTTTTGAAACAGAGCTGCTATTTAAAGAAAAGCAGTATTATTTAGCATTGTCTTGGTGTTGCTGATAATACTTAAGGGAGCTAATGAAGGCTGGCACATCTGTGAGCTTCCTTAGGGCTTTTGTTGCCATGTAACTCACTGAAAGCCTTGTGTACAGCAGCAAAACACCGAAATTGAAGTTAAGATTAAAGTATGTTAGAATACGATAAATAACAAATTGCAGTTTTTTACCTCATGAGCTGTGTGCATGTCTGCTTTATTTTGCATGAGCTTTTCTTAACACCTATTCCTATATCCATGTTTTGTTTTCCAGTGGTGCTCTAACAAAACAACTGAAAAGTAGATGTTCTAGAAAACATTGTTAAAAGCAAGTACATCAGATATAACCCCTGAACTCTTAGTAAGATCTTGCTTTTTCAGTTGCCTCACTCGCAAACTGTAGCCTCACACTGTAGACAGTGAAATGTTAAAAGCAACAGGTGATAAAGATTGTTTTTCAAAAGAGAGTGTTTAAGATATTTTCCGCAGTCTTTAAAATGTAAGTTTTTATCTGTATAAAAAAGTAATTTCTTAATTTCATCATGTCCCACAGCTAATGACTGTGACATGTAACTTCTTTAAATGCACAAAATGAAGGATAATAAAACCACTAACCTTGCAAAGTGGATGTGATCGAGAGCTGTAAACGTCGTGTATTCTGACACTTTGCTGTGTTTAATATTAAACAAGCTATTAAAAAAATCTAACTTGGTTAAATAGCATTATAAAACAGTTTTGCAATGAGAAGACTGTGAAGAGGAGAACTAACATTTTCAAGCATTGTCTACTCACGGCTGTAAACTTACAAATTTCTCTGAAGCACAAGGTGACTTTTAAAACCTGGTTTTGGTGCAGGTATGTGTCTGGGTATAGAAGAATTTCTTGGCGGTAGTAGTAGTCCTGAGTAATAAAAGTTTTTGCTGCACTGTCAAAATAACTTAAAAATAGACTTAAAACTTTTGCCAATTAATAATTTGTTATATGTGTTCTTAATCTGGTAAAAAAAAACTAATTCTGAATCCAAATGTTTAACTACAGTTATCTACCAGGTGTGTGGTAGCGTATGGCTACTAACAGACCTTAAAGACATTTTCTAGTTAGAGTGCGGATTAAAAGCAAGAAAGGTGGTGTTATTGTGACCAAAAAAAATCCCAAACAGCCAACTAATAAGTTGATCAAATCGTACCTCAATGAGCAAAAAGAACCCTAACTATCGTGAGAAGACTGGAATAGCCACTACTGTATGTAGGTGATACCTTGGTTTAGTCTGCAGTTAGACTAACCACCAGTGATTTGCTTTTCCACCCACAAATTAAGAATATACTTGAGGGTGACTTGAGGAGATGCTGGAAAGCAATACTACTTCTAAGAAGCAGGGCAGGAACTGTGTCTCTAGATTGCTGATGTAACTAGTGTCCAAATACTTTGTTATACAGAACTCATGGGTTATCTTAACCCTAATAAGTGGCATCTTAATGCTATACTCTTAAGGTTTCCTCTTTAAACTGAAAAGTCTTGTTTTGCTTCACTTCTAGCTATTTTTCTCTTCCTCCTGGTAACGTGTCGCCAATCCGTGTTTTCTCGTAGCCTTCAAGATGGTCAGCAAGGCCAGCAGCCCTCCTCCCAGGTCAGAGTGCAGTCCCGCCCCCCTTCCCAGGCAGCTGTGCTCGGCGCTAGCGCCTCCTTGCTGGTGAGAAATGGGAGTGTCCACTTAGAAGCATCACATGCCACTGCATCTGCTGTAGGCGGTAGCAGTTTGCACGATGAACTTGGTATGCAGGCCTTATGTAACCTTGGTGACATGGAAGTGTTAATACGGCAGATATATCGGTAATAATGCGGTGAACATCAGCTAACCTGAGCTTTGTTTCTGAATCTTGTAGGTGCATTTCTTAGAAGGCCATATTGCTCTCAAATTCCTTGCCTTTCACAGTCGACTTTCCAGGTGCTTTCTCTAACAAGTGTGTGATGGGAAGCACTCTAAGGATGCATAGATGCAAGTAGTGATGGTGTGAGAGCTTTCATGACTTGAACAATGTAACGTGTATAATGCATAAATTTTCTTGCATTGTTGCAGGTAGTTGGGCAGAGATTGATACCGACTTTGAGGAACTTCTGGTTCCTGAAAAAGATACTTGCTATGGTCCCTAGGAATTCTTGCTCTTACTTTTTTTGGATGAGTCTTGCTTAGTTGCTGTTTAAAAAAGAAATCCTCATGAAGATGAGTGCTTTGCTTTTCATGTACACTTTAATTTAGGAGCTTGAGATTGGAAGAAAACCTGGACTCTTTCTTATATCAAATGCCATAATTTCATGGAGCCTTATAGTGCCCCTTAGTTCTTCATGATCCATTTTATGTAGTATCCTTAACTATCTATGCAGCTAATAAAATTGCTAGGGAGAAGGAAGTTAAGATGGTCATAATAAGTGACTGATCTGCTAAGGCAGGGGCATATGTGGAAAAACTCCCGGCAGGGATCTTTGCAGCTATCTGTACATGGCCTGAATTACTTATGACTTCAGCATTAATGTGGAATTCTTCCTCAAATTATTAAAATGGGCATCTTGAGAACTGACAGTTATTAGTAACAGTATTTTGAGCCACTGTCAGCTGTGATAACTTAAAAGTAGAGGTTAGCTCAGAACACTGACAAAACACTTGTTTCGGACCTTACTGTAACCCGGTAGTAAAAGATGAGTAAATTGTCATCTTATTCCACTAGTGGGGAAGACTTCAAGAGTTGCCAGTCTGTGTGGTACTCCTTTAAATACGAGTTCAGCTAACAAGTTGCCATTCTTCTGCACCATCTAGCTGCAATATAAGGAAAAAATGAATATAAGCTAAACTGAAAACAACCCTGACATTCTCTGAGGTGTTACATAAAATTTAACTACAGTTGTGTGAAATACACACAGTCTATTTATCTGATGACTTTCATTTTAGAGTCAGTGGCTCTGCTAGTTTCTAGATACAAAAATCAAGACTTTTATATCTCAATGCTTGTATGTATCTCTGAGCTATGAAAGCTTATCACATAAAACTACAGATTTCCTTATTTAATTTGGACTCTTATTTCTTGTTTCAAAAAATACTGAAATATGACTCTGAAATTCATGGATACTGGTTCTATCTATCCAAGGTTAATGTTGAGATTTATTCTTAAAGTCACCATTATTGTATTTGAAGGATTTGGTTCATCTTACCCAAAATAATACAATCAAGTTTTATAGAATTCAAGATTTAATACACCATCTAGTTAAGTCTGAGTTATTTAAGAACTTACATTACTATCTTGTAGTAGAAATCAAAGTGGATCATTTAAGAAATCCAGCATTGCATTCAGGCTCTCTAAAAAGGCATATTCATTGCACTTGGCATGTACTGGAGCCTTCAGAAATCTATATAGCTAAATTCTTCTGAAATTTTGTGTGCACCGTGGTTACAGTTATATGGGGCAGCACATTGTCTTTGGGAGGCACAAAACTTCCAGGTTCTGCTCAGTTAAAAATCTGCTGTATAATAGGGATTTATTCCTGATTTGAAGCTCTGACCATCTGTTTAAAACCTTCCATGTGTGAAAGCAGTTAGTACAGGCAAGATCTGTTTTTATTATTTTTAGAAAAATCAAATTTTCTAGTTTGTGTAGCAGACTTTATGTGACAGGTACTATCTTTTTTTTAGAGTAAAATAGTTGCAAAATGGTGCAAGCTTTCACACACGTGATTCCTTTAGCAGGCCTGACAAGAAGGGAGAGTATCTTTCCTTATAACTGGTACATGGTTTGTTGTGTGGGTTTAGTATTTTTAATCCTCAGTTAGGGATGAAGTAACACTACTGCTGTTTCCCTTAAGTTTAAGGCTGTTGGTTTTGCTTTGTTGTTGTTTTTGCTTTGTTGTCCCAAGATGCCTTACAGTGAAAGGTGACCCTGTTACTTTCTTTAGATTGCGTATGGTTTGGGAGTGGGTAGTAGTTTGTTTTTTCTTTAACTTTTATTCTGATGCTGCTCAAAGCAATGCAGTGACAATTCCTTATCACTGTGGAAATCACTGTGACTGCTTAGGGTGGAAAAAATATTGAAAATAGAGGCTGGGGAAAAGATATGGAAACAAAACTTGATTTTCAGCAACTGGAAAATATAAGTGACAAATGTAGTAGATGGGGTTATGTATTTCTGTACAATGCATATAAGAATTTATTTTCTTACTGAAATTCTATTAGCATATTCCAGCTTTTCTGGAAGACAAACAGGGCATGTGTTAATTTACATTAAAAGCTCCCACATTTAGGACTTCGTTTTTTGCGCACCAATGCAGCATTGGCTTCTACATTCTTTCCATTTATGTGTTGATGTCAAACTGCAGCTCTTCACAAGGCACAGTTTTTTTTTTTGTTTGCTTTAAAGATTCATGTCTTCTAACTTGATTCTGGTGGCTTATTTTATGAAGGATGAACCTTACTGTATTATACCTAGTCTACATACAGTCTGGTGACTGTACGGTCATCTTTAACTGGGCATTGTCCTGAGAGTAAGGCAAGTGATGCTTTGAGGCATTATCTTTAGTCTTCCAGGTTTGGAGCAGAAAGGTTTTTATCAATTATGTTGTTTTGTGAGGGGGAAGGAACTTGAAAGGAAGGAAAAGGGCTTAACATGGAGCAGTAAATGTGAAGTAAAGCATAGAGGAATGCAGGACAGAATGGAAAGGTGGCAGACCAAATGCCACGATTATAGGCAGGATTAATATAATATAAATCTAGAAAGCAGCAAAACACATACCATGATTTAAGTGAATGACAGTCTTCAGAGCACAGTGTGGCAGTATTGATGCCTTTTATTCTCACTAATATCTGATTCTTGAGACGTGTAGGTGATGGGTGGGATTTTTCAGTCCTTACAGCAAAGGCTGCATGTGTTACAATTTGTGAAGTAATTAGGAAACCAAGTACTCAGTTACTAGAACAGATGCCTAGTTTCTGAAACTGGGGTGAAATAACAGCCTCTTGTCTTCAGCTAATTGACTTTTTTTTGAGGAATATTGCTTTTGTGATTAAAGAGAAGTGGTCATCTGGAGCTTTACAATACAGTTACAATGCTATGTTGGACTTCTGGTTGTATCACTTACATGCAAATGATAATCTTTCAGATTTATTGAAGTATTTTAATTTAAGAAGGCAGTTGGATGGTCTTGAAGATCAAAACTATTCTCTAAATATAAAAATATACACTGATCACTTACTTGACTAAAAAAAAATTTAGAATCAGTTCCTCAATACCTTTTTGTAATTAAGTAGACTTAATTTATTTGGGATGGATGGGCAAGTATTTTCAAAGGTACAAGTAAAAAATAAATACTCACTTTCCATTGTTCCTATTGAAAATATCCCTTTTGTAGTCTGTGGAATCCTGCCTAATAGGTAAGTTACTCTTCTGGCAAACTTGATATAGAAATAAAAAATGAACTGCTTTGAAGTGTTCTAATGGAAAACTTGTAAGTCTTCCTACTGCAGCTGAAAGTAAAATTTTGACCTTTGGAAATGGTAGCTCCTTGCATGCTACAGAGTATTCAAATTCTGATGGCTTTGTTGGTTTTGCTGACTAGGATTTAAATAAAACCCTCATAAGTAGTAGATGAATATATCTTAATGGTCTAATGGTGATATAGGCTTCAACATGCCAAAGAGTGTTAGCAATTTTCAGAATTAGTTTATGAGAGGTTTAAAACAAAGTAGTATTTGTTAGATGGAAAACTGGGAAATGTGCTGAAAATAACTTGGCTGAGGAAGAGATCAGAGCACCATTTTAGCTGGATCCTAAGCCACTTAAGTCTTCCAGGTTTCATCTGCGTAAGCTCATCAGCCTGTTGCTTTCATTGATTGCTGTAACTGTGGGAACACCAGTTTGTACAGTGTGAACTGTTACGTGGTTGTCTCTGGACTTGGGGATGGGATATTTTTGTCTTTTGAAACAAGGAAACTTGTTTCAGAGGAAGTGCATTCATCTTTTCCTTTCTTCATGTCAGAACAAAGATGTATTTTGGATTTGTGTGCTTAAATATCAATGACTTGGTTTTGTTATTTTTGTAACCTGGCCCAAAGAGAATATCGCTTGGGTGACCTTTAATTTGCTAAAGGTGCACAGCTCTCCCTTTGAGCAGGGCAGGGGGAGAAGTTGAGAAGTTACAAGCATTTCTGTTTAGTGGACAAACATGCTATTGGCTGTATTTCTTGATTTGAGAAATAAACTTTTGAGTCTGCCATTTGTTCACAACTTCATAAAACTACAGTCCCTAGAGAAAGAAAAAACTTTCTTAAGCTTCTTCAGTGTGATGCTGTTAAAAATATTTTGGAGAATGCTGTGGGAGGCCTAGGAATGTGAGAGAAAATTATAGGGTAACTAAAAATGTTAGGTATATCCATACGTATTGAGGCTTGTGAGCATTGGGATCCTTCGTTTGAGAGCGCTGTGAGGAAGCTGCTCTTGTCTTGCACGGTTTAAAAAGTATTTAATTGATGGGACTTTGGAGCTCAGCTGTAGAATCTCCAGTCACACCCTAGGCTTTGCCTCCTCAACAGCACTGAACAGTCCTGTCATCTTTTCTACTTCAGATGAGTTGAGGCTTTTTTGGAGAGCCTTTTGATCTAAAAAAAAAAACAAACCCAAAAACCAAACCCAAACCAAAAAACAAACGGGGTGGGGTGGGTGGGGGCAGGCAACTTTGTTTTATTGAAAGCCATGCTTTTCTTGACAGAGAGCTAACTTTTGATAGCAAATCTGTATAAGTAGGGGGGTGAATTGCAAGTATGGCAAAACCTGAGTCTGTTTTGTAGTTCGTGTGTAAACAATTGGAATTAAGTGTGTTGTCTGTTTACTACATCTCTCTTAACCAGGTTTGTTTTATCCCACCACAGCCATGCAGTGCTTATAGCAGCAACACAAATGCAGTAAAATTTGACAGATTCAAAGATGAGTTGGACGTGAGGGAACTGCAGATATTTTCTAACATGAAGTGTTTTATGCTAAATTTTTTTCATAGTTTGAGGCCTTTGTCAGACGTTTGACATGACTGTAACAGTTCAGTAAACTTCTTTTGAAACAAATATATCTGATGTGTTATCTCAGCCCAAGAGAATGGGAAGTTATATCTTGGAAGTAGTATGTTCTAATTTCTGTGACTAGAATTTCATTAATTTAAAAATCAGAAAATTTAATTTCCAGGCTCTCAATTCAGTAGTGCAAAACCATGAAGAATTTAGTCCGAATTCACTTGTCTCTTAAGGACTGGTTGCACAGAAGATTTTTCCATAATAAGTTATGCATAATTTTGTCCTCACTAGAACCTCAAGTGTATTACCTAATACCTTCGTGTTTGCTCTTGAAACTTTTTTTTACTGATGCAGTTGAGAAGTAGTCCTGTGTAACTGAGGTTATTTATTAGTTGTGGGGAGGAAGATTCCTAATGTCTTGCACTAGTTTAAAATTTAAACTTAACGCATAGTGTAGTAAACAGTTGCTACTTAAAAACCAAAGGTTATTTAACTACAGCGCTTCATTAAAATCTTAACTATTGAGGAAAAAACCCTCCTTGTATTTCCTTACAAATGCCTGTAGCACATGTAATTAAATATTGAGAGAGAGCTGTTGCGTTACTGAGCTCTGATGCACGCTGTACGTGACTCCTGAACTATGTAGCTGACTGTCTTGTCAGAATGATTGGTCTTAGCGGAGCTGCAGTATATGTCTAGTTGGTCTGAAGAGCCCCCTCTGAGGGTAGAAAGCTTTATGAAGATGCTTTTAATATATCAGTATTTTTCCTTAGTTTCACTGGTTTTAATCATCCAGTTTGATGTTTTTATCCTTCTTGCTTTCAAACACTTCTAAATCGAACTTAGTTGTCTGTGGGTCTGGAGAGAAGTTGGAGCAGCATCATAGTGTGTTTTTTTTAAAAAAAACAACAAAACAGAACAACAAACAACAACAGAAGCAGGTTATGCTCTCCCAGAAAGAGGAAAGATTGGAAGCTCTGATCTTGTTAGGTATTTCTCCTGGGACTGCTTATTATCCTGTATCGACAGAAGAAGAAAGGGCTGAAAGTTATGCGTCTGAGAGGTGTACACAGTTTTTGCTTCAGATGCTCCAAAGTGGGGTGGTTTTTGTTTTGTATAAGCAGATCTTAAAATATTGCATGCTTTGCATCATGGCTTAAGAAGGGTTTTGAGCTCGAAGAGGTGGGAGAAGTTGGCAGAACTTCATATGAGATCACAATTTCAAAATCAGCTTCCTGCATTCAGAGCTGAAATATACTGAACCCCCCCTTCAGGTGAAATTATGATGCTTATCTCTCTGATCAGACTATTGTGGGAGAAGGGCACTGTAAAAACGTAATATTGTGAGCAAGGTAATTTATCATTTGAGTTATAATCTCTGGCTACTTTTTTGTTAATTACATATTTAGGAATAGCTTGATATTGTTCATTCAAAAAGTTTTTAATAACAACTTTAGGAAATTATGGTTAATGGAGTTCCAGTAGCTCCAGATGGTTTAGCTGAGAAGTTAGTTGGCAGTCTTCTGTTCTTCAAACGCTGAAGCATTTGCTTCTGGCTTGTAGGATAAATCTCTGCCTGCCATTCCTTTTTTAGTTTTTCTAGAGGTATAACTTAGGAAACATCTCTGACCACTTTCACTCTTTGTGTTTCTTTCCAAATAGCATGTGCCTCTCAAAAGAATTTTATTCAGGACACTTGGCTAAATACAGTGGTTCCTAAATGCTGGGGGTGGGGGAGCAGGGAAGAACTGAAGAAGCTGGTCATTGCAAGTTGCTCACCTGGTTATTCTCTAAGGGGGGAAAAAAAGGCTTACATTTTGCTTATGTTGTGTTAATAGTGACATCTTGTAAATACGATCTAATAAAACTTCAGTATTGCAGTTTACTGTATATGTCACGTAAAATGGTATAAAAGAGGACTGAGTAGCCTATGTCTTGTCTGCACTGGTAACACGTTAATGTGTAATGACATTTTATATTCTGACACTGATGTAAATTTAGATGTCTAAATTGATCTCGGTAGTAAGTTATTAAACAGAAACTAATGTCAGTGGGATGAAACATTATGAAATTTTGACCTGCTTTTGACCTTTTCTTTAATAGGTAAGTTCAGTTCTACACTCTACGAGACAGGGGGCTGCGACATATCACTTGTGAACTTTGAGCCAGCTGCAAGAAGAGCATCCAACATCTGGTGTGTGTGAAGGCCAGTCAAGAGTGATGATTCTTGTCTTACTGCAACAAAATCTTTGATTTTAATTTTAAAAGGTTATTTAGTATGGACTACAAAAAAATCAATATAAAATATTATCCACATACTTTTACTTTTGAAACCTAAGTGATTTTTTTTTACTAGATGATGACACTAACTGCATAAATAATCTTCTCCTAAGTCTCAGAAGTCTCCTAAGTCTCAGAAAATGAAGACTACTATTAGCTTAAGCAATAAATGTCCAAACTGAGAACTTGACAAATGCATTTTTGATTGTCTTATAGAAAGTCTTTCTTAAAGGATTTAACCCAGGTTTTGGGGAAGTAGGTGGCTGTTGACCATAATGGATATTAACTTATTCACAAATGAACTTCCAATTGTGAAGCAAATGTAAACTGATAAATTTGTTCTCAAGTTCATAGATGGCATGAAACAAATATTACATGGAAGTGTTAACATGCCTGAGATTAAAATTTGACTTACAGTTGAAGTAGCCAGCTACATACTGGAAAGTTCATCTGCTGTTGGAAAGATGCCCTTTCTTTCTCTGAAGTGACGGGAGGCAGAAGAAAGGAAAACAACCCAAAATCTCCTGTGCCCTTGCCCGCTTTCCCCCTTCCCCCCAATCCACTTCACTACATAGAACTGCTCTGAAGCTATCGCGTCATGCTGAATGCTACAAATTCCCACCACATGTAGGTGGAATAGCTATTGAAATTATGGAGTAATGAATATAAAAGCTCCCATCTTACAATCTTTCTTGTGAAAGTGTGCAAGTGCCTTTTATAGAGTTGAACTTTGACAAAAAGTTCTGTATTTCTTGCACAAAACTGCCAGTGCCTGCCTTTACTGCTTGCATGTTCCAGATGCAATGGCTTTGCTGATGGCTGCTGTTATGAAGTTATATGTGCTAATGGAAGGAACAAACTGGCCACATCCAAATAATCAGATCTCAGCTTTAGAGAATACTTGAGTTTCAGTGAAGTAAAATTGATAACAAAGAATGTTTTTATCTTAAGGCAAGGAACTGAAGGGAAGTTGCATAAATTTGATACAAGTCTTACAGCCATGTGATTTACATGGAAAACAAACATCCAAAAGCTATCCAAAATTGGGGAAAAAAGCAATGGTTGGATATGGACTCTCATACAGTAAGAGAAATTTCTCCTCATCTCTAATGAATGGAAATTGCAAATAATTTTGCTCTTCTTACCAGAGGTTTAAGTTTATTTAAAGTTAAGTTTTTCAAAAGCAATTTAAGTAACTCGGCATATTCATGCTAAGCATGTACTTTTTTTGGCATTTTCAGGACCTTGGTAAAAACAGTATAGAATTAGCAAAAACTCTATGTGAACACATAGCGGCTCTGCACCTCTTTGTGTGTTTCCACATCAGTAGCTAACAGATTATAAAATATCTTTGTTTTTTTCAAGTGGAATAATTACTATCATTATAATTGTTCTTAGACAACTTGGGGACTAGGTGTTGAGAAAATTATACCAAGGGTAAGGGTGAAGAGTCTCCTCATCTACTACAGCTACAGAATTTACCACAATACACAAGACTAAGTATATACTTCTATTTAAAATATGTGATCGAAGGATAAACTTAAAGATTTTTAGCTAAAATTTGGAAGGCGTCAAAATTAATTTGGGACACTAGAAAATTAGAATGGCCTGTTGAAATAAAATGTAGTTTTATAATCTGAAGTCTTTCCCCTGTTCTTATAGTGACACGGACTCTCACGTATCGAGTTCTACCTCAGTTCGCTTTTATCCACATGATCTAGTAAGTTTTTCTTATTTATTTTTAAAGCATGCAAAAAATCAGAAGACTTTCCAATTTTATAGCATTGATTAATCATCCTATATGGTAGTTCTTTGTTCTTAAGAAGAATTTTTGCCTGGGTTTGAATGGAGATAAAGTATTTATTTATTGTTGCAGTGTCTTCATATATACATATGAATTCATGTTTCTGCATAGCACTTTAAAATTTAAATATAAATGGTTTCCTCTGATGTAAAGCGTAGTGAATCTCTAAATCACATGGAAATTGGATGTTCTGAGATACCTTGTAAAGGTTTCCAGGCATGACTGGGCAACTTGGACAGTTTTCCTTCTGTGCATTACTAAGGTTAGCAGGCAGCAGAAAGAATAAATTCTGTGTTCTGACCAAGAGAAACTTCAGTAATTTCCCTGAAAGGAATTAAAAAAATCTGTCATTGGAATCTGCCGTACAAAATTTTAATTCATATGCAAGGAGTGACTGGGGAAAAAAGGTAGAGGCTTATGCTGTTTCATGCTGCAGATAACTTTAAAATTCCTTAGTTTTGTGATCTCAAACCTTTTATATCGTTGTCAAGTCCAGACATATCTGTACTCTTAATTCTAAAGTCTGATATTGCTGTGTCATGAAAACAGTGCAGATGGTCATGATTCTTAAGGTAATGGTTCTTAAGCTAGGAAACCAAAGTAAAGTATATTGAAGTACCTAATGACCTAATCCAGAGAGAAAATGAAATATGGATCCAGCATTTGGCAGAGGGAGCAAGAGATCTCCCTTTGCCAGACCATGCTTTTGATCCAGAACGTGCTCTTCAAACCCGCTGTGTGCTAGAGGAACTTTCTTTGCTTTCCACCATCCACCTCAAAAATGTAGCCTTGAAAAAAGAGGTTGCACTACCTGTTATGTGCTGTTGGTTTGCCAGTGTGGTCCCATTGGAGGGAATGATTCTGTTTGAGGCAAACTCATATTTATAAAAGCTTAGCCCATGTGCCTAAATGGAAATTTCCACTGAAATTTATTATTAGTGTGACAAATGTTATATTATGGTGATTCTACCTTTTAAGAAACCAAGTTTTTAAAAAGTTACCAAAAAAGCACCTGTGTTCTGACACAGCTTATCTTAGATAGTATGTTTTGTACTTTTGAAATGCCTTTAGGAAGGGAGTGTTGCTGCTTGTTGTTTTTATTAGTATTTTTCTAGGAAGGAAAAGCTGGCTGAGCATAGTTACAGTACACTGATGCTTTTAAGGAGCCATGAAAAAATATTTTCGAAGATGAGAAATCGAATGTTAAACTTCAGGATAATTGTGGAAAAAAAAAAAAACCAAAAACCAAACCTACAAACCAAACAAAGCCAAACTATAATTTTGACACTTAAAGGTGACATAAGTACTTAAATTTTACTCTTTGCTTTAAAAGATTATGAAGATTTTTCATGAAATGACATTAATGATGATACTGGTTAACAGTAAAGAGGAGTGCATTAAGATGTTTCTTGGCCTGTTAATGAAATTTATAAAGTGGATTGGACGACACAGACATGCTGTAGTAACTTTACTTTTTAACCTTCTGAATACTCTCCTTAAATGTCCTTTATGGTTGTTAGTATTGCTGTGATTTCAAGAGAACTCTAGAGGGACAAACTACAAAATAAGTGAGACATATAGTCAGTCATAAATAGTACTTGACTAGTTAGGGCAGAGCTTTTTTTAGTTGTCTCTGAGTATATTCTGAATGTAGTGAGTTTGAATTTGACCACTAATGCATGCATATGTTGCTTTGTCATGCAAAAACAACCATTCGGCATGGGTGTGCATGCAGATTAGCTGACTATAAGAAATGTGTTGTACTTTATTTAAATTCAAAATTGGATTATTCTTGTAGTATGTTATTCCTGTTCACGTATCAGTTTACTTGTCTTCAAATTTGAAGTTTTCAGGGTAAATGGGGTAATGTGCTTGGAAGATGTGTTCATTTGAAATAAGGCATATGCTAAAATGCCAAATACTTGTGTTGTATGCAAACTATTCTTGCTGCTGGTGCTATTCCTTTACCATGATAAGGACAGGAATAGTAAGTAGAAGCCTCAGAACTGACAGTGTTTAACTTCTTGAAAGTGGAACTAAATAATTCTAGCCATTTTTCCCAAAGCACTTTTCAGTAGAATACAGTGATAAAATAAAAATTTATTTTTGTTAATACTGACTTTCTTTTAGCTTTCTCTTCCTCAGATCAGGTTGAACAGGCTGCTAACCATGGATACAGATCTGCTGGAGCAGCAAGATATTGACCTGAGCCCTGACCTTCAGGACCACATGCAACCTCAAGAGGAAGCAGCTCAAAAAGTCAAGCAGTACTATCGCTTTTGGATCCTACCTAAGCTTTGGATTAGCATCAATTTTGATAGATTAACTCTTCTGGCTTTATTTGATAGGTGAGATCCTTGTGTGTTACTAGACCTCAAAAAGTAAAGATTAAAAAATGGTAACTAAACTGTGAGTAATACAGATAAAGCTATCCTTAGAGAATTGTACTTATTTACTGTACTCTGAAAGATGAAAGAATAATACAAAATGCAGTTTTTCTAAAATAATGAAGGCTGCTTTCCCTTTTTCTCCAGCAATGCTAAAAAGGAAAAAAAAACCAAACCCTCACTTTGCATGAGTGGGACAATAACACATATTTGAATGGTCAAAAAGAGAGATTTGTTGCTAATCTTTAAAGCCAGAAAATAACCGTCTCCAAAAAACTAGTTGAAAGGGTCTAGAACTTGGCATATACTTACATTATTTCAGCAAGTAGAGAGAATTTACCTGCTGTTTCAAAGCATTTTTCCAAAGGGTCATCTAATACTGTATGTAACCTGTTGTCCCTGCTGCATTTACCTAGTGGAATAAAACAATGGTGACCCCCCAGTTACCAGCTTTTGGAATATATAGAGTATTTAAATTTTGGTAATGAACTTCCTTGACATAAACAATACAATGTGATTCTGTCCAGGCAGAAATACTACTAATTCTGTTCCTAAGCACTACCAATATCATAAGCCAAGTGGAATAAAGATAATTCCATATTTTAGCCAAGTGAGAGTATTTTTGGTTTCTTCATTACAAAATCATGAATGACCGATTACATACAGATAAGCTATCATGCATATATTTTTCACAGGCTTGTAATTATCCCCTGTGGGACTTGAATATAGATATGTTACAGACCATGCTGGTTGAGCATTTGAATTAACTTCAGCAGATAACTTCAGAAGTATCTTCTGCTGTTTAAAGGTCAATTCCATAAGATACTAATTGCTTTCAGCTATCATTGAGATCCTGGTAGCTCCTAGCTTTGCTAAAAGACAGTGTGCTAGTATAGTCTATGCAAGTTCAGATCTATTCTTAACTACTTTGCTACCAGCAGCATAACTCTTGTTAACTTCTGACCCTAACCGTTCCCTTGTAGCTTTTTCTAGACATAGTTAGCTTTTAATTCTATCTTTTTTTTTTTTTCATTTCTCCCTCTAATACAGGAATCGTGAGATCCTTGAAAACGTGTTAGCTGTCATCCTAGCTATTCTAGTTGCATTTCTGGGCTCTGTACTTCTTATAGAGGGCTTTTTCAAGGATATTTGGGTCTTCCAGTTCTGCCTGGTAATAGCCAGTTGTCAGTACTCGCTGTTGAAGGTATTTTAATTTCTATCTTCACTTTCTATAAACAATAGAAATAACTTTGGTTGGGTGTTGCAGGTTAGTTAGAGCTTTAAGGAAAAAACTGCATGTTTATCGTTTAAAAAGAAATGAGTAAACTTCAGCTTCATGGAGTTTGATAGATGGTCATACAAGGTCAGTTCAGAGAATGGTTCTGTGTATGTTTGTTAAACAACCCTTTATTTGTTGTTCTCATGCACTTTTTGTTTTCCCAAAGAGGAGCACATTCTGAAAACAGCCTACAAATGAAACTTGAAGTTTTATTGGGTTTGGGTTTTTTGTTTGGTGTTTTGTTTTTTTTTTTAGTGGATACATCTCAGTGCATTCATACTAAGCAATTATATCTAAGCATATTTTTAATCAGAGTCTTATTTTTTATTAAACAATTGTTAATGGTATTTTTGTAATTTAAGAATGATTGTTTACTTTCTTATGGTTAGACTATTAGCATGGAAATTGGATTTAAAAATAAAGTGCATAATGCATTTTGTGTTTAAAAAAGGTAGAAGTTATAAAAATAAGTTGGGTTTTTTTTAAACTTCGGCTATAAACATATACTCTTCGAAAAGATTTTATGGTTTAATACATTGTGCTATTTCAAGGCTGTAGAGTGGCTTGACAACTATGAAATTAATTATAGATATTATTAAAAGAACTTTAATCAAGAATGTGTGTCTGGAGGTAAATGCACTTATTTGTAGATTGGGTAACTTTGCTCTTTCCATTTTGATTTCAGAGCGTTCAGCCAGATTCTTCTTCCCCTCGACATGTAAGTCATGGCATGTGCCACTGTACTAACCCTGCAGATGTAGAACTTCCGCAGATAATTGATCTTTTTGGTTTGATCTTTGTAGCATTTCTCTCATGTGCCTTCTCATAAGGCACAAGAGGCTTATGTTGTCTTAGTATGTGAGAAGGAAACCAGTATTTTCCCCCCCATATGCTTTGTTTGTATTTAGCAAATCATGTCCTCCCTGTTTTAAGCCTAGCTTTTGCTATAGAGCCATATTATGATAGGTTTTTTGATGAATCGTTGGTATTCAAGCAATTACACTGTGAAGTATTCTTAATGCTGTGATTTGCTATGCTGGTATGAACAGACACAGCTTTGATGGCCTGTTCTGGTCTTGTAGATCATTCAGTTGTCCTACTGTGCACACCACATTATTTTTTCACTCTATCAAGCTGAGTATGCAATGTTTTAGTGAGCATTAACATTTGAGCATGGAGGTGTTAATATGCTAGTGTTGCACAATATGTTGATAGTCTGTTGTGCATCTGCTAGATTGCCAAAACAAAATATTTTTGTTAAGTCCTAAATAAGATATGAAAAAGAATTATTCCTCTGCAGCAAGTAATTCATATTATTTTAGGTAGTAAGTTGCATGTTTTAATGAATGTGCAAATACAGATTATTACTTCTTTTCCAGCAGGAGCACTATTTGGGTAATACACTTTAATTGCTTTTACTTCAAAATTAATATGTTCTCTCTTGCTTATGGAGCCTAGTCAAGAGTTTCTCTGGCATTTAGTACTGCAAGAAACATACTTTAAAACTTAGCAGACAGTAAGGGTAAACATAGGTTAGTCTAACTTAATCTGACTGTTGTGTCTTCATTATATCAAAGCCACAAAAAAAAGATATTACTGCAAGGCAATGCATTAAGGATTTTATGAACAAAACTTAAGGATGTGTTGAGGCGACAGCACATTAATTGATGAACAATGATTAATTCTGGTTCTGAAATTATCTGTAACAGAAGAGTAACAATTACCTTTTCTGCTAATAATGAAACAAATGTGTTTGGTTTTTTTTAACAGGGTCATAATCGTATCATAGCCTATAGTAGGCCTGTATATTTCTGTTTATGTTGTGGTCTTATTTGGCTGTTGGATTATGGCAGCAGAAACATATCTACAACAAGATTCAGGTTGTATGGAATGGCTTTCACCAACCCATTACTGCTGCTGTCAGCCAGGGACTTAGTTATAGGTGAGTGGCTTTTTCATTGACTTGAATTGTTTGTTTCACCACAGTAGAAATCTCCACTCTGCATCTTGTTATGACACTGTTACACCATGACCTTCTAAACGCAGTTCATTTAGTTTCCTTTGGAAAGAGTAGTTTTAGCTTGCTGAAGTTTATGGGAATATTTCCCCCCTTCCATAGCTTTGCTGTAACAAACTGCAGAGATGTCAACTAACATGGTGTCATAGGGGGAAAAAAAACTTTTTAGCTCTTTAATTATCTAGTATCTTAGTCCTCATCCCTGAACCTTCTCTTCTTTCTTCTTAACTTGGAATTTGCTATCCTGTGCTTGGACCTAGCTGCTCAGTAGTTAAAGAAATGTTTTGATTTGGACTCTTTCATACTCTCTAGAGGGGCTTGAGGAGTTCCCTTAAATCAGGTTATTTGTGTTTAGTAATCAGGTAGAACAGTATGGACATAATTTTTAAAAACATTATAGACAGATTAAATCTTATTTAATGTGTCTCTTCTCAGAACAGGCCTATCAGCAATACCAAAAATACAATTTTAGGCTGTATGAGGTACTTCCATTCTATTCTGAGTAGCACAGTACATTCACAATACTGCTGGCATTTAACAACCCCCATGTCCTGCCCCTATATCTGCTGGTGCCCATCCCCCTCCCCCACCAAAAAAAACCCAACTGAAAAACCAAACAACAACAAACCCCAAAACAACAAACCTTTCCCTTGTTTACTTAGGAAAAAAAAATCAAAATTTATTGAAAATAGTAACAGCTGTGTAATCTCAGGCAGAGCCCATAGAAAGGATAGGCAGAGAACATAAACATTTGAAGACCATCTTATCATGGGAACTTTGTGCATATTCTTTAGTGGAACAAAGTTATTTGGGTGATCCTCTCTGGATCACCTCTTTGGAGGGGAAAGAAAATCTGTAAGGATTCATCTAAACTGAACACACTTGCTCTTCTGTTGTACCACAATATCTGTGCATGAAAGAATACAGCAGTTAAATGTTATGACTGCATGCCTCCAGTTCTTAAACAGTCTTCTATCCAAGAAAAATTAAAACTTGGTCCTGGTTGTGATTATTCTTCTCTTTTTTTTTCCTTAAATTTTATTTTATTTTTCTTTGAATTTATTAGTAAGAATTACTGACTCAGGCATTTTGGAATTAGTTTTTATTACTTGATTTTAGGAACATCCTGAATTTCATCTCATACTATTTTCCCCTTCGACTTTCTGCTAGTAAGTCTGTATTTAAATGTAAATGTCTAGAGGGAAAAGGTCTAAGCCTCTTATTTATGAACAGAGTATTGTCCAGGTGTTTCTAAAGGAGCTTTTCTACAGATTCTGTGGATCTATTCATGCACTGGCATATTTCGTTTTGTATCTGTGATGGAAAAAGAAGTTAAGACAGCAGATACTTTTGATTAATTCAAGATGTAAAACTAGCTTCATTTCCCTTTGTTTATGCTCTGTCAATTATAGAAGTCTTTTCTTCCCTTTCCTATCACCTTGAGTCATTGCCATAATGTATACCCATATGCCCATCAGGTGATACATAAATGTATATGTAAGTGGTGTGTTGTATTGTGAAAGTGACCTACTTTTTAAAAGTACTTAAGAGTCTTCTCCAGTTCTAAAAAGACGTGCTGGCATCTTCACCAGGCTGTGTCCATTTTGGTATTATCTTTTAAAACTTCTTAGTTAAAGAGTTCTGAATGCTTTTTGATCCTTACGTTTTACTGGTCTTCTCAGGTATCTTCCACCACCTTATGTGGTTTTACATTTCTTAGCAGTTCTACCAATAAAAAAAATCAGATTGCCAGAACAGCTCTCATATCTTAAAAAAAAAAACAAACCAAAATAAAAACCTAACCAGCACGCCCACACACCCCCACCCCCCCCCCCCAACAACAACAACAACACAGTTCCCCTGCTGTGTACCTCCTTGCGTATGGAGCAACTCTTAATGTTGCTGGAGCACTGTTTCAGAAAGCTTTGTGTGTATCACAAAGCAAGCTGGCTGCTAACAAACATACTTTGCTAGCACAAAGTAAAAATCTCAGCTGCCTTTTTTCCCATTCCCAGGCATAGTTACTAGAACAACACAGGTGCAGGGCAAGGCAAACTTTGTGTTTAGATAACATAATTGCTGTGTCCTTGCCAACAGGCAAGTGAGGACTGGTATAAATATTTTATTGCTTTTGTGTCCCACATATTGGACTTGATCAATTGGTCTGAATCTGCTCCACATTTATAACAATTATTTTGTGTTTTTACCTAGGTGGTCCCCATTAGAGAGCAATTCTGTTATGGACTCTAAAAGCCATCAGTAATACAGGATTTTTGCTGGATCACTCTTTAAAAATTGTGTTTTCCCAGATCTATTTTGTAATTTTGTTTTCAATGGACCCAAGATAGTTCAACTTACAGGCCTTCACAAAATAACTTTTTAACCTGCCAGTGACAGAACTCTTTGTTCTTTGCCTCCTATGTAGGCTTCCTTGAGTAATGATTTGAGATAAAGGTTTGACTTGAGAATTCTGAAAAATACTTTCTTCAGGTCCTGAGTAGTGGGTCCTTAGTCTATATTTCCTAATTTGTATCAGTGAAAAGATGTAGAACTCAGTGTTTTCTCCCAGGCCCTGAACCTACATGTTTTTAAACAACATTTAGTTATTTAACTTTACCAAGGAGTAGGAAAAAGAAAAATCAGATTCTCGGTACCTATCTCACTGTAGATATTTCTAATGTGATGTCCTTTTAGTATCCGACCATGCTGTGGATATAAAGAGAGACTTGTGATTCTTTACAGGATACTTTAAAAGTGGTTTCTTCTGTTGGTCACTGAAGCTACAAGTCAATAAGATTATAGAAAATCTTCCCTAAACTGTCAGATTTTGTCTGCTAGGTTTATTTTCATGGTTTGATCCTTCTATCCCTCAGAACATAGAACTTAAGATATGCTGCTGCTTGTGAATCATATATGAACTACTTAACAGTTGTATAAAAGATTGTTATTTCTGCATCTCCTATTCCTTAAGATGGAAAGTAAATGATACGTACAGGTTGGGACATACCGTTCTCTCTATTAAAATGAAGTGGCATTCATTTATCTTTGCATTCTTCAGTCTTGTAATTTGCAGATGTTTTAATGGTTCATACACTTACTCATGTTAATTTTTAAAAAAAAAAAGAGGCATTTAGGATCAGAACTTCTCAGAAGTGGTGTGGGAAAATGAGTAAAATTCTCAGACGTTATTAGTAGCAGAAAACCTAGAGGTGAAATGCTTGGCCTCTCTTACGTCAGTGTGGCTGGTGTTAGCTTGCTCCTGTGATTCCAGACAGGCAGTTAGGCTTGGGTAAGCCTCATTTACAATGAGTGAAATCTTACAAATCTTCTAATCTGTAAACACCCTTGGCTGATCTTTGCTAAATAAAAATGGAAAGCTTGAATTGGCCTGTGTCCAATTTTACAGCAATTAAAATGGAAGTACAAGAAATCTTCTGACTGTTGGTCTATGTAACCTCTATATTCAGTCAGTTCTGAGTCATTGAAGTAGAGATTTACATAATGGATGTTTTCCTTAGAAATAATAGTAGAAATAATTCAGTGCTGTTGAGTTAAATGGTGTGTGTGATACCCTAGAACTTAAACGGAAGAGTACGTTACCATGCTATATTTTTCATATTCACCACTTTTTTCCAACTTTTGTTTTCCTCCGTAGTGTTTACACTATGTTTCCCTATAGTATTCTTCATTGGTCTCCTGCCTCAGGTGAATACATTTGTGATGTATCTCTGTGAACAGCTGGATATTCATGTCTTCGGTGGCAATGGTGAGTAGTGTTTTTTATGTCAGTGGCAAAAGTATTAGATTAGGAGCAACCATCAGATTAATAGGCTAGTTAAAAAAGTTAGTGACTATACTATTTGTATTCCTACCCTTTAAACGTAGAATACTAACTGTATTTTCAAAAAAGCTAAAGGTCTTCTGATTTTTGAGAAATAGAATTAGTGTCCTAGTAAGTCTGTCAAAAAGTATACTTTCTTCCTGGACTGCTTTCTCTTGTGGCTGTTAACCATTCCCATGGTAATGCGGCTGAATAAATGAGGAGGTAAATAAAGCCATATGAATTGCTCTTTAAAACATTCATTTGTAGGGGAAAATATAAATAGTTGCTGTGGGTTGGATTTTTTTTTAAATATCAGAGGGGTGTTGCAGCTAGGGGGCTGATACCTATCTTAAATAATTGGAAGTATTTTGTGTTCTAACCTGATTATGTAACACTGTTTAATTTTTCTTTCGTTTCTATGATATTCAGCTACCACAAGCCTGCTTGCAGCACTTTACAGTTTTATCTGTAGTATTGTGGCAGTAGCATTGTTGTATGGACTGTGCTATGGTGCCCTGAAGGTGAGCAAAATTTTAGACATAACATACATTAATGTTTTGGGGTTTGTTCTCTGCTTCCTTGTATCTTAGATACTTAAATATGCAGAAAGTGAATTAGAAATATTAGTCTGATTTGGTAGGGTTTTATACTTGCTCAGCTGTGAATGATGTCGATAAAGGAGATGCAATGCAGGAACAAAGCACAGTTTTTTGATTTTAAAAGGTGTATGATTTGTGCCTGCACTAGCAGGCTATTTTTTTGGCCAAAACCATATGACATTTACCTTCAGTTCCATTCTACACTGGTTCTTGAAAAAAATCACGGAAGTGGCTTGTTTCTAGCGCAATCTTAATGTATTGGTTTGTTAACCTCTCAAAATGGCTCGTGAATATTTTTTCCAGTGCTGCAAATCGGACGTAGTCTTTTCAAATTAATCTTTACTTGAAAAGAAATTACAGAATGGTTTGTAGTGTTGGAATGAAGATGTGTGCCTGTCTAAAAGGTAGAGGTAGCTGCCAAAGGGGAAGGGAAAGAGCCCCCAACCCAACAGCTTTTTCTTGCTTGAAATGCCATTCTGTTTGAAAACAGTGTGGTGTTGATTCTGTTTGTTCGTTTTAGGAGTGTGTCAATAATCAAATTATCTCGGTTCACAATTGACTGTAGCATGTGTGCCTTCCAACTCAGAGTTGACTGGCTTTTTTCCCACTCTGTCACAGAGTAAAAAGTTGCTGGAGGAAATATTCCCATGATGCTGTCACCCGCAGAACATCATTAGCTTTCTGTGAATTTGTACATTTGTCTCATTAGCCTTTTGTAAACACATCTGTTCAAGATAAACAAGCTTTAGCAAAGAAACACTGTCTCCTCTTTGCAGATCCAGTACAGATCATGAAAACAGAAATAAAACCACTGGTTTAATCTGAATTCGGCACATTAGAAAAGAATAATTTGGCTAAAAACATATGTAACTTCCAAAATTAAGAAGTGACTAAATGCAACTCTAAGAACCTGTGGTCTCAAGGAATGCAGGAAATACTTCATAAGGGTTATGAAAACTGATGACTGTTTAATGATTAAGATGGTATAGGCTTAAGGGATGTACACTACGTTAGAGTTTCTGATCCGTAGTTAGACATAGGTAAATACTGAACAATGTTTTTGTACTAAAATTCCTGTTTCATTTTTGTGGAATTGTAGTTAATTTTTCCATTCTCCTACTATGATATATATAATTCTTGTATGTCAGATAAGTGTCATATACTTTGTCTCCTTTTATTAACATTTCATTTCTGTCTCCAGGATTCTTGGGATGGGCAGCATATTCCAGTTCTCTTCTCCATATTTTGTGGTTTGTTAGTGGCAATATCGTATCATCTCAGCAGACAAAGTAGTGACCCTTCTGTACTTTTGTAAGTGTTCCTTCCCCAAGGAAGAAGCAAGTCACAAGGGAACATTTTTTATAATAATATGTATTAGTACTGTTTGAACTGGTAGTCACCAGCATTATAAAAAATAGTATGATAATGGTTCAGTACTTAGAGAGAAATTCTCAAATTGTGCACCTAGTTCCTCCTCTAATGACAACCTTACTTTGTGACTTCTGGCAAATCACTTACATGCCAAAATCTGATTTAACTGCCAGCTAATGTTCTCCAAAATGCCATTCAGGTGCCATTTTTCTGCTGGTGTATTTGTGCTGAACAACCTGTACCCATTCTACATTTAAAGAGGTGCTCAAGGCACTAGTTTAAGCCAAAGCCCATGTGTGGATTTTTGACTGTTTCTCTCACTTAATTTGTTAGTGTGTTCTTACCTTGAATGTATGCTCAAAGTATTTGTTCAAATAATTTCATCTCAGATGCTAAACAATAAGTATCTATTTGGTGATGAGCGTTCACGTCTAGCATGAGGAAATGTATTCATGTTGCTATTCTGAGTTGGAGTATTGATCTGATGATGAGAGTATTTCTGATTCAGTTAATAATTATGTGTGTAAAACAAAATACTTGCAGTAGGAGAAACACCACCCACAGAATAGCCAATAGAGGCTTAGTCACATACCTGGGTTAGGCAGAGCTTGAACTTGGATTTAAATTTAGCCATAATGTTGGATGAATTTGATTAGCAGTAGTCTGAGGTAGATAGTGAGGGGCCTCTTCTGTGAACAAGGAGATTAATGATTTGTGAGTGTTCACACAGAAGGAAAATTCTTATCTTTGGCTTGACAACTAAACCTTGTCCTATTACTCTTAGTTCAGGTGACTTTACTCAGTTGGTATGAGGTCCTTGTCCCTAGATACCTGTTCTTTTCTTCTAAGTATTGTAGCCTGGATGCTTATGTTTGACCTGCAGGTTCACCTATTTAGCCAAATGTGGCAGAGTTAAGCATTGCAATACATTGCAATATGTGATTGCCTTTGAAGATCTAGGACTGTAGTGAGCTTCCTGTCCATAATATGAAATAATACATATTTCTGTACCACATAAGGTATGGTAAGAAAAAATGCAAGATGCTTAGGTATGTCTAGCAGTGCTGTATATGGTCTTCTGAAAGCTTAGATATAGATATTTTGGGCTTCAGTACTAGCAAGGTCTGCTAGGAATTTAGTAGTTTGGTCAGTGTGGCTAATTCATGAATTAATCAGGGTAGTATAGGGTTTTTTTGTTCCTGTTGAAGTTTGAATTAAACCATGTAATTCTTGGTTTTCTAATTGGTATTGACAAATATACCACTTCTGAACTTTGCACCAAGTTACATTTCTGTTCAGTTATTTGTAAACTAAAGTTTTGTTTCATGAATACTAAGAATTTAACTTAAAATTCAGTATTTGTTCAGTTACTCCTGTTGGTACTGGAGAAACTGCTGTTTGAACAACATCTGGCTGCTCGTCTTTAATGGTGGTCATTGTGTGCAACCAGAGAACTAATTCTTTTATAAAGTTGAGATCTCATCTTTGTAAATTTGCTCAGCCATGTGAAAGCAATAATATGCCAGCATTATTTTTTCTTGTAATCAACTTGTAATAGAACTTTTGACTTTGTTATTCTTCTAAAACCACATAGAACAATACATGCTTTTCAGTGGGTTGTTTTGTCTGTCTTTAAGCTCTTTAGTGCAATCAAAATTTTTTCCTAATTCTGAAGACAAAAACCCTGAGGATCCTCTGTCTGAAGTAAAAGATCCTTTACCTGAAAAGCTTAGAAATTCTGTGGTAAGTAGGCATTTTAATTATTTTTTTTTAATTCAGTCTAAGCATTTAGTTTATGTTGGTTTGTATAGCATCAATCTGGATCTTACTTAGAATCATAGAATCGTTTAGGTTGCAAAAGACCTTTAAGATCATCGAGTCCAACCGTAAACCTAACACTGGCAAGTCCACCACTAAACCTAAACCATGTCCCTCAGCGCCTCATCCACGTATCTATTAAATACCTCCAGGGATGGTGACTCCACCACCTCCCTGGGCAGCCTGTTCCAATGCCTGACAACCCTTTTGGTGAAGAAGTTTCTCCTAATACCCAATCTAAACCTCCCCTGGGGCCACTTGAGGCCATTTCCTCTTGTCCTATCACTTGTCACTTGGGAGAAGAGACCAACACCCACCTCTCTGCAACCTCCTTTCAGGTAGCTGTAGAGAGCGATGAGGTCTCCCCTCAGCCTCCTCTCCTCCAGACTGAACAACCCCAGTTCCCTCAGCCGCTCCTCGTAAGGTTTGTGCTCCAAACCCCTCACCAGCTTCGTCGCCCTTCTCTGGACACGCTCCAGCACCTCAATGTCCTTCTTGTAGTGAGGGGCCCAAAACTGAACACAGTATTTGAGGTGTGGCCTCACCAGCACAGAGTACAGAGACACGATCACCTCCCCGCTCCTGCTGGCCACACTATTTCTGATACAGGCCGGGATGCTGTTGGCCTTCTTGGCCACCTGGGCACACTGTTAGCTCATATTCAGCCGGCTGTCAATCAACACCCCCAGGTCCTTTTCCACTGGGCAGCTTTTACTTAGCTCACAACACTTGTTAATTACCATGGTGTTGATTAGAATGGATATCAGAGCGTTTCCTTTAAATCTACAGATGGACCAATGTACTATGCTAAGAGTATAATGCTTATACTGCAATTTAAGTTATTTAAAAGGAGGCATGTGAGAGAATTGGAATGCCCTGGTGTGAATTCAGTGAAATATCATTGATGATTTTCTTCTAGCTCATATTGATAATAATAAAAGATACTTGCTTTTGTGCAGAAGTTAGTGGGAAAGAATTAATGGTGGCAAAACTATATTAACTCAGTATTTCTAGTAATTGCGAGCAAGAGCTTTGTGCGCACTCTTCCAGAAATAGGAAACAAAAATGGTGGAAAGTGTTGTGGGGTTTTTGTGGAAACTTTTTTATTTATTTAAAGAGCAGATGTAACCTATTCTATTTACTTTAGCACATACTTCAAATTTTTAGTACAAATTCAGTCTAAATATTTATGAAAGTACGAAAGAAGGTTGCACATTCATTTAACCTTGTGTAGGGCTTTGCTGTAGGGGAATAACAGCATAGATGGGTTTCTCCTAGTACAGGAGGCACAACTGTGACAAGGTGCAGCGTGTGGAAACTGCAGGTAAATATTTAGAGCAGAGAAACTGCAGTTCTTTTAATGCTTAACAGGAGAAAATGACCGTAGGAGCTGCAAGCGCCTCCTTAGCTCTCAAAGTGCGTTGTTAGTCACCAAGGGGACAGGGGAGCTGAGGATTATGATACAATGTTTCTTTCAGTTTTTAAAATCAGTAAGTCCTGATTTAAAAAAAAGTAAGTTGTATCCCAAGAAGTTAAGACCTTGTAGCAATAATTGCTGTGTGTAATTATTTGGCTGGTTTTGGAGTAGTTAATCCTTTAATGATTTTCTGGGCTGAAAAGATTAATACGGTATTTACAGAGTGGGAACAGGTCTAAACTTGGAGATTCTGAGTTGTAGTGGCCCTAAGTACGTATTGCCCCCTTGTGACTGAGTCTGGCATTACTAGTTTTGTTATTTTCTGCTTGTTATCAACCGCTCGTCTTCATTTATTAGGTGTAACGGAATTTCAAACTCATTCTTCAGGGTCATTCCGAAGCTATCCTTTACCCTTCTGCAAAGGAGGGGGGAAAAGGGTTGAAGAGCCTAGTTGTTCCACCTGGTTGTTAGCTCTGTCTAGGCAGCTGTCTTCCAGAGCTCTTAAGTGCCCCATAGTCTAAGCAATTCTTAGATCATAAACAGGAAATTTGGTTAGCCCTTCCAGCTCTTTTGTCAGTGCTGTAGGGAGGTCCTTATACCCCTTCACAGTCCAGAATGAGAGAGAGGGAATATATTGGGTATATTAATTTCTCCTGCCCCACTTCAGGTTTGCATCTTTCCACTTGACTCATTTGAACTAATGTTCTTAGCCATAAGATTTATCTTGTGAAATTTCTGCTAACTTCAATGGAAGTAATTAACACCAGCATAATTTGAAAATCTTTAATCAGTTTCAGTGTCACTGCTGATGGGCATTAAGCATTTGAAGAGGACAACCAAAGCTGGTATTTTCTAAAATTATTTTGTTTTGACTCCCCAGAGTGAACGATTGCAGTCTGACCTGATTGTGTGTATAGTCATTGGTGTACTCTATTTTGCAATTCACGTCAGTACAGTATTTACAGTTTTACAGGTAAGGTGTTCCATCATGTCTGCCATCTCTCTTCTATATACAAATACTCTAATGTGATGTAATGCTTATTCTGGTAGTGCACTGGGTCTCCTGACGAGTTTTAGATGGTCTTTAAATACATAGTGTGACAAGTACATGATGAAGATCATGTTCCAGTTTTATGTGCTCAAAAACTCTTCTTCCCCCTGCTCTTGCCTAGTTTCGTCTTACATTCTGGCTTTTTATTTTAGTCTCTGACACAAAATGCCCTCTTTTTCTTCACCTATCTCAGTTAAGTAGTGTCAGGATCATTTTTTAAAGAAGTTTAAAAGGCTTGATTCTTAAGATCGAGGGACTGAACCTTGACTCAGCAATTGCACGCTAGCATGGCTGTTTGTAGACTATAGTATAAGGGAGTACCGCTTTATTGGAATGGTTATTTACAGGACTTCAAAGAGCCTTTGAGTTTCAAATTTTTTACTTGTCAGTCTAGCTAATATTACTGCTTTGGGTACTTTTAATGTGTATATATGACGCCCACTTGATGATGGTGACATGGGACTTGAATTTGTTTAAGTAAAGGCATTTGCCTAAAGAATTGCAGTTCCTGAATTTCTTATTTTGGTATTCCTGCAATGGAGCCATTGGTTAGCTTATGAACAGTCTTCTGTCAGGCAAAGGAAAGTTTCTTGCATGTATTTTAAAAAGATTTTAACATCCCACTGCTGCCTACAGTTAAAGTAAGAAACTAATTTTAAAAAGCATATGTGTTTAGGCAGCTTCAGGTTTTCAGGTGAAGTGTCCTGCTTAAGCAGGTGTACTAGTTTTTTCCTAAGGAAAATATCTCTTCTAATGTATGACTGGACTTCAGCACTCCTCCCAAATGTTGCTTTCTCTCACCTTTGAGAAACTTGGCTATATGCTCTTCACCAGTTCTATAGTTCAATAGGCTTAGGCTTCACAGAATTTCTGAATCAACAGCATATAACAGGGTAATGCAATCCTAATTTTGCTATGACATATCTTGAAATTTAGAGCAAATTTTAATCTATAGAAAGCATTACTGTGAAATCCAGTCTTCATACTGTGTTAATATAGTAGTATTTTGTGACTTCTGTGAAAGAGTTTGGTCTTGGTGGGAGGCTTCTTATTTACCACCTTCTCAAGAGAATACAAGATTAATGATTTGTTTTTCCTTATGCTTATACTTCCTTTTATCCAGCAGATGAAAATGTAAATTGGGTTCAGCCTTCAGAGGATAATAGCGGTATCATTTATAAAATGAAATGCAGATGGGACGGAAGCAATGGATTATGAAGAAGATTGGTGTACTATTTTTACTTTAAAATACTTCTCAACTGAGCGGAAATTTGTTAGAAATTGATAGTTTATTCTCTCACAGGCATTTCTTGTTTGATCTTGAAGTTGGTAGTACAGCTTTTAAGGAAGAAATACATTCCCAACTTACTATTACAGGAGCACCTGCCTAGATGCTGGAAAAGGTATTACATTATTAGTGTATGATTTTGTTTATAAACCACAAACCTTAATTTCTTCAATTCTTCTTTTTAGCCTATTTTAAGTTATGTTCTCTATGCATTGGTGGGTACGGTAGGCTTTGTGACCCATTATGTTCTGCCTCAACTCCGAAAGCAACTTCCTTGGCATTGCTTTTCTCACCCACTGCTGAAAACCAAGGAATACTATCAGTTTGAAGTCCGAAGTAAGTATATTTCATGACTTTTTTTTTTTTTTGAACTTGTAGTTGCCGACCAACTTGTGTTACCTATTGGTACACTTAATCTCTTCTTTATTGTCACCACTGGAGTATTTAATGACATCTAATCTAGAAATGCCTTAGTTTCTCAGTTCCTCATGCTTTGATTCCATGACGTTCTATGTATCTCTTAACTGATGATGATAATATATTACCATCATCATTATCTCAGAGCAGTTCCATTAAAGCACAGTCTTCAAAATCTTAAGTTGCGAAGTTTGTGCTAATGATTGCCTTAATTTTTTATAAAGGTAGAGTGTGTTTCACTAGGTATTTCTTCAAGATAGTAATTTTTTTTCAAATGTTTTAGAGGATTAGATATGGTGAATGCTGTCGGAGATTTCATCTTGGCATGGATTTGATTCTTAATGATGTTGTCGATATGTTTAACAACATAAAGTAGTACAAGTGGCCTACTAATGGAAAAACACACTAAGGGACCAGTCTTGCCAGTTGATCTGCATAGACATGCACTTACACCTTGTGTTCAAGTCTACGTTTCCATGAAATCTTTCCCTGGAGGCTGCAGAAAATATGAAGTTAGTTATACTCCTGATCAGTTTTCCAGTATGCATAAACATAGTGGTAGGTTGTGGGGTCTCCACTGTTGGAATGTTTTTATTGTTTACAGCACACTTAAGAAATTTCTATAAAAAATGGCTTAGAAACAACTGAAGCTATTTTGGTTTTGCTCTTCAGTTAGTTTTCAAGGTAAGATAGTAATTAAAAGAAAGTGAGCGTTCTGCTGCTTTCAGGAACAAAGAATTATCAGAATTGATTCTCAAACTTCCTACCTTTGTAGCAGCTACGCAGTGTGGTCTTTTCACTGATGCCTAAATTGTGGGCATTTTTTCAGTAATTGGGTGTAAAGATGGATAAATATGAATAGTAATTGTAATATGATGCCAAACTCTATTTGGAGGAAGAAGTGAAAAGTGCAATTGGATGCCTTAGATTTTTAATCTACAAAACTAGAGAAGCTACAGTTAGTGTCCTTTTGTTGATACTCGGCTTCAGTATTTCCGTATGCAGTAGTGTTTTCGGGAAAGATGAGTCATACCCAGTAACGTTCAATATAAGTTTGTAGCATCTCCCAGTCTGGTCCCTGTAACTTAAAGAGAACTCATGCCGTGTCAATGACTAGCTGTCCTTAGGGTTTCTGTTGTAGAAAAGGAACTTCAGTTTTTGCTGGGGCTCATCTAGGCATGTGCAGTCATTTATAGCAATGAAGAGAGGTGGGCCTTTTTCTAGCCTCTTTCAAGTATACCTTTAACCCTTTATGCATGCAGCCGTGTTCAATGTAACTTTTGACATAGGCTCTTCCAGCCTATATTTGTGCTGCCTTGTAAAATAAATTTTCTCCTTATCTTGATTGCTATGTTTCAAATAAATGCAAATGATGTTACATATTTTGCAATTATTGTAGAAGCTTAAAAGAAGTTCTTAAGTCTCAGACATTTGTGTTAGCAGGTTATGTATGCTCTTCTACATTGTAGAGTTGTAAAGCAGAAATCTTTCAGTTCAAATATGGTTGGAACACTTCCTTTTGCATGAGATGAAGCTGTTTGACATTACGTGTTTTATCAGTATCAATGTTGAAATTATTGATGAGGTGGCAACCCGGTGTGTTTCCTGCTATATGCAGTAAGCAAGTAGCTTCCAAACTGTTATATTGTAATACATTTTATATAGATGTGTAACAGTGCAAAAACTCTACTGGGGCTACTGACAGTAGCTTAGAAGGAGCTTCTCTTTATTTTGGTTAGATAAAACTATGGAAGTCTAGTATGAGAATACAGTTAGTGTTTGGCGCCACAAATTACTTGGATCAAGAATCTTTCTTCTGTTAGCTGAGTTTGATCTGACAGTGCAATCTGATTTCTTTTTTTTTAATGTATCTTGATAGATGCTGCACATGTTATGTGGTTTGAGAAACTTCACATTTGGCTCCTTTTTGTAGAGAAGAATGTTATCTATCCGCTGATAGTCCTCAATGAGCTTAGCAGCAGTGCTAAGAATATTGCTAGTCCAAAGAAACTGGATACTGAGTAAGTAGAAAAGGCTGTCAAGTAATCTGAGTATGTCTGCTGTGGTGGGAAATTAAATAGTGAGTTCTGGCCTCAATGCGAAGACAGTTAATGTTATTGCCTTAAAACTAAGGCAAGGAATAAATGAAGTTTTTCTTTATTTGAAAGAATATCATAGAACTAAGTTACCTTGTGGACTTAAACTGAATGTAGTATTACAGTGTTAAACTAGGAACTACAGAAAGAGAAATCATTCAATTCATAGCATATACTATGAAGATTTCAGGTTGCAGAGTTATCTAGTAGTGCGATATCAGAATTTCCTTGTTGATCTTCAGAGTCTGTAATATGGATTATCTGGACTGCAAGTTCAAGATAGTGACAGTATGTTCTGGTATTTTATCAGGTGTAAACTTAAGATTTCTGTTATGTTCCCCAAGTTGGTGTGCCAGTTTGCAGCCCCTCTTACAGCTTTCTGCTGTCATCAAGGAATTCCCCAGGCCTTCCAGCCCTTAAGTATAATCTGTATACAGATGGAATTGCACACTGCCTCTTAAATTGAGCCTTAGTTATAATCCCTCAAGCAGCGTATCTGACTGTCTCAGCAAATGAAAGTTCAATAATAGGCCCTGCATTTTTTGCCTCCAAGAACAGTGACCAGGTGGCTTTTCTGGATTTGAAGTTCTACTGATTTACAACAGAAGTGTTGTAGATAAAATGAATCTTGAAACAAAATGGAATTATGTATTTTTTGGGGGGGTTGGATTTCTTGGGTGTGGGTTTGGTTTTTTTTAAAGTTTAATAATCCCTGGACCTATTAAATTCTTGCTTTGGGTTCATTACTCTTGTCACTACAAGAGCTTTGGGAGGAATATTGCCATTACATTACTTTAATGTTATTTTTATAACCCTTTGATCCATCAGTTACTATCTCTGAAAAAGAATATCACAGTAAGTTTATCATTAAGTTGCGGTTCCCACAATATAAACTAGAGCAGTATAGTCATGCAGGAAATAATGATAATCCAGTGTTTATGAACATCCTCTTGATGATTAATCTAGAGCACTTCTAGCATTTTTACATCTCAATATTCATAACCTAAATTAAAGACCAGGTTTCTGTTCAGAGTACAAGGATATTTCGCCTCTGGGTTTTTTTGTAGCGAGACTCTTAAAATAATGCTAATCCTTGAACATTGATTGGCTTGAGAATACTGGTAGAAAGACTTGGATAGTAACCTTTAAAAAAAACAAAACCACTGAAGTTGTCTTTAGAAAAAGAACAAACCAAACCACCCCCACCCCCACAAAACTCCAAAAGCAAACCCAAATCTAAACCTTGAGTTTGAAGAGATTGGCATTGCATGACAGCAACAAGTTAGGTGGTCTTTAAACCCCTTTCAGACAGCAGATAAGTAACTGTTTTATGTGAATTTCTTATACAGGTTGGGTGCTTTAATGATCACAATAGCTGGCTTGAAGTTACTGCGTTCATCATTCAGTAGCCCAACGTGCCAGTATGTCACTGTTATTTTCACAGTGCTCTTCTTTACTTTTGATTACAAAAGTTTTACTGAGACCATGCTGCTAGATCTCTTCTTCATGTCCATACTCTTCAGCAAGGTAACTTTAACTCTATTTCTAGGTGTTTCAAGTCATCCAAAAGGGAAAACAGATAGTCCTAACTGATAGGTAATCTTCCAGATAATCAGTCCTACTGGTACTGTAATCAATATGCTGTAAGACAGCTAAGACTTCTCCTTCCCAAAGCACTTCCGTTTGCTTGAGAAAGCGCATATAACTTTCTAAACATCTCATGAGTTTCTGTTAGTAGAATAATTCAGTGCGTATTATGTTACTTGCTTCATTATTACATGCTTTTTGTAAGTCTCCAGGCTTCTGGTAGACCAGTAAGAACTCTAGGGTGATCAGTAAATTCCTCAGGATATTTGTGTACTGCAAAGCATGTTGATTCTCAGCCAAATCACTAAATTTTTTTTCTTTTTTTTCTGTAGCTTTGGGAACTCTTTTATAAATTGAGATTTGTATATACCTACATTGCTCCCTGGCAGATCACATGGGGATCTGCCTTCCATGCTTTTGCCCAACCCTTTGCTGTGCCACGTATCCTTTGAAAATGCAGACTTTTTCCTGAAGTCGTGTATTTATAACTTCTGAATGTTGCATTATAATGGATTATGTATTATGGGCTAAATCTACTGAATGAACAGGTTTGTCTAGTGAGTATTTATGAAAAACTGTGCATGCTTTCTGCCTTGCTACAATGCTACAAATTATACAGTAGCAGACGGAGTAGGAATAGAATTCTGACATAAAAGAAACATGGAGCAGGAGTTATTTCATTCTGAAAATGACACAGCTTTTCTTTTGATAGTCATTCCCTTTTTCAAGGGTCACTAACTATGGTTTTAGTTCTTGAGTTTTGCATTTTAAGCTTCTGTGGACTGGTTTGAATGGAGTGTTGAGTTAGTGTTCTTGGTAGAATTTTGAGGAAGAATGACCATGTTGTCTAGTGCCAAATTTTCACCTATTTCTGTTTTTAAGAATAAAATTAATCCCCTTGTTGCTGGAGATACTGTAAAGATACTTTGCTGCATAAAAACTCTTAGAGATCTTGTTTTGGTCTTAATTGGTGTTGCTGTCTATTTCAGGTACTATCACAGAAGCTTGAAAAAAAAGTAGTTGTTGCTTTGCTTTCCTTAATTCTGTTATCCTACAGATTCTGCAATGTTGTTTGTCCAAGCAGCTGTGTCAGCTTTCTTCTCTACGCCACTGAATCCTTTTCTGGGAAGTGCAATATTCATCACTTCATATGCCAGGCCTGTCAAATTCTGGGAAAGAGACTACAAGTAGGTGAAAGAAGACCTTTAAAGTTTGTGTCCTTTGTTTTTAATAACGTAACTATGGCTAGATTTGTTGGTTTGGGTTTTTTGTTGGTTTTTTTCCTCCAAGTGCTGCTATTTTTTTTTTTTTCCTCAGAGAAAACTAGTTTATAGCACTGAAAGTTTTCAATGAACTTCTTCCTGAAATACTGTAGCAGCTGTTTTTATACTAGCAACATTTGCTTTCGTTTCTGAAGTAATTTCTACTTAGAGGTAGAAAAATTACATCCTCGTAATTTTTTTTAACCATAAAAGTTGTAGTATGGTAAAGTGCAATTTTAATCGGAAAGTGAATTTATATGCAAAAATGTTTTGGGGGGCAGTTCTTAACTGTATTTGACCTGTGTTCATTATTGCTCAATTCACAGCTAAAACTGGCTAACCTTAGTATAAAAATCTTTAAAGTAAGTCTTTTTTGATCAAGGTAGGATCAGTAGTAAAAGATTCTTCATGTCAGATAATACCTCCCTGTGCTTTATTTCTCCATGGACCACTATTGTTGCTGGAGTATCAGACCACTGAAATGTTAGATAAACAGCATAGGGGAAGATAAGTGGATAGTTCTGGTATTTATGCAGAATTAATTTTTTATTTCACTGCTTTATTGCTTTTTTCCCTTCTAACACTAGAACAGTTTAAATACAATGTTCTAAATCCTACATTAAAGAGTTAAGTTTGTAACTTCAGCCAATGAAACAATAACTTTCTGAAAATTGCCCTTTCAGTAAAGTCTACTGGAATGTTAGCTGTGCTGATTTAATTCTTCTTATTTGTCACATCTAAAGCTTGATGATGTCTATCTAAGAAAATATATACATTTATATCTAAAGCTAAAGATTATCCTATGGCTACCTACTGTGGAGAAACTTAATTAGTTATTGGATCATAATGCTATTACAGGCAGAAAATACTTTTACATATGAGAAGACCAGCAAATTTGCACATAAAATTATTTTAAAATAACTTTTAAAAACTATTTCAGTGGGAATGTTTTTATCAATTTTTATTCTCTTAGTAGGTTTTTTCCCTTAGTTTTTCTCACAGTAATAAATTTTGTGTTAAGTATTCTTTATTTTATTATTTTCAGCACGAAGCGTGTGGATCATTCAAATACAAGACTGGCTTCACAGCTTGATCGAAATCCAGGTACCTTTCCTAGTCTGGTTTTGGTGGAGGGTGGGGTTTTTTCTGTTGTTGTTGTTGTTTTGTTTTTTTTTTTGTGGGCGTGCTTTGTTTTGGTTTTTTGGTGGGGTTTTTTGAGGTTTGTTTGTTTTTGGATAGTGGTGTTTTTTTCAAATAAAAATGACTTTTACAGGATTTCTATAGGATTTGTGATCACTTTGCCCTCTGATCTTCTCCAACGCTGCCCAACCTTTCTTTTGTTCTGTCTACTGCTACTTTCTCCTCCTCTTTCTTGTTTTCTTCTTTAGATTCTCCTGGAAGTTTTTCTTGTTTCCCGCTTACCTTTATGTGTGTCTGCTTTACTACTTTATTTATAATTGTAGTATACGTTAAGCTGTTTTGCTTTTTATTCTTCTTAAGTAATTAAAAAAAGCCAAACATTATTGGAGGGTGTTTCAATGTCATAGTGATGAGATCAGTACAACAGTCATTACTGAGATACTTCTGTGCTCATTTGCTTTTGCACTTTATGTGGAAGAGATTGATGGGAGATGCATGAGTAGAACTGAAGGAATAATTTGGAAAATGGAGGAATGGCTAAGAAGGGAAAAAAATTTGGTGGAAAAGACTTAAATGTCACTTAGCATTCATTTGGAGTAGTTGTCCCTTAAAAAAACGGGGGGTGGGGAAAACGATCTTGAAACAAGGTTGCTGTTAAGAAAAGTGTAGGATTCAATGTGAAGTGATAATTGACATTCAAACTTGATGGTTTTCTGAAGATTCAGATTATAACCCAAATGCAATCTTCCTGCAGGTTCAGATGATAACAACCTGAATTCAATCTTCTATGAACATTTAACCCGTTCTCTTCAGCACAGCCTATGTGGAGACTTGTTGTTGGGTCGGTGGGGAAACTATAGTACTGGGGACTGCTTCATCCTAGCCTCTGACTACCTCAACGCACTAGTACACCTTATAGAGATAGGAAATGGCTTGGTTACCTTCCAGCTGAGGGGGCTTGAATTCAGAGGTGAGTGTTAACACTTCCTTAACTGTATGTACTAAACAGTGGACTCCTGCTTTGGAAACATTTAATGATTTTCAGTTCCATCCTGTAAATTAATTGCTTTGAAAAAGGGCTGCAGGGCTTCTTTAAGCCCTCCGTCACTTGTGAGGAAAACTAGCTTGCTCTAGCAGAGTTGATGCTAAGTCTCTCTTTCTATTTTAGTGCAACATGGTTACCATATTTGATTCTTAGAGACACCTAACTAAAATGCGATCCTAGAGTGATAAATCAAGCTATCAAAATCTTTTGTGTTCATTGGCAGATAGTTCACTTGGGGTTACAGAAACTTAATTGGAGATTGATTAGATTCTAAACACTTTTAAACACAAGTCAACATTAAAGCAATCATATAAAGTGTTCAACTCTTTCTTCTTTTCTCTGTTTTCTCCTAAGGAACTTATTGCCAGCAACGAGAAGTAGAGGCCATCACTGAAGGTGTAGAGGAGGATGAAGGTTTTTGTTGCTGTGAACCAGGCCACCTTCCTCACATGCTTTCTTTTAATGCTGCCTTTGGGCAGCGTTGGCTGGCTTGGGAAGTGCTTGTGACAAAGTATGTTCTGGAGGGTTATAGCATCACTGACAACAGTGCAGCTTCCATGCTTCAAGTCTTTGATCTCCGGAAGATTCTCACCACTTACTATGTGAAGGTATGATTCCCTTGGGGGGAGGTAGGCTGGATTACATCTGGGAACTGCTTAATGTCTTGAATGTCTAATGTCTTTCTTATGAGGATCATAGAATGTGATACAAATTATAGGTGTATTAACACCTTCATCAAAGGAGGACAGAGTTTGCTGTACTGATGATTAATTACTTGATACTCTGGTGCATGAGCAGGACAATGACCGTGTAGCCTAGAACAGAGAAAGGACATTTTCTAGCTGAAGCTGGAGTAGAAACTTGAAAGCTGTTACCGAAATGTAATAACTGTGCTGTAAATGGAAAGTTAAATAAATAGCGTGTTTCTCCTGGAGAAAGCTAACTTGCTTTGGTGTTTAAAAGCTGTCCAAATCTGTCTTTGGGTGTTTTGTTTGTTTTGGTTTTTTTCTTCTTTTTTTTAAACAAGCCCTGCAGTTGTAAAAGGACTCTAGGCCTCAGATCCCTTCAGACAATCAGTTTACTAATCGAGATCTTTCATAAGCTACCCTCTTTCAGAGAGCTGAAAAATTTCAGGTTGAAATATTTCCAAGATACTTGTATACACACACACGCACAGTTGTTGGGTTTTTTCCCTAAACACAAGGGTGTTAAACTGTTTTGTCTTTTATTTAGCATTTGAATTCTTTAGAAATTCAATATGTAAGCTTCTATGTTAACTACATAAAAATTCCTATGTATTTGTTTGTTTTTCTGCAAAATTTTAATGAGTCCTGTCCCATCCTTTTCTCCTTTCCTTATTCTTTCAGTGCATGCTTCAGAAATCTTGATAGTCTTCGAAAAATATCCCTGTATACAAACCTGTATTGTGTTTTCTGTGCAAATCTGTTGCATCTGTGAGCTAAATAAATGCTACTGTGTATCGGTTTTGTTCATTAACAGGAAAATAATGCAAATGAGTTTAAACAATTGAGATTGCTGACTTTTTTTATTGCAATAATGACTCATATTTTTAACTACTACTGTTTCAGGGAATCATCTATTATGTCACAACATCCCCCAAGCTAGAGGAATGGTTAGCTAATGAGACCATGCAGGAAGGACTGCGGTTGTGCACAGACCGCAATTATGTTGATGTAGACCCAACATTTAACCCCAATATTGATGAGGATTATGACCATCGTCTAGCAGGGATCTCAAGAGAGAGTTTCTGTATGATATATTTGAACTGGATAGAATATTGCTGCTCTCGAAGAGAAAAGGTAAGTATGCACATGTGAGGAAAGCCATTCACTATTCTAGGATGGTCTCCTTTTTTTTTCCTTGTTGGTTTGGCTTACAGGTTTAATACTGATTTATTTTTTTTTTAAATAAAGATTTGTAATTGAATTATTAATTTATAGTTTACTGGTTTTGATCTTCGGCTCTTGAGATGTGAATTTAAATAAATTCTGTAAGTATGATTTAACCTGTTCATTAATGAATTTTCATTTACCAGCTCAAATGAATCAGTTGAATCTTAGTCAGGCATTTATCTACATACAAAAGGGTGTGTTTATAGAATTGATGTTTTGTGCTTAGATGTCAGTGTTTACAAATCAACCCTAACTTAAACAAAACCCCCCAAAAATAAATAGCTGTTGCGAGCTTATAAGACTGACTGCTTCTTTCTTAGTTGTCATACCGTGCTGTTCCTTTGGACCACTGGAATTGTTGGCTTGTGAAAATGATCGTCCCATATTCAACACTTTTCCTATCTCCAAATCCTTTCACCTTTTAAATAGAAACATATAGTATGTTTGTAGAGGAATGCCTTGACTTCTTACTGTTTACGAAAAAACTGTGTGTGGTCTAGTCAAAGTAGTGTTGCCTTTGAGAATGAGAAATTGATGGAGATTAAAGGGACAGGAATATAATTGGAATTTATGTGTTTAATGAAGGATCCGAGACTTCAGAGTTCAGCTTTAGTTTGGAGGTAAAAGACTAATTAGAAACCCATTTTAACAGGTGTAAAATTTAGTGTTCGGCAGTCAAATGACAACAGCCAAAGAAAACAGTTTCCATCCAAGTTACGATCTTGTGAAATATTTTGTGTAGGTATTGAAAATCAGGTTTAATCACTTAAATGAATGATAATATTATCTAGGGCATTATATACCCTATACAGCTACTACTGGTTTGAGCTGAGGGCAAGTTTCCCCTGAATAAAGCTGTAGTCCAGGGAAGTTTTCAGTTAACTCAGAATTATATACTCCTAAACAGTAAGTGAGAATCCACTTTGTTCACTAAAAATATTTTTGTCTTAACCCCATAATTTCACTAATCAACAGTTTGCATACAAGGTATACAGTATCCATGAGGAACATTGCATGTATCTGTTGAGCTTACAGTTTGTTTTATTTCAAATATAGTATGGGTGTGTCTGCCTTTACAAGTACTCTACATACTTGCAAAACTTTCAAAAAAAATTCCTATTGAAAGTCTGAGCAAGAGTAACTGGTGTGGTAGGTACATATGCACACTTGAGCTTGTGTACTCTTGTATGTGTTTGAGTCCTTTTACTCCTTCTGGCAGAACATTTTTCTGTGACAGTTTCTTTACTCTGTTCACCTGACTATTCCTTTTTTCTTTTGTTACTACAAGCCACTGGATTCAAGTAAAGACTCGCCCCTGGTGACATTGTGTTACGGACTGTGTGTTCTAGGGCGGAGAGCATTGGGAACAGCGTCACATCATATGTCTAGGTAATAAAATATTCTTGTAAGCTTCCCATCCTCAAAATCCCTCAGGGTTCCAAGGTTAGGTATTAGATGACTGTGTCTTCGTAAAAGGAAGAGATATTTAATGTCATTTTTCCTTAAACTGGACAGATACGCTACATAACCTGTCTTCATTATAACAGCCAGTGAAACGTAACCAAAAGAACAGCAAATAAGGTAAAACTTGAATTTGAGCGTTTTGTTTTATCGAACTAATGCAAGGTGAGAATTCTGGTGTGGGTAGGCACCAGTGGTAACTGATTTAAAAAACAAGAACTGGTTGAATTTGCAAAGTAAGCTACACTTCCTGCTCTAAGTATGTGCCCTATATGGAAATAGGGGGAAGAAGAGGACAGCTTCTTAAAATGAAGAACACGCATCTTGGTGGAAGTTAGATGAGACTGTTTTGATACATTCACAATTTAGCTGGCTCTGTGGCAAGCAGTTTTGTTTTGTACAAATCTCCTTCAGCTCAACTCTGTCATCATATGGCAACCTCTTCCTTGCAGACTGACAGCTTACTTTAGAAAGCCAATGTAAAATATAGTTGTATGTTTCAGGAAATCACAAGGTGATGGTTTAAGAAGATGAAAGGAGGCATAATCAGATGTGGAAGCTATTGGTCAGCTGGGTGCTGACTGTAAAATCTGTTATACTTCCACAGAAACTGTTGACTAATTCTTCTAAGTACCAGCCAATTGCCCCCTGAAGGTCTCGCAGATGTTGCAGTCACAAGAGTGATCAGAGCATGTTTGATTTTTCACTCTAAGTTAGCTTAGTAAAAGGAAATTATGCCTTTAAGCATGAGGAAGTTGTCAAGATTTTTATTCTGTACTAAAGCAAGCACAACTGAAGCTACATATCCTCTTTAACTCGTCCATTGTGGTGTTACATTCCCTGAAAAATTTGCCCTTTTAAAAATCTTCAGAATAAAGTCAGGCATTCCTCACAGCGTTCCTGTTTACTTTAGTCTGTGTAAATAGTTTGTTGCATGTGTGGTTTATTCATTACCTGTTCAGTGCACATAGACATTTAGTGTCCAGGCTTTGTTTACACACACATCCTTACTCATATGTTCTCTTCTCCCTGTCTTATACTGTAAGTTATCTTTATGAGAAGAATTGCATGCCTTTCTGTACAGCTCAGTATTTTCTGCTCTTGTCAGTGATGATAATTATGGATATGTTTGTATTTCTCTTAATATTTGGGCTGTTTTCTTCATTTTTTTTTTTCCCCTCAACAGTAATCTGGAATCCTTCTTGTATGGCCTGCATGCCCTGTTTAAGGGCGACTTCCGCATATCTTCAATTAGAGATGAATGGATCTTTGCTGACATGGAATTGCTGAGGAAAGTAGTGGTTCCTGGAATACGGATGTCACTTAAGCTACATCAGGTGAGAGATTGCACAGGAAGGTGTGTCCAGTTTTTTTTATTTCTGTGCATTTTTTCTTTTAAAAATAAGTGATTGGGAGAGAGAATAAAAGGGCATGTGATAGAGATGGACAACTGAAAATGAGGGACTATCATGTCTTGTCCTTGGTTTTAGCTCATCTGGAAGGTGATATAGAGGAAAAGGGAATGCAGTTTATGCTCAGAGCTTAAAAATTGCATCAAATGTAGATCAGAGAACGTGTCAAGCCCTGTTTCATATCCATCTAGAGATAATCCCCTTATGAACAGCCTCTCTGATATTTTTCCCTCCCTCTTTCCCTCCCCACATATACGTAATTGGCTTAAAAGGTTATCATACCATTCAGAGCTGCACAGCCCTCTCCAGCTGTCCAACGGGAGTTGTTTTTCTTGCTCTTTTTTCTTTTTTTCTTTGAAGTATTGTAATAAAAGGCACTTTGGTGTTACTCATTGATCCCATCAGTAAGGTTTCAGGTGAGAATGAGAAGGTTGCTTTTCAATAAGCTGAAATTGGGGTTGGTTTTATAGTGAAGTGAGGGTGAAGATGAACTATCTCAAATTCTGTCCAGCATGTCTATCAACTAAGCTCAGCAAATACAAGAAAGCGTCTACTGAGTGATAAGCACTCTGTGAGGGGGGGAAAAGTGTTGGTACTGTAGAAGAACAGATTGCTTGAAAATCATGGTAAGTAGGCAAATCTTAGTTGCACTTTTAATAATAAATGAAGCTGCATTTTTTGCCTTTGGGGGACTTCTAGACTCTGCAACAAAGTTACCAGTGCTTGAATCAACTCCTTCATGTAACACGAATTCCCTGAACTTAGCAGAATGTGTATAAGTGCTAGGAGTACATGTAGCAAAGTAGAGTAATTACAAAATCATTGTTGAAACCAGCAGAAGTACCACTTCAACAATTCTGAAGTGTTTGCAATATATTTGGGTTACTGTGCAGAATGGGCTTGAATTAAGTCAGAGAATGAAAAGTGAGAAAAATGCAAATATCTCTAACAATAGAAGAAGTTTTTTCTGAACGTTATCGTATTAATCTGCAAAGGATGATTTTTTTATTTTTTTCACTTGCAGTGCAATAGCATATTGAGGCTTCAGCCAGTGTTGGGAATTTAGCTATTAACCACTATAATTCTTAACCAGAAAGTAATGTGACCTAATACTGAATTGAACTTGCGAATTTTGTGGGTTTATTTGACTGGCAGTAATGTAAGTTGTGTGATAATGTCTGGTGCTGAAATAGTCTGTCATCAAGTATTAATGTGAATTTTTTTTAATAGAAAATACAGATAAACCTTATTGGTTTTCTTCCTATTGCTATTTTTCTATAATACAGTCTCAGTGAATGAATCAGTGCTTTACTTAAGTGTGTTTTACAGTTGGGGACTTGTGAATAAGCAAAGAAGCTAAAACTAAAATGCTCCTGCAGGCAACATAAATAGATGTAAATCTAGTGTAAAATTCAACTAGACATTTACTTGACTCAATAACAGGCAGGTCCTTCCAATCATTTTGGTTTTAAGTTTAAAAAAGGAAGCAAACACAAGCAAAAAGAACTAAACTGTTGGAAAAGAGGTCATCTTTAACAATGTTCTTTAGTAGATATCTGATGTTTTTGTCTAACTTTGTGCAAGTTGAGCCTTTCAAAAGTTGTAGGTGTGAAATGTTTGATTTTCATATGTAGTTACATCCGAAGTGTTAATTGTATCTTACTGAACGTGTGTTCTTGGAAACAGGATCACTTCACCTCTCCAGATGAATATGATGATCCTTCTGTCCTTTATGAAGCCATAACAACCCATGAAGAAAACCTAGTTATAGCCCATGAAGGGGACCCTGCTTGGCGGAGTGCAGTTCTTTCCAATTCTCCTTCCCTCCTTGCTCTGCGTCACGTGATGGATGATGGCACCAATGAATATAAAATCATTATGCTGAATAAGCGCTATCTCAGTTTCAGGGTCATTAAGGTAAGCTTTGTGCACATTCCACAATGTGACAGTATATTGTGGTATATTTTAATAACTATACCAAACTGCTACTTTACTCAAATCATTACTTTTTTGTTACTGATCTGTCATTGCTAGGGCTGCTTCTTCTCATATAGTGGAAGTATTTAATCAGAAAATCAGTTACTGACCTAAAATATCAATTACTGACCTAAAATACCTTCTTTCTCATCCCATTCTTAAATTTGCTTTATTCTCACTGTTGCAACCTGTGTCCCTAAGTTCAGCCTTTTAAAGAAGTGAATATGAATGCTCGTAGTTCTGCAGTGCAGTATTACATATACTTGTGAAGGCCCAGGTATAGCAAAGCAGTCTTCACACACTCTTATTGTTTCACTTTCTGACACCAGCCTTTCTACTTGGCTTCTGTCTGTTATCTTTTGTAGGTGAATAAGGAGTGTGTGCGTGGCCTGTGGGCAGGACAACAACAGGAGCTTGTCTTCCTGCGTAATCGTAATCCAGAAAGAGGAAGTATCCAAAACGCAAAACAAGCTCTGCGTAACATGATCAACTCCTCTTGTGACCAGCCAATTGGATACCCAATCTATGTCTCACCTTTGACTACTTCCTATTCAGATAGTCATGAACAGCTTAAGGAGATACTCGGGGGAGCTATCAGTTTAGGAAACATCAGAAACTTCATAGTGTCTACATGGCACAGGTGAGCTGAGGAAATGAGTTCTCATTGGTATGTATTCATGCTGTCATATTCCATTAACTAGTCTAATACATGCCCAACATGGCATAACGTATAATATTCAATCACACAAAAATACATAAGCATTGGCTTTTATTTCAGGCACATCTGTACCATATGGCAACTGCTTTAGTACAGATTAACTTTCAAGGCATATAAGTAATAAGCCACAAACTATGTAAATGACAGCTCCAAAAAAACAGGACAGAAAGTCTAGATGCAAGAACTACAACTTCAGTTCTGATGTCAGGTCTGATAATGAGAGAGAATGCAACTTCTGTATTAATTGTTTCAGTACCATCACTTTTGCAGTCAATAATACCGTCCTTACAGAATCAGGGCTATTTGGTAGGGTTCCGGTCTGGCAAACATTCAGCATGCAAGTGCCACTATTAATGTTGTTAGGGTATGCTCATATGTAGTAACTCAAGCTTTAGCTGTTGTTCAGAATTTCATGAGTGCTTGTAAGTACACTGTATGTCAGAGCCAGAATGTGTAATTGGAGTGATAATATGATCCTCCCTCCACATGATCCCTCAGTAACCCAGTACAAACTCTTGCTGTGCTATAGGCCATGGGAAGTTTTACTGCACTTCTAGCCCCTTATGACTGTAGCTCCAAAAGCAACAGTAGCAGCTCTGTGTGGCATTCAGAAATGTGTGTCCCACACAGGAGCTGGTGCCATAGTTGGAATGGTCCTGTAGCTGTTCTGATGGTCATATTTACACTTAGACATCTACTACACATCAAAACGGAATATGCTCCTTCACCCCAGAATATGCCACACTTGCTACAGTCTGTGGTGTTTGTCTTATATTGCCATCTGCTTGTCCTACACGTGGATAGAATGACAGGTGAAAGTATGACACCGAACAGTATTTAGATCCAAGCTGTGTATGCTTTGGGATTCTGGATCCCAGGGCCAAACAAAATTGGAAAGGAGCACTCAGTGTAGTTGAGCGTGACAGAAGGAAAAGAATAATAAAAGTAGGAATTGAAGAGAGGAGGAATGTGCTGTGTTTTTTGTCCATCTGAAGTCTATTGATGCAAACAATGTGGTGAAAAGCCTGTATGTACGCTGGAAAATGTTGGCTAGCCTACCATCTGAATGTTCAAAATTCACATGACAATTTGTGACTCAAATAATTGCAATATGTGCTTCAAACAACTGTGAGTACATTACTGAAGGTAACAAGAAACCAAATACATTAAAAAGAAAAAAAAAACACCAAAAAAACAACAAACTTTCTTTTCCTGCTCATCTGAATAGACAAAAGATTTTGCAGTATAAGAATACACGTAGGACTGGTGTGTTAAGGAGCATAAATTTTACTAAACTGTTACAAAATAACCAGGATGTTCTATCAGCATTTTATGTTTAGAATGTTATCACTTTATTGTACTTCAGAGGTGGCTTGATTTTTCAAAAGCTATTTTCTATGAGCATTGGCTTATCATAAATAACTGTTAGTTGAATAGCTGTCTTGAATAGCTGTCATGAAGAAAATTGCAATCTCTTAGAAAGCAGTATTTATACTTGTAAAGCATATTCTGAGAAAATAAAGTCAAGTTTTACCTGATTTTAGGAAATGCTGTATATTGTGTTGAGTAAAGCCTTTTGCTTGTCATCATAAGGCATTTCTTAGAATCCTGATGATTAGGATGCCTGACTTAATGTGCCAATTGCCTTATGTTTTCAGACTTAGGAAAGGTTGTGGAGCTGGCTGCAATAGCGGTGGAAATATTGAAGATTCAGATGCTGGAGGTGGAGCTTCTTGCACAAGTAACAATGCAACTATCAATGAGTCACAGAGCAGCGTGTCTCAAGGAGGAGGGAATGCAACTACAGGGCAGGGACCTGGAGCAGTACAGCACCCTCCTGTTGCAGCTCATCCCACAACTCTTCCTGCAGCTCATCCACCAATTCATCCTTCCACTCTGGGTAAAGTTAAAATAAAACAAAGCAACAATTTTATTAAAGTACAATCCTATAGCCAGACCTGGCCTTTCAGCTCTTTGGGTCAGGCCTAAGTTAAAAGAAAAGGCAAACAAAAGTGACTTGATTATGTAGTGTTAACACCTGCTGGATTCATCTCAAACTACGGTGCTGTTTTATGCAATGCAAACAGAGATTTGAGCAATAGGGGTGTAGTTGCGCTGGCAAAATAGATAACTTTTTGTAACACATCTCTATGGATTGGATCTTTTCTGTCATATTGTCTGCAGAAGTATCTACAAGTACTTAGTATAGGAAAAGCAATGATACCAATGCTCATAAACAGCAATTCCTGTTTTTTCACTTAAGTGCATTAAATTTTTCTGCATTTGTTTAAAAACAGCTTTTGCTCTAACGAATTTTCAGGCTCAATTTTTGAACATCCAGTCAAGCATATTAAGAAAGAATATTTAGAATATTGAAATACAGACATCTCTACCTGCCTTAATGCCTTAAGTATGGGAAACTTAAGTGTTAATATTAAGATACAAATTGTTAAGGTGGGAAGAGCAAGGCTGAAGCATTTTTCATCTACTTGTCTTGCAGGGATTGTGAATTGAACAGAATATGAAATTCTAAGATAAGGTGAATGGAATGTATTCAAATGCTCTGCTATATAAAATGCAAGAGAGATGATCTGCAATACAGCTGTCTCAGAAGTTGTTGATTAGACTCAATCAGTTTTGTATCTAAGTGCTAAAACATTTGTGTGTCAGAAGTCTAATGTGTCTGGGAGGCTTTATCAAACTCTCCTGATTCTGTATCTTTTACTTTCAGGCACCAGTCACAGCTCTCACTCTGTGCAGTCAAGCCTTGTCAGACATTCCCCTGCCCGTGCCTCAGTAGCTAGCCATTCATCTTATTGCTACGGCAGTCGTCATTCATCTCTTCGCACATCCGCAACAGGCTTTGTGCCTTGCCGGCGCTCTTCCACCAGTCAGATATCCCTTCGTAACCTCCCATCGTCCATCCAGTCCCGCCTATCTATGGTGAACCAAATGGAACCTACTGGCCAGACTGGGGTCAGCACGCAGCATGGACTGCCCTCTTCTAGCAGCTCCAGCCAAAGCATCCCAGCCTGTAAACAGCATGCCCTTGTGGGCTTTCTAGGGACAGAAGGAGGGAGTAATGCAACTGAAACTCAGTCAGGTGGTAATGCAAGCCCTGCAAATCAAATGCAAGCCAAAAAGGATGACGTTATTTACAGAATCCAGGTGAATAGTCCGGAAGAACAAGTTAACCTATGCTTCCACGTGCTTTTGTTAGTGTTACCTTGTATGTTGTTGAAATCACTACTTTATGTAGACACACAGTCTGGAATGTCTCAGTATACAACTATTGTGCGGTTACGTTTGGAGAACTAATGTGAGGAAAAGGTGTTCTGCACAACCAGCCTTCCTACATGCTTAGACATCTGTATTTACATTACTTACATGTTTTTCTCTAGTGCAGCTTTGAGAATGTCAGCTGAACTCAGTTCTGCTTCATACTTAGTTTGCCTTTATTCATTATAATATGTAAAGCTAATCAGCTTCATCTGCAGGGCAGAAAGCAGCTAGCTTTTTTTTCTCTTAAACCGAGCAGATTTTCTACAAAAGTAAGTGTAAAAATACTCACTTTCACTTTCATATGTGTTTATTCTTTGGTTATTGCCCCAAGTCTGAGTTTACTGAGCAGCAAACAGCACACCATTGATTAAGTTAATCATGGCAGCCTTACTTGTTTCGTGAAAATTCAGAAATTTGTATTCTTGCTCTTCTAGCTTTTATTAGCCCCACATACATGTCTTTGGCAGTATATTAGTGGGAAACACCAAGGAGTGTATGGTCTGTAGGATAGACCATAACAGATGTGATTTCATTGCTGATATCACCTCATTTTAAAGTAGTCCTTAGTAAATGTGGTAAACTGCATCATAGTGGGCAAAGTTAACTAATTTTGCAGGTCTGTGCTTAGTAGCCTTTGCTTGCAGGCAAGGGCCCTTTTATGAAACTGCTTAATTGTTCTATGTGAGGTGGATACAGGCAATGTTGGCATGTGCCCTTGGGTAGTGGACGTTATGCGGTTCTCTCTGTCCTTAAATAAAACGAAGTTTACAGGAGTTTTCTCCTGCTGCCCCTGTGGAAAGGCCACTTTACTTCAAAACACAGGGTGGGTAGCCATGCTCGTAGATAAGTAGCTCTTCAGCCTAACGGTAAGTTCTCCAAGACCATGTTTATTAAGATATTCTGTAAGAAGTGATGAGCCAGTTCTAACAGCTTGTCATCACTTAGCTCTTCCCTGCTACTGGACCATGTGCTGCCAATGCCTATGTTGTGCCAGCTCATCAGACCCTGCCATGAGCCAGTGTAACAACTGAAAGAAGGGGGTGAGAAAGGGAACTAGAGCTGCTGCTTCAGACAGCAGTGAACTGGTATATTGTCAGCTGTGTCTGAAACCACAGCCTAATTTCCAAATTCTGTGCTGCGCAGGCTTTTTCCTAGCCTGAAGCTTGAGTTTCCAACATTGAAATCGGTCAGAAATCGATTTCTGTGGGTTTAAGTCAGTTCTCTGGAAGTATGCAAAAATGTTACAGTTTATCTGTTTCTTTTAAATTTTGGCTGAACTAACAGTCAAAACTCAATTCCTACTTACAGTTAATGGATCCCAGTCAAGTACTGGAAGGGATCAACGTGTCAAAAAGGAAAGAGCTGCAGTGGCCAGATGAGGTGATACGGCTAAAAGCTGGAAGAAACAGCTGGAAAGACTGGAGTCCTCAGGAAGGCATGGAAGGCCATGTAAGTTTTGCTTAGAAGTTGACAAGCTAATTTTAGTCTTGATTCTATGGCAGTCTGCCTAGATGTCAAGGCCAAAGATACATGTGGATCAGCAGCTGTCCTCCCAAGGCACTATTGCTGGAAGAGCAGGTCTAGAATCCTAATTTGACACAGAGGGATATTTCTGCAACTGTATCCAAAAGATGCAGGATGATGATTCAAATGTTGTCAACCACCTCTTCTTCCTTGTCGTCTTCCAGCTCTTGTCATGAACTTTCAGGCATTGTGCTCATTTGCCCAACCTTCATTTTCCTTTCCTTAAACTGTCAATCCTTGATCAAATACAGAAGGTCAATTTACCGAGTCCTTAATTGAATGGTGAACAGTATTTGTTTTTAAATTACTCTGATGAAAATAGAGCCAAGTAAGATTGTCTTTAGATGTCTTTATTATATAATAGGTACATGATAGGTGTTTACTTTCCTTTAAGAAGGAATATGCTGTAACTAAAACTTGCGAAAGCCTGTGACTTGAAAGTCCCTCTCGCTTTTCTGTAGGGGTGTTATATCTGCATTTTATAAAAATTCACTGCATTAGTTAGAAAACTTATTTCCCAATTTAGGCTCTCTTTAGGAGGAAAAAAACCTGGCTCTATCTTTGAGGCTTTTTGTTTTTTACTGAGGCATATGTTTTTTAGACCTTTGTGTCTATAAAGATGCTCTGGTGAGTATTCTTTCAGTGATAAATAGTAAAAGAGAAGAGTCACTGACATTGTGTCTGTATTGATTGATCAATACAACTTTATTTTCATTTGGAGTATGTCAGTTCTGACAGTTTATAAGAATTTGCTTTGATTGACTGCTTACCTCAGTTGGAGATGTTATTTATAAATCAGAGTCAGGGGCTGGATTTTGCTGTCTGAAAGTGCACATCCATGCCACTGTGGATGTATGTGCAAATTTCAGGTAAGAAATGGCAGTATGTTGATAACACAGTGTATGCCAAATCTACCTTGATGTTATATATATGTGAAGGAAGGGCCCTGGAAAAGAATTCCTTCCATGAATAATTGTACCATAGTTGACGGTCTGATCTTAAGATAGTAGGGTTACCTTCTAGGAAACACCTCGGAGTAGAATGCTGTTATAAACATTCATAGTTATGTTGGGTTTAGATGTTATACATTTGGAATTTCCATGTTAGCTATTGCAGATCAAGAATGTCGTAAAGATGGTGAATGTAAAAGGTTATATTGAAACACGTCCTGTTGCCTGGTATCATTGGACAATTTTTTTCAGGAGTTCATGAGTGTGTTTTGCAAATTGCAGCATGCTGACATGTACGGTGATTGATGTTACAGAAAGATTAAAACAAGAGGATTTGAAGGTCGAAGTAAACTAGTGTTCTGAACGCTTCTCATCTATTTTTGGTGCAGCATACTGGCATGTTTTTTTAGAAGAGCATCTTTTAACCTAAGAAGAAAGAAAAAAAGCATTAGATTATCCTGTGTGTGATTAGGAGGAGAGGCTTTAACTTGATGACATAGTTTCCACTGCCTGTGGTTAAACATACTAGTATCAGTAAAGCCATTAGCTCTTGGGGACCGTCTTCCCTTTCTGATCCTGCAGCTGTGATCCTTTCTGCAAACAGGCAGAAATGATTCTTACTTGCTGAGATGCTGCTCATGACGCAGTTTACCAGCCAAAGCCTTACGTCAATGCTCTTGGTATGAAGTTCAGCTTCAGAAAAATGCATGTCCTGGTACTACCTATGTACCAAGAATAATGGCCACATTCTGAGTGGCATATAGATTTTCCTGTTGCGTATCAAGGAGAAGGAAGCAGTAGTCAAAAGCAGAAGTAAGCAAAGGAAGGATTGGAAGAGAATGGTAAAAGATAAGAAGAAAGAAAATAGATGAAAAGAGACAAACGCATTGTTCCTGGGTTTTGTGCATGGGTGTATAGGATAGGGATTCAGGAATTGAATTACGACAAAAGTTTGGGAGTCATTGCACTGAGAGGGGTGTTCTGTATCTGCTTTCCTGAATTGTATAAAGTATCAGAATGTGTTGTGAGGAGTAGGTTGTGTTAGACCCGATGCTGATGATATGACCCTTAGTTAATACTCATTTAAGGATGATATTACAGGTGACATCTAAAGGCGAATTTCTGACCACTACATCATCTCAGTGTTTAAAACTTTTCTACTACATAGAAAACAGCATTTTTCTTAACTTTGCTTTTTATTTTGCTGCGCATACAGTACAGTATATATAATACACAAAAACATCATAGAGTTTCTTCAAGGAAATGAAATTTAGCAATCCTCTTTGCATTGTAGCTACTTTTTCCGGGACTTTGAGATTAAGGTATACCCTGCATATTATCTTTCCACGATACCTGACACTGGCATGCAGAAGAACCCTTTTCCCCTCAGGAGATTCTTACCACCTCTTGACTATCTAGTGACATCATTTTGCACGTTATCAGTCACTTATGGTCATCAAATCAATGCCAATCATGACAGAGCAGATGGTAAAACTGAGTGTGGGGGGATGGTTGCAGTGAATTATAATCTTGGTACAACTTGTGCATATACACAGTTTTTAAGGAGCCACAATATTGATATCTTTTGAAGTCAGTCCTCACCTATCTCAAAGGCACCAGTTTTAAGTTGGACAACAAGGATGTAGTACTTGGGTTTTATTAGGAAATGTTTTGTGTGCCTGGGGATAGAGTATTCCTGGCCTCACTTCATACAGCAGCATAAAAAGTTTATTTGGACAGACTTTGAAGTCAGACTTGAACAGACCACTTAAATATCATGCTGTTGCATCAAACAAAGCAGAATTAAAGATGCCATGCTTTCCTGCCTGAAATGCTCTCCCCATGGATGCAGTGTAGATCTCATGCAGTGGACAAAGCTGAATCTTCTTCATCCAGTGTTAGAGAAATTGGCAGCTGTCAGCTGGGTATGGTGAGGGTTAAGGGTGTCTCTTGGATTTGATCTTGGAAGACATAAATTAGTTGTGGTTTTCTGTCCTTCCCCTCCTCCCCCCCTGTCTTTAGAACTCTTAAAAACTGTACTGTCCTGGATTTTGTAAAAATTAATTTTATTTGCTTTCTACCTTACGTTGTCTTGAATTTAGGGTTCTTTTCCCACAACTGTCAGATTTGAGATAATTCTATTTCTATGGAGCTGGCAATACTGAAAATCATGTTACTGAAGCATCCTTGTGGTTCCTTTGGGGCACCCAGAAGTTAAGGGTGTATTTTTATGGAAGCAGCTGAGCAGAGGGATGGTCATACAAGGGCCTGCATGGAAAAGGGCCTGCATGACAGTCAGTATCATGCGGGACCCTTGGAAGCAGCACATCAAAGTACCTGAATTCTGTAGATCCAAGGGAGTATGGGACAGTAGTATTTGGCACTGTTTCTGAAACCTTTCCTCTTCGTAATATTTTTTTCATTTAAAATTATCTTTGTATAATTTAATTTAAAATATCAACCTTAAGTTCACAGTGAGTAGAGAACAAAATTAGGGCAAGGGATTTGACTTAGAGGAGACAGTAGCTTACACCTAACTCCTGATAAACTACAGTTCTGTGCTATTATGTGCTGCAGAACACACTGGTATTTTAAGACTATTACAGCTAGAGCATCAAAATATCCCAGACCTGTATGTATACAGTTTTTTTTAATTGTTACTCACTTTGCATGACCGTTTGGTTCTGATTTGGGTCAAGTTGTTTGTTCCTGCTGAAATTCAAATCAAAGGCTGGCTGTTCTCAGGTAAGCTGCAGATCTCCAGCAAGACTTCAATGAGTAACTTATCTGTGGGTACGCTGTCACTGAAAAATGAGCAACTAAGTCAGTAGACCACTTATATTATTGCTCCTTTTGTCCTGTAAGGATCTTGAATTATCAGCCACAACTTTGATATGCCAGCTTTCCATATGGAACTTATGTTTTGTTACACCTTTTTTCCCCAGGTGATTCACCGCTGGGTGCCTTGCAGCAGAGATCCAAGTAGTCGGTCCCACATAGATAAAACCATCCTGCTGGTTCAAATCGAAGATAAATATGTTGCTGTTGTTGAAACTGGAGTCCTTGAACTTGGGGCTGAAGTGTAAATCTCTTTGAGACTGAAACTTCCCCTTCTCCAACGGTTCAGAAGAGAGAAGGGTCCAGAAGCAGCAGCTCCCAGGACATGAAACTTCGGTCCAGTTGTAGGAAAGGACTTGAAACACAGATTTGTCTAAGTCCCTTTCCCTAAATAAACAAGTGTAAGAAATTTTTTAAGTTGTTAGCTGCTGAAGAAACATTTGCATGAAGGATAGATTTGTTGAGACATATCTTTTTGTTTATAAATTTTGTTTATGCATTGCGTAATGCTTTAAATCAACAAACTTTTCAGTTCTAAGATCAGAGCACCTCATATTTTTCTAATTGTTTTGCCAAAAATTGCCATGTCTTGTCACAGAGTGCGTGGAATTCATCCACCTTATTTTAAAGAAATTGACTACAAACCTTCAGTTTGGTGAAACAGTGTAAAGGTTTCAGGTGTGGCAAGAAGAGACTGAACAGATGTATAGATTCTTATTCCTTATGAGCTAAACATTAATGAGAACTGCACTAATTTTTTTACAGCAATGCACTAAAAACAACCCTGAGATTGCTGAGAACATTTATTTATATATATAAATATAAGTATATAAAATACCATTATTTAAATTGCCTTTGGGATTAATCCCCTCCCTCTCCATATACATGTTGATGGTAAGGGCTGTGCCATGGGTTTGGTTCTATGTTCTGTATTTCGTACAAGTGCATTTGCTGCATCCTCTTCACAATAAATGGTGAAATAACAAATATATAGAAAAGCACCTGAGTATCCCTGTACTACATCACTCTACTGTGGTGGCAGTGGTACCTCAAATCTGTACAACATGTCTAGCTTTAAAGTGGACCCCAATATACTACCTTTCCATCTGTCCTTCCTTAGCTAGCCATGGCTATTTTGCTGCTTTACACCCAGAGCTGGCTATGTTGTTTCATTGGCTCTTCTCTGGCAGAGACAGTTGTTGGAGTTTTGTAGGGGGAGGTGCAGGTCCATGATTACTTCATGGATGATTGAAGGTGGTTTTGATTCCATCCAATTTAAAAAGAAAAATCAGTAACAACAAAATGCCCAAAAAACCAAAACAAACAAAAAAAACAACAAAAACTTGACTTCAACTTTTAAAGAGCTTTTATAGAAGGCACAGCCCTAAACTTGTATCACTCTTACCACCTTGCCTTTTCTTTCCCTTTAGTCTTCATTCTTTTCTATGACTTGAATTTTATTTTCTGTGATTATATATTCTATGTAAGTGTAATTTGAGTATTTATAACTGTGAAGTTGAATTATTCATGTGTTACATATCCTAGGTTTTATTGTATTTTTTTAAAAGTGTGTATTCAGGGAAACAAGTAACTCAGAACTATCATGGGAGTGTGCGAGGGAAACTGGTTTGTTCTTGACTTGCAGTTCCTATGACTCACTTCTCTTAATCCGTAAGAAAAAAATGTACCTGTTGCGATTGTTTCCTGTTTCTGACCTGTAATTATGTAGGACTCTGTGGTGAAACTGCACAGTCCTAGCTTTTGGGAGCAGCCATCTTCTTCCCAGTCACCTCTGCTTCTTTATATGTAACATAACCAGAAGAGACTTCTGATATACCACAGAGGTTACTGTAATTATTTCTCTGACATCAGAGAAACCTTGTGCATTATGTACCTAGTGTAAGAGTGAAATTCTATGGGATGAGAAAAAACAGAGGAAGAAACAGCTACCTAAGAAATAGTGGTATTCCGACTCAAGTCACTGTATGCCATCTAGCCATGAAAGGGTAAGTGGGTGTGCCTGGTAGCTAGTCAATTCTAGATACTGCTCCCAGTGAATTATACTGGGACCTTGCTTACATCATATACTATGCAAACTTGTACTCCAAGTACTGTGCATCGTACAGTGGCATATTACTATTTGGTTTATGCATATGCAGTCCCATTTAATCTTGGTATAAATGACAGTTCTGGATCTGCCACCATTGAAATAATTTTGCTGTTCCATGTAGTTTATCATATGTGCACATTATAGCATAGTTGAATTCATCTCCTGCATATCTGAAAACGTAGTACAGTATGTGAACCTTCTTCAGCAGTCTGGTGATGTTGCTGTCAGGAATGAAGAAAATGTCTAAGTTTTGAATTGAAGGTGTTTTAGTTAAGGTTTTCTTCTGTGTCCTTCCCTTCAGGTAATTACAGGATTTCCTGTATCACTAGGAATATTGCTTCATTTTAGAAAGAGGAATTTGTTTGAAAATAGGCCCCCATTTGATATTAGTTGCACGAGGGTTTTTTCTTGTACTGAAGCCTTGAGATAAACAAATGACTGAAAACCAAAATACATAGGTGGCTTTTTTTAAACTTGACTGAAGCAACTTTCAATATGTTAACCCTGGCTCTGAACAGTCTCTTTCACTCTCTTCAGGGCAAGATAATGACAACATCCATTGCTGGTAATAGTCATGATAGGAATTCATCGATTTCGTAAAAATTCCAGAGAATATGTAACTGCCTGGAATTAGATTAGCAAACAGCAGACAGGGGAAAAAGAAAGGCTTTTTTTAAGAGGCAAAGAGAATTGATGGATCTTTCTATTTATTTTTTTAATATTAAGGCTTTTGGTGTGTTGCCTTCAGGAGATGGATTTTAATGTGGCCAGTTAACAGATTAATACCTTCTTTCAGATACTCAGCAAACACCTGTTGTGAAGCCATTCATGTAGTGCTCATACCTATTCCAGATCTGCTCAACAGAAGCCACCTAGTTGAAATTTCATTCTTCCGTAAGGCTTTGGAAGATTAACTTTTTAAAAGTTTTCCTGCATTCTGAACTCTTTAAGATTCATATGCGATTGTATGTTGGTTTGTGCAAAGTTTGTGTCTCCGTTTCCACTGTGCAAGTGACAAAACCATGTTTGTTTTCTAACTCCCCACAGGATAGATCTGTCCATGGAAACCTCCGTTATAGATGGAGATAATTTCATCTTTTCTTTTCTTTGGCCTTTGCCTTGATGCATAATATTTTTCTCCTGTTGTGAGTATGGAAAAGATGTGTATTTTCACATTAGTCCTGTCAGTCCAGATTGAGCTCAGCATAGAGCAGATTTTTTTTTTAAGATCTTTCTAAGCTGTCATGAAAACCCATTATAGATGAGTGCTTTAACTCTGTCTCCTTGCTTTGTGTGTGATATTTTCTTGCCATAAGAACATTCCAGTTAAGTCCCATTGTTTTTGCTTCCAGGTAGATCCTAATCTGTTTTGTTTCAGATTACTTTAAAGGTGATATCTATGAGTATTTGTTTTGGGGAGCAGTAAGTCCTTGCGTATGTACACAATTACAGAAAAGTGCTTGAAAACCCCACGAATCAGATTATGTTCATTGGTCAAAATGGCTGCTACTTAATTTTTTTAAACCTCTTCCCATTTCACCTCCCTGTGAAATCTTTTAAAATGTTCTGATTAAAACAGACAAAACCCTAAAATGTGTATGTGACACCACTGATGACACCTAGACTTCTGTGCCACTTGCACTGTATGGTGCTTGTGATGAATTCTGGGGATCTCTCTCGTGATTCAGCATTTGTGAAATGATTTCAGAGTTGAAGAGAGAGCAAGAGGGAAGATGATGATGATCATTTTTTTAAGGTAATTCCATGTAGGTTGAATGGTCCTACAGCCACTTTGCCTGGGGCATTTGGCACATCTCTGAGTGATGATCTCAATTTTCTGTGTAGTTCATCACCAGGCATTCCTTACCCCCATGTTCACAACCCCTTTGGGAACTGAAGAACTCTTTGAGAAGCCTAGATGACTGGTGAGGTGGAAGATGAAGGCTTGTGGCACAGGTCCATGCCCTTGGCTGTTTGGCAAGTGGCCATAAAGCTTTGTCTGGACTTGGGCGATGGGGGAGAAGAGATGCCTTACAATTGGATTCACCTTCAGCTCGTTTCTCTGATAATGCACACAACATCATACGACCTAGGAGTGTAGATACAAAGACACCGCTTTAAGGATCTTTCTCAATTACAGAACTCTCCACTCCCAAAATGGAGCAGGATAGGTTGCATTTCTTACTGTTAACAATGTTATTCAAATATTATTCAACTTGTATTGGATTTGGGGTTATACCACCACAGGTTTTATGTACTTAATTTTATTAAGGAATTTTATACCTATTATATAGGCATCTCTTCTTTTCTTGTCTGGCTTGCGATTTGATAATCTAATGCAGTACATTCAGTGACGCTGGACTCTTTCAGAAATTATACTGGTAATTACTGGTGCCTTAGTAAAAAAGTGGATACATAACACCTTGGTGGAAAGTAAAGCATGTGGCTTGTTTCACCCCAGCATGATATGCGTATTTCCAAAAAGGTGATTAAGATGGCTGCTCCAAAAGATTTCAGGAGTATACATACATCACTTGGTCACAAACATCTGAATATGAGCAATTTTTGACTTCTGGTATGTACAGTTTGACTAGATAATCCCAGTACACCTAGCCCACAGCTCTGAAAGACAGCGATCAAACAACTGGCTGTGTTAACTTCTTACACAGATGCCCCCAAAAGCTTGACAATAAGCTGCTGGTTAGGAAATGGAGGGAGAGGGGAGTAGAGCATAAATGAAAGGATGGCTTTGGTTTTTAATGGACAATGAAAATACATATTGCCTCTACCAGCAAATGGATACCTTGCCAGGGATAGGGATATATGTACCTGCGTGTCTGTGAGTGTGTATGTGTCTGCGTGTGTTATTGGAAACAGCCTGTAAATATTGTAGCTGTTTAAAATGGAAAAGGCAGAGAGTTTTTTGCAACGTGTTGCAGCAAAAGGACAGTATTGACAGTGGAGAAACACTGAGAAATAAAAAAAACTTTTTTCATTTGTTGTCATTTATTGCACTATTACATTCTCTTATGGTGTTACTCTCACAAATTCCCTGTGAGCGGTATTCTAAGTTTACTCAAATCAGCCTATAATGAAGGATTCTCTTAATTTAAAATTATTTCTCTTATGTAGCTGTAATTGTAGAAAGGAGAACTTTAGCTATTCCTATTTTACTGCCAGCATCGTCCCTGTTGTTAGGCTTTTACATAAACATTGAGTGCCCCCTTTTCCGCAGTTAAATTATTTTTTTCTTGTCTTTGTTCAAGCAGTTGCTGTATTTAGCATAGATTTCCCTTCTCTCTCAATCTTTTTCAAAGCCCAGAACACTATTGTACTGTCTTCATGCTCAGTAGTAGTTTTCCATTCTTCGTACTTCCCAGGGAACTATTTTACCTCGTGTGGTTTAATCAGTGATTTCTAATTTTCTGCTGTCCTGCTGGGTGTGGCATTGTGTAAAGTCCTGATGAACTGAAGCACTTGTTGATATGGTGATACTAATTTAAAAATACTCTGCTCCCATCTGTACGCTGTCCCATCTCAGGCATCTCACATTTCTTCACCCTAGTACAGAGAATTATAACATCATTTTGTACCTCTGTGTTAGAAGAGGATTTTTCAAAAGTAAAAATGATGGCCATTCATTCATCGGACGGCTCTAGGTGTTTCAAAATAAGGATCGGATGTTCCCTTCTTTTAAAAACCAAACTAAAACATCATCCTCTTCCTCCTGGAACTTGCTTCTCTTCACCTGTACTAGGCAAGGTGACTTGACCAACAGCTGCTTCAGGCCTTAATTTGTGATTGAAAGGGGAGAGTACAAATACCACCACTCTTCTTAAGGAAAAACAAGTCCAATAAAAGCTAGTGAGTCTCATTGAAAAGTTCGAAAGGTCTGTAACTGATGTACTTGTAAAAAGCAGCTGAGGTTCCAGCTGTATTTTTAACAGCAACACTATCAAAAAAGGAGGCGAGCAGCACTTCTTCCTTTGCAAGGCAAATCCCAGAGCGATTTAGGGAGGGTAAAGGAGAAGACGAGTTATGCTCTAGTCCGCTGTTTTTTGCTGTCGTGTCAGCCAGAGGACTGCAACTGGTAAAAATTGGTGGTCTGGGGCCCAGTTAGTGGTTGGAATCTATTTACCAGTTTAGTTTTGCCTGACAGGAATCCAATTCACGTGCTCCAAGACTGCGTATCAGTGCAAGCCGGGGGCTGGGAACAACAGGATCTTTGCTTCAAAAACATACACCTGGTCTGTGTGCCGGTAATGCCAATCACATGGCTTCCACAGGTGATCCTGGATTGTGTTTTTAATCAGCCTTCCTCTGAAAAATACTTCTTGTGTGGAAAGGAGGAGCCAGTGACCAAGCAGGTGATGTTTGGGTTCCAGCAGAACGTTGCCACGCTTACCTTTGAGCATCTCCTGAGAGTTTTCACTTTTGGTTGGATCAGCTTAAATGGATTTTGGCCTGACTCATCAGAAGGTGGTTTGGGTTGTTTTTTTCCCCTCGATACTGGTGCCAAACACCTTGTCATAGCGCAGCACTAACAGCATCTAGTGCTGGTGATGCAGGGTACCAAAGTGCTTTTGGTGGAAACTCAAGTTATTACCAAGAAATGAGCTCGCACAGTTAAACCGCTTGTGCGAGAGGGCTCTTCTAGCTTCCTCCTGCCGGTTCTGCCTTCTGGGCTTCGCTACACAAACAGAAAGAGCAGCCGGTTCTGCTGTGACTGTAAGCAAGGGAAAACTTTGGATGGACAGAGGTTTTGGCTGAGCATTTTGGTTGCTTTTCATCTCCCTTTTCTGCCTTTATACTTCTGTAACTGAGAAGTGTGGTTATTTGGGGCTTGCTTTAGTCTATCAAAAAAGCGTTAAGAGGTTAGCTGTGTCAGAAAGAAGTTTGCAGAGTGGCAGCTCTCTGTTAGTGCTGGTTTTTAGGTTTATTGAGTACATAAGGATGCCCCGCGCGGTAGGGTTGTGAAGCTCTAAAGACATTTAGGAGAAAAAAACCCCATTTTTGAGCCCTGGAGTGTTAAAGCGAGAAATGCTCGCCCTCGAAAGGGGTCCCAGGCCCCGGGGGTGGGGGGGCAGGGGCCCCTACCTCCCGCCTCGGCAGTGGCTTCTCCAGGGTGGCCGAAGGCTCGGCTGAACCCCACCGCCACCTGTGCAGCCGAGACGTGACAAGCGGGGGGGTGCGCCACGCCCGCGGCGCACGGGCCGGGCGGCGGCGGCGGCTGCTCCGAGCCCGGCGCTCGGGCGCCGTTGCGGGGCGCCGGCCGTGTGCGCGGGCGCTGCTTCCCCCGGGCAGCCCCGCGGCGGCTCGGCCCGCCGCTCTCCCCGCCGCCGTGCCCGGTGCCCGGGGGCGCCCCGCGGCCGGCAGGTGGCGGCAGGAGCCCGCCGCGGCGCCCGGGCAGGTCCCGCCGAGCGGCCGCCGTCCAGCCGCTGCCCCGGGCCCGGCGGGCAGAGGGGCCGCGGGCTCCGCCGGGGCCGGGCCGGGCCGAGCCGCGCCCGGGGCTGGCCCCCGTGCTTCTCACGGGGTGCGACGGGCGGCCTTCACGGGAGGAGGCGGACAAGCAGGCGGCGCGGGGCAGCCTTTTTGATGCCCGCCCGCCCCAGCGCTTGCAAACCTCTGCCCGAGAGGACACGGCGACAGACAATGCCTGTGACTGCAGAGAGCTACTTTGTAACCCCCCACCTGGCTCTCTGCTTGCTCATCTGTTCTAGCGAGCCTTGGGGGCTGTTTTCGTCAGTGATGCCGTCGTCATCCCCACCCCCTGCCAAAGCATCCAGATGTTTCTGCTAAGCCAGGCAGCAAAGCCGGTAGCAGCGTTCACACGCAAGAGGTTACCGCTGAGCTGCCCCGTCCGTCCCGCGCGGAGAGGACGCCGCAGTCCCTCCCGGCGGGGCGGGGCGGGGGGCTCCGCCGGGGCGCCGGTGGCGGAGAGCCGCTGCTGCTTCCCGCCCTTGTGCTGGGGCTGCCGCCTCTCCCGTGCTTTGTCTGAGCCTGCTTTAAAAACGTAAGCCTCCTTCCCTCCCTACCCCGCGATGGGAACGCAGCCCCAGCCCCAGCAGCCCTGCAGTGGGAACATGCCGAGGGGCAGGGCTCCAGTCCCTCCGGCGAGTGCAGAGGCTGAACGCTTCATTTAGGGATCCCACAGCCTGAAATAAGGTACCTGCGACCTTGCTGGGCCACCGTGTGTTAATACTGATGAGCCTCCCACACCTGTCAGTGAAAAGCGCTGAGAAACTCTCCACGTGGCGTGGGCGCAGGGTAGCCCATATCCCACGCCAGTGCTGGCAGCGCTGCCCGCTGTTGTGGCATGGCGTGTCGCTGCCCTCCATCCCGCACCTCGCGCCCCTGGGACGCTGATGTACCGAGGTGGCTGGGGCTGGCCCCAGGCCTGCGCTGATCAGGCACGCCAAGAGCGATAGCAGCGTGTGCCCGACCGCTGCCGCAGCCCTGGCGTGAGCTCGGGGCGGTTTTCTAGGAGGCCTTCGCCCCCGTCAGCTCTGCTGCTGGCTGGCTTTGCTCGGGTCTGTGCCCTTCCCTCCGCAGACCAGGGCAGGGGCGAGTGACTTCATTTGATTTGGCGTTTTTTTGGCATTGTCTCATAACATCCTTTCAGATGTCAAAAAGAAAGGAAAACATGCAACCAACCAATCATTTTCTTTGACTGTCAGTGATCCCATGGCCAGGGAAGTAAGAAGAAGAGAGGAACAAACAGCAAGAAAAGGGAAGACAAAGATGTTGGGGAAAGGATACATGAGGAAAGAGAAGGACCGCCTTCATCTTTCTGGAAGCTGGAAGAGATGAAGCAGGCAGCTCCAATCCCATTTCTCAGTCACTTGCCAGTAATTTCCCTGTGTTTAAGTGAACCAGAGGTGAATTCCTCAAAAGTGCAAATTAGTTTTGAATACAATTCCCATTTAGCAAACACCAGTCTTGGAAACTACTAAAAGGTCATGATAGGCCACTTTCTTCACTGCAATGTTTTGTATATATTACGGTGCATTGTCATTCTCATGGAAAATGGCAGATTAAACCCTGGTTTAAGAGCACAGTGTCCCTGCTCCTCTGCTGCGCTGGGAATGAAATGGCTGCTGTTTCTACATCTAGTTCTTGCAAATGCACGGCTAACTCCTGCAACCCAAACAGGTAGCCGTACTGCAGTTGCTTGAAATGTAGGCTGATGAGGATCCGAGCAGCTCCTGCTGCTTGTTTGGACCCCACATCGCTTCCACTGGCATGGCAGGTTTCACAGGATGGCTTGGAGAGGCGTCCCGTGAACCTGCTCAGAGTTCAGTAACTCTCTTTCACTCCTGCTGTGGAAAGAAATCTTTGGGACCTGCACCCTTGTGAACCTTTCTCACAAGCCTACCTGCTCCATCTGACATGGGTGCCAGAAAACACAGGCAGGAGATTGTCACTGGTAAGTCAACGCTGGCTTTGTAGAAAACAATTTCCTCCTTTGTCGGCGGAGCATGTTTTATATGTCCCGGCAGCGGCTGCTGGGGACGGAGAGGCTGTAGCGGCATTCTCCAGCAACAGGAACCATTCCAGCCCTCCTCCTTTTTCACTGTGGGAACATCAAGGGTTTGGAGCAAACCAGCTCTCCCTCCCCTGCGAGGTAACTGCTGCGGGACATTAACTTTTTCCCTCTTGCGCAGTTCATGTTACCAGCACTTTGAGTGTTCCCTGACATCTGCTAAGAGGAAGCCAACGCGGTTCGCAACGCCTCTCCTTGCTGGCGCAATCGCAAGCCCTGTCATTCAGATGTGTGGAGAGCAAAACTGGTAGCAGCTCGTCTCTCTGCGGGTTACAAGACGGCAGCTCTCTCTGCAAGAAGCATCACTCATATATTAGGAACAATTACAAAACACAGCTTCTCTTCTTCTTGTCATTATTCTTGTTTGCTATTAATGGAGCGTTTTGTTCCATCGATGTACATTGTGTACATCTAAGGTGAGGTTGGGGCTGCTTCCTCCCCTGGAGCTTCAAAGAAGTTAGCCCGGAGGGGCTGGCGATAACCGGTGGCCTGGCCCCTCCCAGGCTCTCTTGCCCGGCCACGGCAGAGCCCAGCAGCTTGAATTTCTTGCCTTCTCAGGATCTTTTCTATGAATAGCAAGGTAGCCCGCTTGCTGCAGCCTGGGTTTAATGCTCTTCGCTCACCTTTGCATAGGGCTTGGAAAGCTCTGGGCTGTAGCTTCCCGCAGCAGTCTTGTCTTTTGTCACTGAACCTGTCAAAATCATCCCTGAAAATGACTCCTGGCTGTGACCTGGGTGAGTTGTTTTATGGGTGCCTTACCTGAGTTTAAAAAAAAAAAAAGCATTTGAACAATGCCTCTACTTCAAGGTAGGTTATTTTGTTGCTGTCAGGGAAGTACCCGAGTAAGGACCCCTGACACACGTGCCCTGGCCAGGGCTGCTCGCTGCCATCCCTGGAGCCTGGATGTGCCCCTGGAGCCGCAGCCGCGCTCCCGCCAGCTCCACCAACGCACCCCGCTGGCACTGACCGCTTCCAGGGCAAACAGCACCAGCCCGTCGCTGCTGCAGGACCAGCTGGGCAGAGAGAGGGGGACCCAAACCACAGTAAGGGCAGCAGCACTGACACCTTCACCAGCAGCATCTGCACTGAGCCTCCCCCCGTCCCACCCCACGGCTGCACATGCTGTGTCCGCCTCCCCCCTTACCCCTCTGCCTTGCTGCCCACCAGCAGATCCCACCACCGCACCTGCCAGCCCATTCGCCTCCTGCCAGCTCGCAGGGCGCCATGGCTGAGGGCTGATTTGCTTTCCCCACCTCTTTTTTGCCATTCAGCGTCATGCAGAGTGCATTAGGACTGAGGAAGCCAGCACCCGTGAGACGAGGCGGCCCTGACATCACGTGGAGGTGCTACTGCTTGGGATCTCCGAGTCAAGCTGGCAACCTGCGTATGGGGAGGTCTTTCATCGGCTGTGCGAACTCTCCAGCCTAGGTAAGGATTAGCTGCCGCCTGCGAGATTGTGCCTGGATAACACACGTGCTGGATGGGTACCTGTGTGGGGTAGCATCACAGGATGGTTTGGGTTGGAAGGGACCTTCAAAGATCATCTAGTTCCAACCCCCCTGCCATGGCAGGGACACCTTCCACTAGACCAGGTTGCTCAAAGCCCCGTCCAACATGACCTTGAACACTGCCAGGGTTGGGGCATCCACAGCTTCTCTGGGCAACCTGTTCCAGTGCCTCACCACCCTCATCATAAAAAATGTCTTCCTCATATCCAATCTAAACTTACCCTCTATCATTTTAAAACAGTTGCCCCCCATCTTGTCGCTACAGGCCCAGGTAAAATGTCTCTCTCTGTCTTTCTTATAAGCCCCCTTTACATACTGAAAGGCGAGGGACCTGCTGGGTGTGAGAAGCTGGGAGCTCCAGGCAGCAGAAACAGCGTTACCCACTGCAAAGCTGATAAACAACTAAGATTGATGTTAAACAGCCAAGCGGGACCAACCCAAGCAGCGATCAGGTGAAAGCCCTATACATTTCTGCCTGGGCCCCACAGCCGCCCCGGCGTCGCTGTTGCAGCAGAGGTTGGAGGCTTTTGGAGCCCTGTGCATGTGCCGGCGATTCCCGTGAGCAACCAGCTGCTCCCCTCCCTCGCCTTGTGCCGTAACCCCTCCTCATGGATAATAACGAATGGAAGTGACCTGTGTAGTGAATAATTGGCTCAGAGCGCGGTGCTGGCCGGGATTACAAGTTCATCTGTACGTGATGTTATGCTGCATGGCTCTCTAACTATTTTCAACAGAATTGGTTTTCCTTATGGAAAATACATTCCCTGAAGGAGAATGGCAGCGGTGCTGGCGGTGCTGCACAGTGGCACAGTGGAGCTGCGCTTCATGACAGGCATGAAATGCACCACGTGAACACAAACAAATGTCACAGCAAGTCTGGGGGAAACGGTGCTTTTCCCACTCCCGTGCCAAGCCCAAAAACGCATGCTCACCCTTCCCATGGCCAAGGAGCTGTCAGCACCGGGGGGATGGAGGGAGGGGAGCACCCCCTCGCCTCTCTCACCCCCGGCCACTGCAGCTCCCCCGGGGAGGGAGCGGACGGCCCCCTCTGAGCTCCCTGTCACCCCTCACTGCCCCTGGTTCCCCCACCGAGGGGAGGGGGCGAATGCCGGAGAACTGCCCCGGGAGGCCTTGGCACGGGAATGGCTGGAAAACTGTCCGGGGGCCATCCTCCTGCTGCCAGCTCAGGATTTAGAGGCATGCCGTGACTTACTGCTAAGTTATTCTCTGTTTTATTAAATATTTAGCAGCGACTGTTCTAGAGATTAGTGGTGAATGATAGGAAAAAAAACCCAAACCACACAGATGACTTTTACAGTCGGGTTTGGTGTACCGGTACTCCTACACCCGCGTTTCTCTCCCAACAGGAGCCAAATTGCACAGCTTTATGTAACCGGCTATATAAAGAGCGCCTTGAAGGAAAGTGAAAACGCCGCCCAGCACCCCCTCGCCCCCAGCACCCCCTGCCCTCCCCCAGGGGTGCGGGCTGCTCATGGCCTGGCCACCCCCCGGCAGCACCAGCAGCCCCACTGCGGCCCCTGGAAGACGCCCGAGAGCCAGCTGTGTGCCTGATGTGCACCCAAACGCCCGGGGTGCATCAGTCCCCGTCTGCGCCCTGGAAAGCTGCTGCTAGCTCCGGCGTGTCACTGCCCAAGGGGTTTTTGTGGTCAGGGGTGGGGGAACGCAGGAAGAAGAGGGGGAGTTCACAGGCACGGTGCAAAGGATAAGCCAGGCACTGTGTTCAGGCTGAGAGCCTTCGCTCAGCCGGCCGCAGAAGGCATTCGGGCACGGGGAGCAATGATTCAGCCTGGTGGCTGGTGGCTGGGCTGTTCAGAGTAGTGCAGGGGCAGGCCCTGGTTTGCTAAAGAGATCCCAGGTCACATTATTCTATATGTGTGTGTGTGTGTATATGTATACACTAGCTTCTGAAACGAAGGCTGCCTGACAGAGCCGTGTCCTGGGATGTCTGCAGCAAAGCAGGCATCGCACGAGGATTTAGGCAGAAAGCGTGTGGGTTGTGTGAGCTGGAAGCTCCGAGACAACTGTAGCTGTAGCTCAGTGTTCCTGCCTGCGCCCACCTCTGGGATTTGCTATGGGGCGCTCGCATCTGCGGCCACAACTGCGTTTTCATTTTCATCCTGCAAATGATTTATAAACAATGCCTGGGGACAAGCACAGCTTTACTAGCTCCCTCTCTCATTCATAAACACACAGATGCTCACCTTTCCCAACTCTTCTCTAAATGTTTTCCTCGCCGGTTTCAAATGATGCCTGGGAGGATGCGAAGGGAACTATGCCTCCGTTGTGCACATAATTACAAAACAGTCGTGTAAAATACATAATTGCTTGAGCGAGAACTGCTTAAAATATGAATTCTGACTCAGCTGGCAGCTGCTGTAGCAGGGGCCAAGGATGCTGTGGGAGAAGGTGTCTGTGCAGAGGTTAAAGCTGAGCAGCAAAGCACGGGGGCCTGGACTGCAGTCAAAACTCTTCCGCTGTGGTGACTTTTGGATCATTTTAATTCGTTCCACCTCCCTTTTCATACCTTCTCATAGGTGAAAACAGTTTTATCCACCTCATGGGAGAGAAGTGCTGTGGCAAGCCACTTCTATATATATATAATGTCATGCTAGAAAGGTTTTCATAATACCGATGTAGATGTGAGCTTCAGATTTTCTCATTTTGGGGGGGAGGCAGGGTTTCTGAATCAGCACACACCAAAGACACAGAGCTAGAAGCCAGCCGAGAAAGCAGCCCAGCTCAGTGAGCGCTGTCATGCTCAGGGGTGTTGGAAATCCAAACTCACTGAATTTTGCAGTCGTAGCCCCTTCCCCTGAAACAGCCGGAGCCACAGCTCTGAGGAGGGGTTCTCTGCAGCCAATGCACTTCATGGGGACCAGGAAAAAAGCTTTCAGAGCAGTATAAGCATGCCATGCACCAGCGTAAGTCCAGGTGCCTGTGACAGGGCTGGAGGCTAGAAAAGGGTTTTCTGTGAGAAATACCTGCCCGGGGGAAGGAGCTCTGCTTAGGCTGGTTTCACCATGGGAGCAGTGTGTCTCAGGAACACTTTGCTCTGGACCTCCTTCCCTGTATCACTGCTTCTCATTTTTCCTTTCATCTCCCTTATTGTAGCTTGCCATGAGCTAGATTCAGTGCACAGATCTGGTCTTTTATGGTTGTACTGCTCCTTACACAATATGGCCTTTGAGTGCTTATCACAACACGATTATTTTAGGGCATTGGCAGCTGTTCAGATTTCCTGGGCATGGCTATAATATAGTTTAGATCCTTTTTCTTCAAATGTGAAAGTATTGGTAATGCAGGCTGTGCCGGTAACGCAGACTAAAGCCAGTTTATTTCAATATGTATGAGATTTCTTCCTATGCAATATGGGAACTTTCCTGAAGTCAAACACGAAATGAGTCATTACTCCCTTATAAACCCGCCGCAGACAGTCCCCTTCGCCGGCATTAGCTCAGTGCCATCTCCTCGTTACGCCGCTTGCAGAGAAATAGCTCTGTGTGTATGTCTGTGTCTCTCTTCCTCTCCCCCAGCTGCCCCTGGCTTTCCATGGTAATTGCCATTCTCCTCTGTTCCCACAAGTACAGGGAGAGCTACAGGAAATTATATTGCTAATTAAGCTATGGAAGAGAGTACAAAAGCCCTAAACTATAAATACTCTACCTGTGTTAAAAACCAGTGACATGTATTGTCATTGCTGGTTGGAAGCCAGCGCAGCCAAGGAGGTAGACGGGAACTTTGGGAGCAGGCAGCGCGGGCAGCGCAGGCAGAGTGCTCTCGGAGGGTCTCTGACCACTGCCCCCAGACTCAAGTCACAGCATCACTGCAGCAAGAAATCAGGATCGCAAGCAAAACCGCGATTCCTCAGTTATCCATCTTCTCTAAATACAAACTGCACCAAATTACAGGTGACATCCGGAAGACTTTTATATAGTGTCACGCTTTAAGCAGCTTTCTAGCAGCAGTGTAGTACATGGTGATGGGATGAAGCCGAAACACCGCTCTCAGCCGCTGCATCAGCATCCCCGGTGAAGGTGCGCGCTGGTTAGTTCACCCCAGAACCCCCCGCTCCGTTACAGACCCGCTGCAGCTGCGTGGAGCATCGAGCCGGGGCACACCCCGCAGCCAGCGAGCGCCCGGAGCAGCTCTGTGGTGCCCAGCTCATCCGCAGCCGACCCGTGGGTCCCGCCTGGCTGGGGGGCTGCAGGGGCCTTTCAGAAGGATGGGTCCTCAGGGTGCGGGTGTGGGACGGGTGCCTTGCCGGGTCCCATTCATGTCGCTGGACCACTCGCTGGCTGACCATTCCCCCTGAACACCCGCCTTCTGCCTGACACTGTTGTGCCACAATGTGCCCGGGGGGAATCTGTACTTCACGTCATCGCCCGTAAAATCCTGAATTGCGTGCAGAGGTGTTAAAACCACTTCTTGTTATTTTGTACCGAGGCAAGTGGTTGAAGAGGGAGAGCGGGCGCTGGGAACGACGCCTGCAGCTGAGCAGCCCTGGCGAGGTCTGCCTTCTGCTGCTGCATCTGCAGGCTGCACCCGGGCTACGAGTTTTTCTTTGAAACCAGAATAATCAAAACATTTTCGTCTCTAATGGAATTTAAGTTGTTCACATACTTCACAGGCAAGAGATTTAAGAAAAATACCAAATACTCAGAGAGACACAATAAACCTTGAGACCCAGCAATGCTGTGTATGCAGAAAAAGTATCTTTTCTAGGTCATGGAAATAGGTTAATTCAGCACTTACAGGAGCTGAAAGCTGGTCCACAAAAGTACTTACACAGAAAATGCTACTGGTCACTATAGCTGCTTCAGTTCAAAGTTTCGATCCTCAAGACCTGTGCCAAGATGCTGAGATGATGAATGTGAAGTTCAGGCCCCTTAACCAGAGCTACAGGAGATGCCGGCAGCACTCCTTCCCCCTAAAACGGTCCAAGCAGCAGGAGATCAATTAGCTAAAAGACCCGACTGTTTCTTACGATGGCGTGGGCCACGGTGATGCACTCTCAAATAAGCTCGTGCACAACTGGGCATTACTTTGGTTTGGTAAATCATTCTGTTTGTTAGATACAGTTTCTTTACCATAAAAAAAATACTACGCTAAGAGCCACATGTCAAAGGACACATTTCCTGACAGAAGCACTCTGAATTAAGGCATTTACAGAAATAAAGTTGTGCTTTCCTCCTTAACTTTGTCATTCAGTGCCTATTTGTTACAATGGCTTCGTTACTTAATTATATGTCTCTTTGGCATATGTTTCTTGCCTAACGTGCTGGATGTTGTGCAGTGAATGAAACAGAGTATTGGACAGCCCATCCTGCCTAGGGAACGAGGCAGGTGTCCTGCGGGAAAATAATGCTGTAATCAGCTTCTACTGTTATTTGTGTACGCCAAGAAGCCAGATCAAAGTGTTTCAAGCAGATTTCATCTCACCTCTGTTTAGCACCAAAGGGGAATTCGCACCTTAGAGCCGATGTGATCTAACACCTCTCTGCTCCCTTCCCTCTGCCACGGCTCCCAGGCAATGGGTCCTCCTGCTCCCAGTTTCTGCTCCCCTGGGACTTAGGGAGGTTGCCTCTGCCAGCGCAGGGAGCAGAGCCAGCTCAGAGGGCTGCCAGGGCTGGTGTCAATGCAGGGAGGGAGAAATGGGACTTTTCCTTTCCTTGGCAGCAAGCTGTTAGATCAGCTCAAGCCATAAATAATACCAACTGTCCTCCCTAAGGAAGGTCTTTATCCAACAAGCACATTGCCCCAGGAAAACTGCTCTCTGTTCTTAATTAACTGCCCAAGCTACAACACACAAACTCACTTCTGTACAAAATAAAGTCCCTGCAAAATGAACCTCCCTGCTTACCACATCCTATCCTGGATGAGAGAACTGTTGGCCCACGGGGTTTCTGTGCGCGGCCCCGGTGCAGCAGGATAAACACACACCAGACACCGATAAAGAGCAGACAAACCTGCTCACCGGGAGGTTGTTTCTCACTGGACACCCCCTCCCTCCCCAAGGAAAAGACAGCTACAGAAGGCTTTCAAAACCCAAACCTTAGGAGGAAAGCCTGTGACTGCGTTGAATAGAGCAGGCTCTGCCTCTTTCCCCCAGTTGCATGAGAGAGACACATCATCCCATCTCCCCCCGCACACTGCAGGTACCAAACACCTTTTTTCTGGTTAGCAGCAGCTGGTTAGCAGCAGCTGGTTAGCTGGTTACCCAGCAAGGCCCGAAGCTCAGCATGAGCCACTAGATTGCTGCAGTGAGCAGCGATCCGTAGTCCTGCAGGATCCCTCTACAGTCAGCGGAGGGAGATAAGCAGAGCAGAGTCGTAGAGTCATAGAATCACAGAATCATAGAATGGTTTGGGTTGGAAGGGACCTTTAAAGGTCATCTAGTCCAACCCCCCTGCAATGAGCAGGTGTGGCCTCACCAGCGCCGAGTACAGGGGGACGATCTCCTCCCTAGTCCTGCTGGCCACACTACTGTCCATCATGTCCAGCTTTTCATCCACCAGTACCCCCAAGTCCTTCTCTGCAGGGCTGCTCTCACTCCCTTCATCCCCCAGCCGGTGTTGATACCGACCCAGGTGCAGGACCTTGCACTTGGCCTTCTTGAACCTCATGAGTCCAATTCTCGAGCTTGTCCAGGTCCCTCTGGATGGCACCCTGTCCCTCAGGTGTCATCCTCTTTAGCTTCCCACAGGTGCAGGTTAGATGGGTCTGTGCCTGCTGAACCCCACATGCTTTGCTGCCATGACCTTTTAGGACTTCTGGAATATCCCCAATATTTCCTTAGTGTAGTCCTGTAACATACTTTCACCTTTTTATTTGGTGGCTTGTAAATAAGCTTTAACAAAGCTGAATATAAGAGGATGGGTGTTCAGTCTCATAGCAGCCTCTATGCTGAGGGTGCCTTCACTTTCGGTACAAACCTTTCTTGTGATTTTTCTCTTTGAGAAGCTCCCAGCTGTGCTGTGGAAGGATGAACAAGCCCTCACCTGCCCCACACAATTCCATTTTGGTAGACTGAGCTTGTTAACTATTTCCCTGCTTTTCTTTGCATAACTTCTTAGAAAAATTATGGTCTCCTACAAAACCAATAACCAAATGTGCTTCCTGAGGGTAAGGAAACATCCTCCCTAAAGCAAATGCTGCACATGCTGGCAGGGAAAACCAGGGGCTTCTTACTGCAATTGTTAAAGCTTTCTCCTCTCTCTGGACCAGCAGAGTACCAGTAGCTCAGACCCCAATGCACCATGAGCTCAGTGCTGAACAGAAAGCGTGTCAAGATGAGCAACTTCATTGGTCGGAGCCCTGCTGAATGGTTCCCTGCCAGCCAACTCAAGGGACCCACCTGCATCCCGACAGCCATCGGCATCAGCAAGCAGGGATGAGGATGGTTCCCACAACCATCCTCCAACAGCTCCTTCTCTTGGAGAGAACCGCTTTTGGCTGTTGGGTAACACAGCTAGTCTTACAAGGCACATGGTGTTAGTCCAGGCTTAATAGCTGATAGGACTGGATTCAACATGTTGTGTGCACCGAGACATCACCTTTTTAATGACAGAGGTAGAGGCTCTTTTTTCTCCATTAGATCTCTGCTTTGTTAAGAGTCCATGAGACACACACTAGCAGAAAGAATTATGGCAACACAGAAAACTGTCAATTAGTCCCTGAGCAATTTTCAGATGCGTGCACCCTCTGTTAACTAGCCTCTATCAGCTATGCTGTAACATGGTGCGTGTGCATATACATATGCATGTGCATACATACTGCATAAGGTGCTTATATTGCAAGGCAAAGATTGGAAAAAGTGTTCTTTTGTTTGAGAATACTCATATCATTCTGCTAATGGAGAAAGTAAATTTGTGTGAGTTTGGACATGCGGTTATATTAGGATTTGTAAATAATTTAACTGCATTTTGTCAACAATTTAAACTAAATACTATATCTAATACCTTACAGTTAAAGTCATTAGGCTTTATAAGGCTAGCTCAAACACGATGCAAGCATAATGCAAGCTGTACAACAAAAGAGTAAGGACTCCTCTTCCCTCAAACTGGGCTGTAAATGGGACTTACGTGAGCGTGCATTTGTTTCACTTGATGGAAAGACTTAAGCCTATTCAAATGGCTTTGGTCCAGGTACGAGGGGAAAAAAAAGTCTTTTATCCGTGTTGTCATGTTTTGTAATAAAACAGAATATCAACGAGTAAGAAAAACAGAGGCCATTTTGCCATGTCAGGTGTTGATACCTTTAATGAGTAAGTCTGTATGTCTGTTAGTCTGGGTGTGAGAGCTCTTCCTTTCCCTTGCTCCAAGGTGACAGCTAGTTCGGAAAGTTGGGTTAATGTCTTCCATGCAGATAAATGCTGAAGGTGGTATTTCACAGCTGTTCTCTCCTGAGAGCTGAGGTTGGAAAGGGATGATTTATTTCCACCTGTGAAATTCCTGGGTTGCTACCTGAGATTGTGCTTTTTCTCACCAGCACCTGAAGTAGTTATGCCACTTGTGGATGAGATAACGGTGAAACCACACGTACCTGTGGGTTTTATATCTAGAATCATACAAAAAACCTTTCAAATCCCCAAAAGAATAACTTGTCAGGCTGAATATTCAGTCCGGTCTCTTAGAGAAGCACTGCTGTGAAGGGCAGGATGGTAACGGTGCGCTTGAGGTTGGATCAAATGCCGCTGCCGGTTTCTGAGACATGGATGTTTTATAGCATGTTAATACCAAGAGAAAAGGAAAGCCTTTGGCAAGAAATCTTTTTGGAAAGGACATGGCACAGCTAGATAGGGAGAGGTGGTAACCGGCTGGCATAATTTATGCCACAAAGCCCAAGAAGTGCGAGACCAAAACCTATATATTTGTTGCTCCACATGGCAAACCTGCCGGAGCCGTGGAGATGAGCTGGGGCTGCACTAGCACAGCCTGGGACGAGGCACCCCAAGAGCTGCGGGCACCAGGTGAGAGCAGCAGCGTACGGCTGCCCTGCTGCAGGGCCAGCATCGCCCCGTGCATTATTTTACACAGGAATGGCAGAAAATGCTCTGTTCTCCATGCAAAGAGCAATGCTTTTCTTGCTGAGGGTAGGGTCTAATGAGATTTTATCATAAGCTTACCATCTAGCCTCCCACCCAATTTAAGGTTCTCCCACAGAATGACAAATCTGTGAATGGACGGGGACGCTAGCCTGAGTTTTGCCAAAGTTATTGCTCAAATTTCGAAACTGATTGTTCTCTGGCCAGGATGGCATTATTAAAATGTGTTGACCTTCATGAAAATCTTGCTGATGAACTGAAATGGGCAGAAAGCAGGCGAAGTGCAACGTTCCCAGTGCTGCTGGCCAGATTTTGTGTCAGATATACTTCCTTTATTGCTCTCAAGTGGTGCAAGGAAATCGATTTTTTTAACGCTTTAGATATCCATCCATCACCTGAATTTTTCCTGATATCATTGCACTGCTCTGGGGAGCATCTGGCATCTGTTTACTTCTGCGCTGAGAGCTCGCCTAAATGAACTGCTGATGGAAGCGTTCGGCATTTCTCTGTTCATCAGAACTGTTTTATTTGTTTAATCAGCAACTCTGTGCTCTTGGTTGTCTGTACCCTGTTAGGCAGTGACTGTGCCTCCGTGTCGGTATTAGATGAGGATTACATTGCAATTCAGCTTGATCTTTCCATTCAACATGCAGCTATGCTTACTTTTTTGTTTGTGTTAGGCCAGACCATCACATTGCAACTGAGCTACATCAGTTTGTGCCTGGTGAAGGGCCCTGCAAATGCAGTGTTCTTCAAAGCGCTGCAAAAAGCAGACACTGATAGATTAATTGCCCACAGCACTAGCAATGATCAAAGCAATCACTCTCAGGTGAGGCTGTGAAGAGAAATAGGGGGAAGCCATGATGATCACACCCTTGCTTGAAGGAATAATGTGTGTGCACCTCTCCCTGTGCCTCACTGAACTCTTCGGGGTAAGCGCTCAGCCCTGGAGACTTATTTTTCTAATGGTGGAAAGTTGGGTAAGAGGTGTGAGAAGATTTGCTGCCTGCCTCCCCTGGCCTGCTTGTTGTGTTTTTCAGAAGTCATAGCAGGAGATGATGATGAAGAGGAGTGTTAAGATAGGATGAAGAAAGAGATGTTGCTGTCGGTGAGGTTTTTAATGGGTCCTGTAGCAGGCATATTAAAATCCATATATAAAACAAACAAACAAAACCAGTACCTGCTGTTTTCTCATGGCAGAAGGGACAGGAAGAAAGTTACTTCCTAGAGGGATTTAAATGCGGAGTTTGTAAAGCTCCAGAGAGGGTGTTTCAGACAGACCTGGTAATGCCATGTAACCATAACAGATACACCCTTCTAGACAAAAATAAATTCTTTGTGCTTTATTATCAAGTCTCACGTAGATACCTGATGTCTGATCGTTTGTGCTGATATTTTACTAATTCTTTTTGTGCCTAATTGAGGCTTGCTATTATCCTAGAGGAAGGCTAGGAAACACGGCATGCCTAACAGACCGATCCACTGGGTTTTCTGTATTCATGAGGCTCCACTTCCATAAAGAGGAACTGGAAATCCTTTTCACCCGGGAATAATGTACGAGGTTCAGGGTGGAGGAAGTTCCTGTGCTCTTTTTAATAAGCACTGCTTTTCTTTCTGTAGACACTCAAGCTCCCTGAATTAGAGCGCTGCCTGAAGGGACAGGTATTATGAAAAGAGCTGCCAGAGCCTTTGTGTGTCAGTGGGAAGCCCCTGATTATCACAAGAGGATCTAAATGGAAAGGTGACATTCAAAAGACCATTAAGATAAAAGCCAGGATGAATTTCTTTCCAGCCTTACTTAATAGAAACTTTTGTTTAAAATCACCTTTCCTGAGAGAAGGAAGGAAAGTCCGACCTGTGTGATTTGATAGACACAGCTTACTCCTTAATTGGGTACAGTCAGCTGCTTAAGAAAGCAATAGCTTAGCCAGGAGAGGTAATGAGATTAATGGCAGAGGTAATAAGAATGTCAATACATGTGACAAATATGTATTTCTAATCTTTCAGCCATGAAAGCCTAATGGAGAACACAGTACCAGCTACTTCCAGATGGTTTTCCAGGACAACAGGCACAGACACAGTACAGACAAAACTGTCTCTACCAGGAGAGCCAGCTTTCCTTGTGCATGGTTTTGTGGAGCTTTAGGAAATTGAAATAGGGGGTTTTTGAATGGCTAATTTTTGAGTTTCTGTTTGCTTGTCCTCTGGACTCCCTGCAAGATTGTTGCCTACAGCTTATTCTCCAATGCTCTTGGTAGCCTCGTTTTGAATGAAGTATGAGACTGAGCTGTGTCCTTTCTGCCTGAAAACTGTCCCACAGTTTAACAGTTCTCCCTGCTTGGCCAGGGCTTGTAGCCGAGAAATGTTTCAGTTTTGTCCCTTTTTTCCTTGTGACTTTTCCCAGAAAAATACACAGGAGGATGTGTGCACGTGACTGGTTCTTCCTCCTCAGCATCAACCAGACTGCAATGTGAGCCTGAGACTTGACAATGCAAGTTGAGGAATAAGTGGTCACAATCACTGTTAATAGTGACATTTGCCAAGCATAAAATATATTAGGCCTGATTTCCATCTGGCCAGTCCTTCCCCCGTACAGCCGGTGGTGCTGTCAGCCTGGCTGGTCCTTGGGAGCTGCTGCTGATCAAAATTATCCTGCAGCTTCCAGATGACTCTGGCCAAGACCTCAAGACCCAGACTAGTATCTAAACAATGCTCCTCTCTGCTGTGATAACAGACATGGCAGCAGCAGAAATCTAACTCGCTGTGTCTTTGCTCTCCCCTCACGCACTACCCATGTGCAAGTCTCAGTAGTAGCAGAAACAAGCAGTACATGGATTGCTTAATTTGCTAAAGTTGGATCTATAGGTATCTACTTGGTGGTGTGATGATGTGTTGCACTGCACAGCTGGGCCTTATAGTTAGCAGCTATTGTTGAAGGAAATGCGTTAAATGAGTAGATTGTTTTTATTATGTAGGATCTGTGCCAGTTCAAAGCTGCTTGCTGCCTCCATGAGTTATAGCAGGCTTTTCCCACAACAACTTGCTTCTTTCCTGATAGTTGTCTCTCTCTTGCAATGCTGGATCAGAGGTCCTAGAGCCCCACCACCAAACCTGCAGACAGGTACAGAGCCAGACCCGCGGTGTATTACACCGTGCCTTAAATGGGATGCTGCAGAGGGTGGTCGCAGGGAGCTGCCCTCCACCCCTGCCTCCCACCCATCCTCTTGGCTCACCACTGTGTTAAGGCTGCCTGCAACTCAGCACCTGGCTCAGCTGCTTTGCAAGGGAGCTGTTTTAACCTTTGGGAGTTTAAATATTCCTACTACATTCTCGCCATGGTAGGCTGTGATTTTTGCTACCTGCACTTCACTGAAGTCCCTGTTTCTGTGCATTACTCTAATATTTAGTTACAGCTGGGAGAGTTTTGTCTTCAGAAGGATTTGAGCACGAGATGTAAGGTGAAGCACACTTGGCAAACAGTCCCATCCACCACATGTTATCAGGATTACCCCTGAGGAAGGTGGAGGAAGCAATTTCGGGTCATGCAGGAAATCAGTGGTAGAACCCATCACAGCCCAGCCCCAATGCCCCCGTTGCCACAAGAGAGAGACTTTTTTGCAACATCTCCTGTACAAAATGCCTAATTTAGTCTGGGACCAGAGAACATTGATGACACATCTCTTTCACATGGCACACTAGAGGAGTATCATCAATAGTCCAGAAGTGTAAATTCTAGACAGGATGCTAGAACAACTGTCTATTATGTAGTAAACTGATTAGACTACTATATATGTATATATATTCTATTGTTTTCTTTTCCATCTACTTCTAAATTTCTCTCTCTTGTGCTGTTTATTTTAGATTTTTGTTTTGTGTTAGATTTTTCTTGATTTAGCAGAGTTGAAAAGCAGTCTCAGCCCTCATGGTTTTTCCTATTCTTTACAGATCTGTCTGGCAAAATGTCTTAAAACTGCCAGAGCTAGGAGTAGGTACGGGCATGGCTCTCTGCTACCTGCTATTGGGTGAACACTTTTAGTTTCCTGCTTAGAAATGATCATGCTAACAGCCAGCTCCAAGGAGCTGAAGATGAAAATAACTTGAGCCTGTCTTCCTGCTGAAGCAGAACTGTTATCTTGCATTCACTCAATATTGCTTTGTCCAACTTAATTTTAACTTACCAAGCAGTGGAGCTTCTGCCACTTTAATCTTGGGAGATAATTTTGCATATCTCACTGCCACTAAGTCCTTCCAGATACTCCATATTTTCCTTTCCTATCTTTACCCTTGAATGCTAATTCTATCCTGGTCCATTCTGCTAATTGGCTCCTTTCTTTTCATAGTATTTAAACCCTCTCAGGTCTTCCCTGTCATCACTTGACTGTGCTACAAGCATTAACTCTTTGAGCCTTGGTCTTTTTCCGCTTGCAGGCGATTGAAGTTTTGCTGTTGACTTAGGAGGCAACACTGCAAATCTTCAAACCTGCCTTGTAGGCAGAGTGGTGGGAACTGTTCTTTGAATCACTAGTTAAAAAAAAAAAGAGAAAAATGTCAGCATGAATATGGCAATTTGCTTCCTTTTTGAGGAATAATATATTTAATCAACGTGTACATAAATTTCTAATCAAAATGTTAGTTTCAATTGAAAAATAAAACTACTTTGCTTTTAGCAGTCCACTTAGATCTTCTTTGCAGTCATTCATTGCATTCTGTTTAGTTTGTTTGTATCTCTCTACTAACTTCCAGCTACATGAGCTAATGCAAGGGTGCTTAGCCAGGCAGATCTTTAATGTTTGCAGTATCCACAAGTAAGAAGGTTAATAGCCCAAATGATCTAGCGTTTGCAGTTGCCTACAGCATGAAAGCTTTCTTTTGCATTTTTCTTGTTTGAGAAGCCACAATAGATCATTGTAAATACTGGGAGGAGATGCATTTGGCATGTGTTGAAGGACATGTCCCTGCGGTGCTGAATGCGGCTTGTTTCTTGGGGCAGGTATGAAACGCACCAGGGGTGTAGAGACCGGAGCCATCCTATGAACCACTCACTGAAGTAGCTGGCTGAGAGAGTTGGTCTTTATCTACAAAGTTGCTTATTCAATCAGAAGCCCCCAAACTGCTGTAGGGAAAGAACAGAGGGAGGACTTGGGGTATTTGGAAGGTAATCTTCCACGATTGATTGTGGTACATCAAAATTGCTGTCTGCACGGTGGTGGATTCCTTTTGTCGCTAATGGCTCTCCCTTACTGTGTTCCGGCTCCGAGTATTTTGTGATCTGCTCTTCTCTACCAACAAAATGCCTTCCCTTCTGCAATCCTCTGTGTCTTTCTATCACTTCCCAAGTAGGATGTCTGCATGCCTGACAAACCATGAGCTTGCTGGGTACAAAGATACCTGCTTTGAGAAAATCTGTAAATGTGGATACTGGCACATGGATTAAGTTATAAGGGTCAGGGATCTAACGCAACGGTGTCACTTGGGAAGCGCAAGGCAAACACATCCCTCTCTCCTCACAGGGTGTGCAGCTGCCACTTCAGCACGCATGTACTCACGGCCCGCGGGCCAGTAAAACCAGGGCTAGGACCTGTCATGTGTTTCAGTAATGTGGCTGTTTATAGCCTAAGCCACGCATTATTCCTCTCTGTTCTGGTATTTCTTTCATAGTTTTTTACACCCGGAGAGCTTTCTGAATTGGGCTGTTCCCTGAATAACAGAGCTACCCTCAGCAATGATGAATAATTAATATTTTGTACATGTTTACAGACAGTCCACAGCTTTTTCCTAATGTCCCATGTGCTTAAAGAAAAGGATGCATGGCCTCTGGCATCAGATAAACATGTTAGTAAACCATCCGTGTAAAGCTGTAGCCTACTCTTTATCCCCCAAGGCAGGTCCTCTGGATGCTGCCCATCTGCCTGACTTGAGCTGCTGTGAGCTCCATGGCAATCACCAGGGCCAGGGAGAAACCAGATATTCCTGCAGGACTCTGGCAAGGGGAGGGTCAGGGTTTGGAGCTTGCAATCACAATCAATGGCATAAAATGAGCAGAAGACTGGAGTCTAACAAGTCTGTGACCCATCAGAAGGCAGCATGAAGTTTGCAGACGGAGATGAAATCTCTTTTAATGAGTGAACCACCCCAGGGGCTGGATGTGAACTAAACCCTTTTGGACTTTGGTCTTTAGACTTCCCAGCAACAGAAGCTTGCCTAAAAGGCAGTTTCCTCAGAATATGGGATAAGCAGTCTAACAAACGTACATATGCCCCAGCAAAATGAATTTTAAATTAATCTACCAGCTAGAATTGCAAGCTTAGTAGATTCAGGGGGCATGCGATAAGGTGGAATACAGTTGGGTCTTAGTAAAACATTTAAAAGACTTCCTCAAAAATCATTCAAATTGCCTTGGCTCTGACAAAGACTTAGCAATTTTTAAAACTGCCCAAAGCGCTGCTAATAAAGGATAGCCGGTGGCAAGGTATCGGTGGAGAGCACAAGAGAATCATGGGGTGGTGCTGAGATATGCAATGTTAAATAGTCTGCAATCTATATTCAAAAACATCCCCATGCAGGAGCCAGGTGGAGGAATACGCATTCCCTGGCTGCTGGTCCTGGAGAGCACTGGACAGGGAGGAGCTGTGGGCTCAGAGAAAGGAAAAATGGCTAGAAATAATACGGTGAAATTTGTGGAAAAAGTAATGTGATCTCAAAATATTGGGATACTCCCTGGGGCAAGCCTGGGGGCAGAAGCCCTGAAAGAGGTTTGGTAACGAACAGTGAATTATACTTAAATCTGCAATGCAACAGGCTCACCAAGCTATTATTCTTTACTGATTTCCATGGTATCTGAGCACTGCAGAGATGATATAAATAGACATTTTCTGGAGAAATTCTTCTCCCTACTAGGATATGTCAGGAATTTTATTTACCATCTTTTGTATTTTGCAGTGAAGGGATGGGCTAAACGGAGAAGACAGGGGCTTATATTCAGGCTTGGTTATGGTAAGATTATCCCATTCCTGCAAAAGGAAAATGAAGGCTGTACTGATGATATTGCTGGTAGCACTCCTCTGTCCCCCAACTCACACAAGCTTCACCCAGTGCAGAGAGGACCACTGCCCCTGGTAAACACTGCTGATGTGAGCGCTTGTCTCTGAAGTACGCTCAGGCTCAGGAGTTGGACCTTGAATCTAATCTGCTGCCAAAGGACTGCCCAAAGCACCAGCATGGTACCTTCGCAGCAGCGTGTGTGGGAGAAGATGTGGGCTGCTGAATCTTCAGGCAGATGACATGATATTTTATTTCACTCTATTTCTAGAAACACCGAACCTTCGTTCCTAAGTGGCGTACAGTGCATTAGTGATGGTGGGAGGTGGCAAACGCATGATTCAGCATTGCCTAGGTCTTTACCCTTCAGTACAGGCCTATCATACATGGAGGAAAGAGCTTTTCACTGAGGATGGGAGTGGGCTATTTGGCTGTGAGGGCTGTCCAAGGATGCTCCTGGGAGAGGGACATGTGCCTCTGCACATGCTCTGGCTCTGTCCTGTAAATCTGCCCCTCTTCCTAACACATCGCACTCCTTCACCTAGTTTTTAGGTATGTTTTAGACCTGCTTCCTATGGAAGGAAGTTTTATGTGATCTTGTGGACTACCCGTTTTATCACACTTATGTTCGAGCCTGTTAGCCAATTTCAACCTGATTTGATTCAGGGGGCCTCAAAAATTGCAAGGGTCCTGTAAGTTTCACCAAAAAAAGTAGCACACAGGAGAGAGGAGGCATCATATTCCCAAGTTTGCCTCCAAGAGTCACCAGTGCTGCAGCACATGCCAGCCTGCATGTTGTCACCAAAGTACTCTTCCAGGGAAGAGCTGTAAGGCAAAAAGAAGCTGTATTTTATAGGGATAGGAGGAGATAAGACTGAATTGTACTACGATTCAGTTCAAAAGCCAGTCAACCCCAAGGCACAAACCCCATGAGAGCTTGCCTGGTCATTTCTGTTGCTCACCGGGCTGCTCCATCCCGCTCTGGACTCGGCTCAGCCCCCGGCAGCTGGGTAGGGTCAGGGACTGGGGTCAGGAACAGCTGAACAAACCCTGCGTCTCTGCACAAAGAGATCTTAATGGGAGGAGGAGGAGGAGGAAGCAGTCTCCAGGATGTCCCCAGATAGTACACTGATGTCCGTGAATCATAAGTTGCTCTGCAATCACAAGGCCGAGTCCTGTCCTTTTCCCCCAGTATAATCCTATTAAAGATCACAGGGTTGCAGCTCGTTATGCGAGAAGAATTTGACCTACGCTTCCCCCCGAGCTGCTGTAATGAGGGCTAGTCTGTGGCGGGGGCTGTTGCTATGTTGAGAGGAAGGCCAATGAGGCAGATGTTTGGGGAAGACATTGTGTTTTCTTAGTTTTTAACTGCTAATAAGGCAGCAAAGGAGAATAGCACATTGACTGATTCAGTGCATCTCGGGGCTGGAAACACCCTCCGTTTGCAGCTGCAGGAGCTGCTCAGCTCTGTCAGCCATCCACCCTGGAAAAAACAGGACATCAGCTGGAGAAGTACAGCTTCTGCATGTTTACTTTCACATAAAATTACGGTGGTGGGCTTATTCCATGCTGCCTTAGTTTAGCTACAGCTTAAGTGCATTAGAGCCCCATCCTGGAAGAGGTTGAACTGGAGCTGAGGCATGAACATTAAGTAGCACAGCAATAAAATTACACTCTTATGCGTGCTGGCCCATCACCAGGACAGGCTCATCTCAGAAGCAGCACAGTCTTCAAGCAGAGACCCAGGCAGAGGGAGTTTGTATCGGGGAGGACTGTGCAAATCACAGTGCATCAGTCCATGAATGTTAGAGGTCATTTAATATTGAGGGTCATTTTATCCCCAAAGGTCCTCAAGCTTCCTGCCTCGCAGTAAGTCCGATGCCTGCAAGGGTGTCATGCTTCACGGACCCCGCCATCTGCGAAAAAAAGAGAAATCAGCCAAATGAGTTGCAACCACAATAATCTAGAGATGATAAACGATGAATAACAGCAGAGTCGTCAGCTCTATCCAAACCAAGCATTAACTGTTCCTGTGAGTGCCAATAAAGGAAAAAAGGTAATATTTTATGCTGCCCTGGGACGTTGTGCTTGTACTTTATAAACATTGAATTTCACCTGACTTCCCTGTGTGAGGCAGCTTGTGCTATTGCTAATACGCTGCCCGAGAGCCTGGCAGGCAGCATCAAAGTGCTTTGGCTGAGGCTGTGCAGCAAACCTCCGAAAGAAGGGCCCCCGGCACAGGCGCTGCGCTCTGGCCCTGCAGCAGCCACCGGTCCCCTCCCGGCTGCTTGGAAAGGCCACCAGCACATGGAATTCTCAGGGGATTTTGAACAGGTATGAAGCACTTTAAAAGACACTTCAACCCGCTAGAGTAGCACAGCTTGCTGCTGCTGGGGAAATGAAGCTGTGCTGGTAGAAAGCCGTGGCTGCGGCTAGTCCTGGTAACTTTGGTTTAGGTGCATTACAAAAAGCCATTAAAAATACTTTACTTTTACCCCTTTCTGTATACGTCCCACACCCTTCAAGAATTGCTAGCGTTTCAGCTGGACTGAGAAGATCCCCCAGCCTGGCTGTGCAGGGGGCATCAAGCCTGGCAGGGAACACGTGTGTGTGCAAAGGGCTGCTCGAAACTTGGCGTTTACTGTTTGTATGAAGCCCTCATTCTTGGGTTTGTTCCAACGCTTAAATGAAAATACTGTTTTCAGAATTGCCCAGGAAACAGAAATCACAGGAAATTCATACTGCAGATGTAGCTACTTTTTTTTTTTTCTTTCTTTCCCTTTGGTGAAACACGCTTCACAGACCTGGGGTATCTGCTGCTTCAAAGTGACACGATCTCTGCCGTTGCAGTGGAGAGGTTTGAGTGCAGATATTCAGCTGTAAAGAGTGGTGGAGATGACAAAGACCATGTCAGTTCTAGTCAGCAGTTGTCAAGGGCTTCCCTACTCTGTATCTCCCGGGGAACACTTTATCAAGGAGTGTAAAAGCCCTGCATTCCCAGCTATTGCATCTCTTTCAGGGAAGGGCTGGGGAAGTGTGGCAAATATTAGCGGGTTCCTGAGGAGCAAGGAAACTTGGGGGAAAATCAATGCGTGGTACTGACACAATGCTGCTTGCCAAGCAACTTTGGAAACTTTACTTCATGTTGTTTGAAAATTCATGGAAAATAAGTTGTTTCTGAGAGATATTAGCAACTTAGTATTTTCCCACGGGAAAACATATTCTTGCAAAATTTACTGCTGTTTCTCCTCATGTCTGTAGGGCCTTTATATGGTGCAAAATGTATCTTGGCCAGTGTTATTTTCAAGTGGAGACAAATAAAGCACACAGGTGTTGTCTTCACATGAGCTAAGGTTGAAACCCTGGGTTGCTGTGGGTGCCCTGTTCAGGACGGACCCTTGCACATGGCAGGATTTGCAGACGGAGCAGATGCAGGCTCTCAAGCCAGACATCAGCACAGAGGCGAGAGTTATCCTTCTGCTTTGCTACCCAACTTGCTGTCTTACTGAATAACTTGGCTGCAGCTAAACTTGGCTCTGTTATCCAGACTTCTTTTAATAAACTTAAGTCTCTGTCAGAGTGCTCCAGAAAGTTTGATACGACATCCCTGCTGAATAAACAGAAACCAATATCGAGTGGATTTACTGGAGAGTGCATTCAAGACCTCAGCTATAATGCCAAAGTTTGAAATGATTCAAAATACCACAGATCCCTTGTGATTTATAACCATCTAATCAGTGCTTTAAAGCAGTTATGGGCAGGCAGAGAAAGCAAGGGTGACCTACCACAAGTAATACTTGCCCACGAGAAAAGAAAGAAAACAAAATGAGATAGCACTGTTCTGGAAGCAGTTTGAAGCCCTGATGTGTCTTTAGATACCTATCTGAAAAGAGACGCCCCGTAGCCCCAGACCCACGAGGCTGGTGGGATTATTTGTATTCATTTCAATGGGGTGGGCTCCAAAGCAAGCGCTCTTCCTGCGGCACAAAGCAAAGATGGCACTAAACCTCACCCAGAACTAGGACAAGTCATCTGTAGTCAACTGTGTCACTGTTGCTCCTCTTCACCCCTCCACCACCACCATGACGTGCCAGGAAACTCTTACCGACTTCTACTGATCCTCCAACTCCGGGTGATGTGGGCAATCTGCGTTTGTGTAGACGCACTGACTGCTTGCACCTCCAAAACCTGGGTCATGCCGAGGGGGAGGCAAAGCTGGAAGGGGCTGCACTCAGCAGGGGAGGTTTGGAGGGGACAAGTGTCCAGGGAAAGCCGTCACGGAAAAAATCTGAGCGACCACACGGGCATGTTGGAGGTGCTGACACAAGCAGGCCAAGACCTGTTGTTGTTTAAATGTTTCTAGGCTGTCCACAGGCACTGGGGAAAAGTTAATTGTCATCCGAAAGAGGAAGCTGCATTTTGTGGTTGAAACAGTATTTCCCAACCTTGTGGTTACCAGAGCAGTCCCAAAGGGGCCACAGACCAGAGGAAAAGTGCATGGCAAGTGCAGATGGATAGGGGAAGCTGCATCTGATGTGTATATGCTTCTGCTGCTCGGGTGATAAAAGGATCTTTCTTCTCCCTCTGCTTTCTGGCTGCCTCTAACATATGTGGATACAGGTTTATCACAGCAGGCTGCTGCCAAGCAGCTCCCTGGGCAGCACCATAGATGACTGTCTTTCAAGCTGCCTTCAGATGGGAATTGTAGGACAAGGTGCCCCTGGAGGAAACGTCAGAGATGATGGAGAAACAAAAAGGAACAAGCCAGGGGGAAGGACCAAAAAAGAAAGGAAAAAGATGCTGGAAGGTCAAAACAAAATGGGAGGAGAGGTTAACAAGAAAACGAACAGCTGAGGAAGGAGACACCAATGAACACAAGGCATAGACCAAGCAGCCAGCCATGAGGTGCTCCAACAAGGGTTAAAAATGGGATGGTACTATAGGACTGGTGTGGATGTCTGGGAGATGTAGTTCCCAGCTTAGGTTTAGAGTCTAGGGTTAGCATGTGTTGGAGCAGTTCACAGAGAGGACCTTTAACGTGCTCAGCATCAGCTAGCTGTACGGGTGCTGGCTGGGAAGCCCTCTGAGCAAGCTGTAAAAGCAGCAGAGAGGCAAATCAGCATTTGGATGCCCACTCCTGCTGTGTCCTGCACTGACACAGCTGCTACGTGTGCCGGGACTGCCGATGGCTCTGACAATAGCAAGGGCCTTGTTTAGCTCTGGCTCCGACCAGGCGCCCTCGTCGCGTTGCCTCTGCCGGCACCAGAAGCTGGTTCCGGCCCCAGAGCACCTGAATGCTGTATGACTTCTTGCTCCAGTGAAGCAGAAAAGAGTTAACTCCCCCTCAGATCTCCTCCAGAAGAGAGAAGATGGAAATGTTTCATACTGTGCTATTTTTAAATCGTTCAAGAAACGTATTACTAACAGAAGAACAGCATAACTGACATTTCCCAGAATCAGATGAAGATAGTGCACAACACAGCTCCTCTTGGGCAGTCCAGGAAAGGTAGAACAACTTAAAATAGCTTGCAAATAGGGAGAAAAAGCAGGAAACCATTACAGAGCTCTGTAGGCAACACCCCAAAGTCCATTTTAGCTGTTAGCTGTTGTACTTAAGGCAATAGAAAGCGATTAAGCAATGAGACCACTGGAAGATTTGTTTCCCCATTGAATGCTAAAAATAGCTCCAGCTCCAGCTCATTGCCAGTGAAAGGTATTACACTGACGGGGCCAGAGACCAGAGGCATCTATCCAGATGTTACATAAACCTCTGTAATGAGGGTCTTCTTTAAAGTGGGGGGTCCCCAGCCATTTAGGCTGCAGGATGGACACTTGGGAGTGCCCTGTGATGTTGACATCTCTCCACTATGACCTGGGCTGAGACCCACCAACTGGCTTCACGTGATCTGCTGAATGACTCGCGTGTTCCTTACGGAGGCAGCGCGTGGATCAATTAATGTGCTTAAAACTCACTCAGAAACAGGCAGAGGTAGGACAACTCGCAACAGCTGCATGCGAAAGGGTCTGAAATGTCCCAGGTAATCAAGTAACTACTGCTACGCTCAGACAGCAGACCATTGTCTTTCTGAGGGCTTATTATTTCTGAGGGCTGTTAAAGATAAATTTTGCAGTGGTTATTCCAGACTAATTTTCATGTAGAATAAATTCAGATATTAATGAACTCAGGCTCTTCTGTGGCCTGCAGGAGGTCAGGCAAAGAGATTACCCTGGCCTCTTCTGAGTTTATAATGTCGGAAGGAACGCAGCTCTTTGTCAGAACACACCAGCGAGCGATAGAGCTGGCACTGCCGGGAGGTGCGCTGCAGGGAAAAACAGGTGTCTTGAAGAGCCTGTCAGAAAACACCCTTCCTGTTGGAGTGGATAGTAAAATTTCTACCCCAGATCATAAATGCGGCTTCCCCACTTCCCCTTTGTTTTCATTACAGGACAAAAAAAAAAATCCCTTTCTTCCTTGGTTTTGAGGAAGCAGTTTGAAACGCACTTTCTGTGTTGCAGCTGGCCAGCTCTCTCGTTGCTAAGAGCGAGCAAGCTCTAAGGCGAGCGTCTCCTGCCAGCTGAGGAACACCATTCTTTGACAGCTTGAGATGCCCCAAAGTGCTTTTGGTGCTATCTTCAAACCTGGCGTGCACAGCGGTCCCTGGAGCAGCGCCGTGCGCTTGACGTCCCGAGCTCAAGCTGGGCCCCCATCACCCGCCTCCTGCGCCGCTGCGATGGGCGTCGCTGGTGAAAGCATCTCCCAGCCCTTGAAGGGTTTGCAGGAGAGAGCAAGCGAACACGTCCGCGAGCAGTACAAGCAAATCCAATGTGTGACTTGCTGTGCCTTCCTCGCTTACAAGCCGTCGTTTGTAAGTATTTGCAGTGGTACCTAGCAGGAGGCAGGCAAAATGCACAGAGATGGGGACATTATTTCAGTCGCAAAGAAGAAACATTAGCAGATACCAGTGGTAGCACAGACGTGCCCTTGGACAAAATACAGGTGCTAGGAACTGCTTGGGGACCTGGTACAGGTTATACACTGAACAGCTACTGTGCACAAAGACGCAGGTATGTTTTGATTCAATCTTTTCGCTGCAGGGCACCTTTTAGATATAAGGAGCCTATCTACTGCAGGGCAAGTACTGCAAGTTAGTTAGAGGTGGCTGTTAAAAGATCACTAACATGCTTTGTTCTCCAGTAGAAACTTTGTGTTCATCTCATGAAAGGGATTCAGAAGCCCAGTGGTGACATTTTCAGTCTGGCTGTGATGTTACTGCATCTGGAGGAAAAAAGTACTCTTGCAAGAGGGTTTAAGATTTGATGCCCTCCTTTCAGGAGGCTTGCCTCTGTACAAAATCCAAGTTGTCTTTCACGATGAGATTCTCTAAAGTGTCAGGCAGATTTGTACAAAATGCCTGGGCCTATTTTCCCGTGTACTTCTGTCTCCATGGACTCTGCCAAGGCAGGCCACCAGTGGCTGCCTGGTATGGTCATGCACCTTCAGTCAGGCGGGGGGGTCATGCTGCCTGCAACTCTCCAAAGGCACGGTGCGTCTGTTGTGCCTAGAGCTGTAAAATATCCTGTCCGAGGAACGGGCCGGCAGTGCTCTGGTCTAAACAAACTGTTAATCCCCTTCTATCTAACATTGCCTACCAAAGGAGCTCTAAGCTGCTCTGTGGACACTTAAAGTGGAAGGACACTGCTTGTCTCCAGTTCAAAGAGATGCAGAAGCTGTCGCAAATTGGGGTTAAGAAATTCATCCAGGGCTGCAAAACAAGTGAACAGCAGAGCCAGGAGCTCACCCTCCCACTTCTCTGACCCAAGCACTAGAGTAATCTAATCCTGTGGAAGTAGCCCTAGGAAGGACAGCTGAGAAGGAACGGGTGTGGGAAACGCTGTGTGCAGGAAAAAAATGAGCATTATCCATTTGTATTCTACATTTTGTGTGTGCAAAGGGGGAAGAGGTGGTGCGATTTGCCTAGAGGGTGGTTTCCACAACTGGAAATATTTAATTAAGTGAATTATTTTCCTAGTAGTACTTTAAAAGGTTATATCCCCAATTAACAGTGCATTAGACCTAGCCTGAGCCCCATTTTGATATGCTCAGTGGACTGTGAGGAATTTACTGTCAGCTTAAGAGAGACAAAAAAGGTAGAAGTCAAATCGGTGGCAAAATGCAGTTTCTGGCTCCTTGTCAAAGCACTCGCATGCCTCATTACCTTGGTTTAAAGCCAACAGACTAGCTTAACAGGACTGTTTATTACTCCCTCCCCTTCCATCTATACCGAAAAGGAGGTTTCAGCTACAAAGCCTCTCTTTGCTAAGCTATACTTCTCTTTTGTTTTTTTGGATATATACCCTTTCTTAGACTGTCTTACCCAAGCGCAGGGTTTGCATACAGCTGATAAATGCCACCTGGTGATGACGTCTCTCAGGCCATTTCAAACAATACCCCATCTCCGAACCAGCTGTTTCTGCTGGGAACATTATTGTACCGTGCTGCCAGACTTGGAGCCAAATGATCCTGGGGAGGGGGGAAGAGGGTGTTAATGAGATAATAAAAGTGTACGCTCACTATTTTCTGCTGTGGTGTAAATGTGGCTTTTTCTTGACTGTAAAGCCTGTTTAGCCATTGGAACGTGGCTCCGTCAAAAAGAAATTTTGATTCCTTTTTTTATTGCTGCCCTCACAGCATTGCTCCACGTGAATTGTCCACCTTTTCTTCCTCTCTTTACCAGAAAACATCTGTCCTCTTTTCCTTCAGGTCCGGTGTAGGACAGACACCCAGCGTGGTGTTCAATTCCTTTGCACCAACCAACCTGCCGTAAACCCCAGGAGTTGGCTATAAATGAGGGACATCAGTGCCCCCACTACAGCAGTATCCCTTACTGCTCAGGGGATGGGACCAGCTGAGTGTCTCCACAGAAAAACAGCCTCAGAAAAGGAATTAACTGTAACATGTCCTAAAACTGTCTACCCATCTTAGGTACAGCAGATGTTCAATGGGGAAAACAAAGTCCCGAAGCACAAGTGCTGCAGCTGGTGCCGGAGCAGCTCGGCCACGGCCCTGCTCCCATCCCCTTCGGCACTGCCAGGGCGGTTCCACACGCGGGAAAGGGGCAGAAAATGGGAGCAGAGAAACAAGTGGCCTTTCTTTCCTGCTCATCACTCACTGAGAGCTTGACTCCCACCTCTGAACTGCCCACAGCACCACTGGCCATTACCCTCTAGGTTTATTTTCAGCCAAGCCCTTTCTCCTGTAAGGCTGTGCCGGGTCCCTGCGGCCAAAGCCTCTCTCTTCTCTTTCTGCAGGCTCTGCTGAAGAAGATGCTGCTTAGCCCATATCTACACCCTACTACACAGTGTTGTGCAGTGATTCAGCTCCTGATGTGCTGAGACCACCGCCTGCTGTACTGACAGATATAGTCTCAGCAGTTCATTGTGGTCTCTTTCTTATCTGTATCTTTCTTTTCTTCCTATCTTATCCTCAGTGTGTCAGCTGTTTGCAGCAGGAGACTTCCTTGCATGTGCCAACCACCTCCATCGGCAAAGGCTCCCGAACCACAAAATACTAAAAGTTAGCGGTAACAGGAATAGTCATCTTAGGGCAGCAATGTTTAAAAAAGCCAGAACTAGGGGTGAATACGCACACAATTTTGTATTTAGCTACCCTAAACTTCAGCAAAGCTTTGGTCTGAACAGTCCTACTATTCCTACAGTCTTTCCTTTCCTGAACAGTCATATTCCTCCTTCATACAAATGCAAGCAGAGCTCCCAGAGAACCAGCCTGTGAACTTAGTTAATTAGTCAGCGTGCTTGGGGGGAACACAGATTAACACCTGGCTTCATCCCTGCTGACGAGCTGTCTTCAAAAACCTGTTCGGGAGGCAGGGGAGCCCTTCAGCCGAGAGGAGGTTTTAACGAGGTCTCTGCCTGCTAACCCGGAGCGGCACGGCGAGGACTTTGCTCAGCGCCCGTGCTGCAGCCCGCGCGTGAGTGGGGATGTGCGGAGCGGGATGGGGCGAGGGGCTCCAGCACCCTGGTCCAGTGTTGCCTGGCAGAGCGAGCAGGACACAGAGGTTGCTTTTCCATCCTCACCTACTTCCCTTTGGTTTTGACAGGGATTTGTTGCAGCTCTAAGTGCTGCTCCAGCTCTTCTGAAGCATGGTGAAAGAATGTGATGATGTAGCTTTGTTATTTTTAGCCTATTTTCCTAAATGAATTATGCTTACACAACTACATCTCTGCAGCCCTACCCTCCCTGCCCCTCACATGCAAGCACTCATAGCTTTTACATCCATACGCTAATTTTAAACAAATTTGAGAGGGAGCATAGGTCTCAAAGCTGCGAAGGATAACTCACGACACTGGCATGTGGGTAGCTGAGAGACACAGGCACCAGCTCGCGAGCCTGCCGCTGGGCGGTAGGCAGAGGTAACTCAGCCCCGGTCTGTGCCAAAGGCAGTTCCCAGCCAGCCCTCCGGCACGGCCGTCCTCTCCAGCCTGCCCTTGCCGGGGCTTGCCCTTGCAGGTGTGAAGGGAAGGGCGTGGAAAAGACCGGGAAGGGTCAGGGACGGGACATGGGGGAAACTGCAGGGAAGGCTAAAGGGGATAGGATACAAATCTGTGGCAGATTGGACTTCAGCAGTGCTGGCACTGAGGGTCTCCCCGCTTTGTCCGGGAGCGATCGGTGCCTTTGGCACAGGTCTAAAGCAGTTTGGCTAGAGTCATTCTTGGTAGGGCTAACCTCTGCTTGATTGGATTGAGGAAACGGTGGTGGAACTTGCTCCGGCATGTTTGCTGATTCTGTTTCTAGCTTAGACAGGACAAAGGACAACCTGAGCCAAGGGAAAAACAAGGGGAAAATGAGTGTGGGGGTCATTCACTCTTCCTATGAAAAATGAGCCTGAAAATGTAAAAGAAAATCCAAAAGCTTAGAGTCCCCGGCTTCATCCTTCCAGGTGAAAATAGTTCTCTCTTAATGTGCAAAGACTACCAAAGCGGTGAGGCATTTGTTAAAACACACACGAAGCCCTCATGAGGAGAAAAATAATTTGCACAGCAATTGCAAAAGGGGTTGAGCAAGTTTGCGTGTGAGCTGCTGCCCTGCTGGGTAGGGCATCCCAAGCCCTCCATAATACCAGGCCAGCCTGGCAAAGCAGAGATGCTGCCATATGTGAGGTACCACCCAGGGATGCCAACGACCTGTCTCTGGTTTCTGAGGCTTGACAAGCCAGGGTGAATGGGTGGTGGGACTTTCTGGGTATAAATGCAGGGTACGTGGGTGCCTGTGTCACTATCCATCACGGCCTAGGCATTTGATATTTAACATCCGCCTGAAGAGTGATCGTCATTAGACATAAGATTTATTGTGTGCAAAGGATGAGGAGATAACTAGGTTCAAAGGGCTTATGATGAGTTCATGAGATAAAACATTCAGTATGTATACACATGGTATGCAACATTTATTTATTAACCAATAAACATCATTATTTTCTCAAAAATGAAGCAAATTAGATATTTATCCTGATGGAAAAAAAGAATACAGCATAAATGGGTCTTCAGTAATGTGATTACCACTGTAATCTATTACACTGGATAGCTGATGGCAGAATTACACCTTGTCTTTGCCTTCTGCTGTCGGTATGGTATTGGCTGTCCAAACAGTCCAAGGCAGCCCTTGTTCTTTCAACATGGGCTTCTCTTTTTCAAGCAATGCAGCCGCAGCAGTTTGGCCTTTTATTTCTGCCCGAGCATTGTTCTTCAACATTTTCCCCAGCAGAGTGGTCCTGCTGGAGAATTGGGCTCTCTGAGGGGGGTATTTCTTTGATGGTGCTGGATACAAGCTGGTATTTAAAGGCAGAGCCACCACTAACACTAAGTCTGTTTGCTGGTGTTAAAGCCAGCCTGAGTATAAGATTTTTTGTCTATTTTTATAATTCAGAGTCTTCTTTTTTTTTTTAAAGTTACTATGGCCAATAGCCAGTCTTTCAACAATTAGGACATTATTTCGCTCCATCAAGCATAAAGCGTAGAGGAAACTCAAATCCATTGAAGCACTATAGTGTAAGAGAAAGAGACTCTTACCTTGAAACTGGAGCGCTGCTGACTGTCAGGAGACCTGAGCTGCCCATGGGGTTAGCCTGCATGTGCCCTGGAGAAAATCACTGGGATCAAGCTTTTTTCTCAGCAGCCTCTCATTTTGGAAGTCTCAGTATTTGCGTGCCTCTCCTGAAGGCTCTGATTTCTATTGTTGGAGTTGCTGACAATTTTTAGCTTCTATTATTCTTGGCTGCTTCCAGAAATATAGCATGTGTACTTTCCTTTTTTTTTTTAATTTTTTGTCTATACCAGCTTTGTATAATTGTGCTCCCATGACTCTTTTACAGTTGACTTTTATAATCACGAGAGGCTCATAATCAAAGTGAAATGTAAAACTGCTAAAATATCAGCTTAGCTATTATTTTTAAACTAAGGCAAGCACTTGTATGAGAAACATACTTGAAAACAGTCAACTTACTCTGACATTGCGATTTCACAGTAGGTCAGATCCAAACCTTATTAGAAATCTATAGAAGATGGGGATGCAGTGACATAAAGCAGAAGTGCCATTTCTCAGTAGCTAAGCGGAGTTCAAAGGCAGCCCTTTCTGCATTCGAAATGCCAAAATCTGATATGAAAATATTTAGACTACTCATCAAAATAAAACAAATCCTCTTTCCCCACCACTGAGTGCAAGATACAATAACTCGCTTATATTTAGCCCATTTAGATGGTAAACTGCCTACCACTGGGTAATGCCATTTCAAGAAAGACAAAATAAAAGCCACTAAAATCAGAACAGTCAGGTCATCAATGACTCAGGCAGCTAAAATCAAGGAATTAACTGAAAGCACAATAGCTTTTAAAGCCATAAACCACTACAAAGATCAGTTTCTACCCATTGTAGAGGATGGTAAAGGGTGATAATGGATGTATGTGCCTGCTGCTATCATTCCTTTGTAAAAGGGGAAATTCCCAAAGCAGCCCAGGAAAGGCTGACCCGTGTAAATGGGACCTGCAGGGATCTCTTCAGGCAGCCAAGGGAACAGTGGAAGGCGAGGGGAGCTGCGGAGGCGCAGGCGCGTGGCCAAAGCTTGATCCTGCTGTATCCTGTCCATGCTGGCTGGACCTAAGAAGCCACCTGTGCCAACTGAGCAGTTTCCAGGCATGAACAAAAGGCAAGCTGTGACTGCTGGAGTTGGAGCATTTCTGAGCTCTGCATCTGAAATCTCTGCCTTTTAATGTGCAGGGAAAACATAACAGAAAAAAGCATGTTCCTCTTGCCCTGATCGGTCTACCCGTTCCCATGCTCTGTTGAGGCAGCATGGCCAGATCCAGAGACACCACTTCATGTCAGTGAAACATCACCTCTGAGAGCCCCTGTGGCAAGTCCTTTGAACCAGAGTTCAGCTTCCTCATGGCAAGGAAAAGGGACATATTTCTTACTAATGGGGATAACGTCACTGGAACGATATGTACTCTAACTGTATTTGAATGAAAAATGAGAAAATCCCCCTATGGTCCTTCCCCCCCGAGTCCCACATAACAAAGTTTGTCTCCCAGTCCCCTCACAATTATAATCCCACCAGTAAAGGAGCTGTAGGCTCATTACCTAGCTGCATAATGAAGTACATTAGCAGGACAGATGGATAGCTGGCAGTAGCGGCTGAAACAGGCTAAAATCCAAAGTGCTCAGAAATATGCCCTTGGGCTTTCTCTGAAGCCTGTTTTTGTAAGAGGATTTTAACATTCAGCAGTTCACAGGAAGCTTGCCTGCTTCCAGAAGGTGTCATCGTCCACGGCATAGAAGCCCCAACTGCTGTTTGGATTCAGCATTCGTGAGCTGACACTGCCAGTCGTTACGCAGCCACTAAGAATTTGAAGTTGGGTCACCCAGAGAGCAGCACCGTTAGTGCAGTGGGCTGCACCCGCTGCGCTACGAGTGGTCCCAGGGAGGACTGGCAGGAAACCCCACGAAGACCAACCACCCTTTGAAGAGAATCTTCTCAAAGTGATCCTGTGGTCCTCAGACCTCAAAGAAATATTTAAAAAACTATTTCTCTTTTTCCTCAACTGTTTTGGCAGCCAGGGGAGCTGAATCCTGTCATCCTACACATCTGACAGCCTCTTGTTTAACATTTTCTTATAGCATGCGCTGATTTCCTTGTACCCTTTAAAGCACAGGAATCGTCCTTACCGATCCCTTTGCTCACTATATAGTGACGTTTCACGTCCCTGGCAAAAAACGTACTGCTGTTGGACTATGCAGAAGGTGCCCTGTACAGATGTATGAGGCATCCTTCCACTGCCTACAGGGCCAAGATGTGCTCCCTCGGCAGAGCCAGCTTTCTGCGCTCTATGTGGCAGGCTGGAGCATTCTGCCAGAAAGGGGTCCAGCTTGCTGCACCAGTGACCATTTCTGCCGTCCTGAGTAAGAACACAGGACTGCTCTGCTGAATCACATGAAGCTCAGAGGCTACAGACCATCTACCCAGGAGATGGCTACCAACCATCGTGAAAATAAAAGGTCAGGCAAGTAGCAAAGACAAGCTGGTAGCAAAATGAGTGTTTTTCAATTACGTAAGAGAGTAGGGTAGGGCTAAGCAATACCCCAGCTCCTGAGGTTGTCTGCACAACCAGGGAAGACCCCAGCTTCTCCTTCTGATCTCATGTGCTATGGAAGAGTGGTGTCCTGGGGCATGGTTCCATCTTTCAGACTCCCACCGCTTAGGCAATCGACTCCATGGCTGTGCTGGTGTGAGGGACCAGAGGCAAAGGGTTGTTTTGCTTCTCATATTAGACCCCGCTATGCCACGCTGAGGTGCATGGGCTAGGAAGAGGATTTGTGTTTCAGACGGTGCCAGCGTCCTGTACCAATGAAGTGGAAATGACATTTGTCACTGCAGAGAAAGCAGAAAGCACCATCAATTGAGGCTACCCATGCATATGTGCTGGCAATATTGAGAACAGGATACAAGCATTGCACATGCAACAGTGCACCTTCCACCCAAAGGTTTCAAAAAGGTGTGCAAATCCTGCACTGCTGAATTAGCCTTTCCCAATACCTCTGCAAGACAGGCAAACATGATAGCACCATTCTGCAGATCACTGAAGTAAGCCACATGGATGCTCACCTGTAACTCACTGAAGCATGTCCCATTCGGGGCTGATGGTAGATAATCCCAATGCCACCACCCAGTTCCTTTGTCATCATTTGACCATATGGCTTCTCAACCTTCCTTTATCTGTTACTTCAAAAGTGTTTCTTTTTGCAATGTTAACTGGAGCTAGAGCACAGGTGTTGCCCTATTTTAGCTGCCGTCTGTACACGAAACCCTTCTGTAGCTTGGATCAGTTGGCTTATATGGTCAAGTGGGCATACTACACTGCTTTGTAGAGTGGCTGCAGGCTACTGCCATGGACCACCCGTGGTCCTCCACGGCCTTCCCAGAATTCCCTGCCAAGTGTGCAGAAAGGATAAGCAAGTTCTCCCACAGTGCTATGAAAAGCCCTTGCTGTGCTTTTCAGCCTACTACAGGGCTGCGATTCGTGCTAGTTCCAGTATTGCACGGAAGTCGGTGCAAGGCTGGTAGGGACCATGCAGCGTTTCTGCTGCCATGGGCGCCAGGCTCACTCAAGGTCAGTGATATGACCGTAGGTAACTCCAGTTGCCTCCACTGGGAGGACTTTGCAAAAATACAGCAGCCAAGAACAGGAATATCTTCATGAAAGGTTTGTGTTGCATAACTGGTTTAAAAAAAAAAAAAAAAGGGAGGAAATTAAGCAAAATTATTAAAAAAAAAAAAAATCAGAGAGCATTCCTTGAAACCGTAGCTCTGTAAAGCACTTTATTTATTAATCCAAGCCTACAAAAATACTAAATAAAATGAGGAGCTTGGTCATGGAGTTTTAAGGAGTGTCTAGGGCACTTGCCCCTCTGCCAAGTGTTTGGATGAAGCACTGAAATAACATATCCAGAAAAAAATGAGAAACTGTGTTTTACTTAAGGAGGAGGAGAGTCAGAGCAATTAATCTGCCAGAGGCAATCCTCTTCGTTACAGTAAGTGAGTGTTTGCTGTTCCTGAGTGGGATACAGGTGACATGTACTTTACCTCAGACAAAGATGAATTATCTGGAACAGATAGCAGACGTTTGAGCTTCTTATGGAGGTGAGGGGTCTATTAGTTTTATCTGCAACTGATTCTCTTCTGGGCTGTGAATAAGCTGGCTGGCAATTCAATGTCATACTACCTAGTCCAAAGACAGATTAACTACTTTTACCCCTTACTAAGGCAGTAGTGCATGACATTGGATTCAATGTTGTCAGGAGGAGAAAGGTATGACTCAGGGTTTGTTTTTTCCCCCCTTTCTTTGTTTTGATTTGTTTATGAAGTAGGTGGCCATGTTCCACTCTTCTTGTAATGAACGTGCTGATAGAAAGCCAAAAATAATTTTGGGGGAGTATTTTACAGAAGTCTCTATAACAACAAAACATACAGATATGTCACAGTAAACCCTCACTAAAAGTGAAGTACTTTATTATCTAGGAAGGGACAGGCAGCAATAAAGAACTGAATGCAGCCTGTATTTTTGAAAGTGTTGCTTGTTTGTAAGATTGAGGATGTATTGATGCTCCTTTCTGATTTTGACCCAAAAGTTTACATCTTCCTCTGTTTATGTTAAGCCTGTCCCAGAATATCACTTGATAACAATACATTTCATAAGTGGCCTTTTTTTGTCCAAGATCTACGGTGTCATTAAAGGTTAGATGTGACTTGCAACGTCAAACTTGCATCGGGAATGAATTGAAATCATCTTGCTTTTACTTAGGGGAAAAAAAAATTTAGTCTTTACAAATATTGCAAACATGATATTTTCAGAAGATCTCAAATGGTTTGGATGCCAAAGTTACGCTGAAAGTCAGTAAGGTTCAGGTTTCTAAATCACACTGTAAGTGTTTCCTAAAGGCTTTAAGGGCAAAATCTGCATCCCTGCAGAGGATCTGGACAAGACTTTTTATACCCTTTAAAATCTGGGCTGACTCTTAGGACTGAGGAGTGGGAGAGAAGTCGCAGAGGGATAAAGGGAGGCTCCTACCAGCTACAAATAGGCTGACCATAAGTTTTGGAGGAGATGGCTGAATCCATGCTTATAATGATGGTTACTCTTGTTAAGATATGTATCAAGAGGCACAGTGTTTGGTGGTTTTCCTCAAAGTTGCAGTTCTGCAGAGAACTGATGTGGTGAGCCCCTCAGCTCCATTGGGTCTCCAAGTTTGTGTGAACGTGGACAAGAGCGAAGGTGAACCACAATGGCTCAGACAGCAAAGAACACAATGCTTCTTGTTTTAAGACTCTAATAATTAAGCCATTAAAGATTGCTGGGGTTGGCAATACCATGTCTACAGGGAGCTAATTACTTGTACAACTGGTAAAATACCATGACAACAACAAAGAACGACATTTTATAGACAAGTAACAATGACAAGCTCCTGCCCTGCAGCATGCAGTTGGAAGGGCCAGCCTGTACCCTCCCAAGTCAGTGGGATGTCTCAAGTGAGTAAGAGCAACTTGGAACTTGCATTTCTGTTGTGAAGGTGATTAGAAAGGATGCAGTAAACACTAATAAAACATACAGACTAGGGATGTGTCCATCAGTGAGGATACACTGCAGCTGTACAGTCTGCATGGTTAGATACTGCTTCAACATGAGAGCAGCGGGCCCAGGGGCTTGCTGATTCACTCCTTCCTGTTTTTCATTTTGCTCCTTCATAGAGATTGTGGGTTTGGTCTACAAGTCTCTCCCAGGGCATCTGCTTTGGTGTTCTTTTTTTTTCTTTCTCACCAATACCCCCAAAGGACTTCCACTTACTTCCCTTTCTGTGCAGCAACAGCAACACAGAGGCTCTAATTTGTTTGCTGGAAGCATATTTTCATGGTTAGAATGGCATATCTTCCTTTGAGACCTTTCAAAAGAGCCCCACCTTGCATAATTGCAGGATTTCAGCTGAAGTCTGACTGCTGAAGGATCCGTTTTTACTCAGTAACCTAGTATCGCTTACATCTTTCCCCACCTATAAAAGCCTTGAATTTTAATTCATGTAATTTTCCCGTTGAGAACAGAGACTAGTTAAAGCATCTGCTAAAATCTATTAATGTAGTTATTTGTTGGAAAAGAATTCAAAACAAATTTCTGTGAGGAGGAAGCTTAAAAGCCCTAAGGGGACTGGCAATAAAACATCCAATTTCATTTATAGGACATCTGTCAAAATTCAGGTAGCCTTGGTTGTGGAAATTATTTATTTCTTATTAAATTGCCTTATTCCTGTTCCAGAAGGACAGAAATCAACATTGCATTTTGATCAACAACCTTCAAATCAACAACCTTTCTGGTGACAACCTCAATGGGCAGGCCGCTAGCTGGATAGTATGGAGATCCTGTGGTACCCAGTACGTATGTAAGTTTGGGGGTGGCAAGAAGGACTTTTAAAAACGTGTTTTAAATTGATCTCCTCCTAGTTTAATTGAGCCCTCTCACCCTCAACTTCTTGCATTGTGGGGTTTCATGAACATCTCCATATTCATGTTTTATCTACTGTCTCCATGGTTTTATAAACCTTGATCATACTGAGCCTCGGTCTTCTCTCCAAACAGGGCAGTACCAGCCTTTTTAGTCTCATTTTATAAGGCAGCTTCTCCGTCCTCTCAGCTGTTGTAGTTGCCCTTCTCTAACTCTGCTACATCTTTCCGGGGAAGTGGAGATCTGAGCTGTGCCCAGTTGCTGCGGGTGCACCGGGATATTATATAGCAGCAAAACGGCTCCTTCGGCCTTGATCTCAGTCCTCTTCCTGAGGAGGCAGAAGCATCTTCATGGTATATGCTGGGTGTCTGTATTGCTATATATACGTCAGGACTCATAGCACAATACTGCAGCTATTTGCCTATCAAAACAGCACAAAATTCCCTGAAAAATCTATCAGGGGATATATGGATGCTCCTGAAGACTGAATTAGCCATTTATTCCGGTGGCTGCTGTTTTTCAAATGGGGTCAAGGGGGGGAAAAAAAAAGCTTGAAAACCTCCCTGAAGCTCTTTCATAAAGTCACACTTTTTTTCAGCATTGTGGGAAAGCAACACTCACCAGGAAAGGCTCAAACTCTGAATGGATGCAAAATTGCTAGGCGCAATTTGAAATGAGGAATTTTTAAGTCTCTGAGAGCTGGACTTCAGCCACCTTCCTGCAGCTCTCCCTCCTTTCCCTTGCCCCTCTGGGCAGCATAAGGGATCCGGAGAAAGAAAGAAGCCGTGGTGACTGGAGCCCTTACTATGGGCTCCTGTTTGTGGACACCAGCTGGGAGTTTGCTTCAAATTAATACCACCTTATTTTCCCTCTTAAAAACATCCTCCAAAAGGGTAGCAGCCAGAAGCAGAACTCGTGGCAATGCCGCTCTGCTGAAAACCTGGCTTGTGAGCCTTGGGAGAGGGAGAATGGTTCAAAACTGCGAGACAGGGAGCTATTGCAGAAACCACACAGTTTTCCTGGCCCTCTCCGATGGATTTTTCCATCAAAAAAAAAGGATGCTTTGGCCTAGCAGCAGTAACCTGAGGTTCTGCATGCCCGGCAAAGAGCTCTCTGCAGCAGGCTTCCTGTGAAATCCACAGGAGGAGAAGCGGATCTGTTCCACACAGGCACACGGAGGGAAGGCTTGAAGGACAGAAACACGGCCAACTGCCACAAGAAACACCCAGGTCGGAGGCGCACACGGTGCCAATTGACTATTGAATTTCAACCATGTTGCTAACTAAACTTCCTGTAACTTCAGCAGCTTCACGGCTGAGCCTGCGTGAAGACATTTTTCTCCGGTCTCTCCTTGACGCAGACCCCCCTCCCTCTCCTCTGCCCTCGCGGGGCGATGAGCTGCCAGGGACTCCCCAGCCCAGGCGGAGCGGGCACGGCCGGCTGAGAGTGCGAGGTGCTCTTTGTGCTTTTGAGTCGCGCGGAGGAGGAGGAGGTTTGGCTGAGCTCTTTCCAAGGGTGCCGTGTGTTCGCTGCTCCACTCTCTCCCTCTCAGCGGTGACGAGCAGGGCTGTGTGAAGGCACCTGAAGGCGAGTGCGGTGCCTGCTCCTCGCTCCTCCGCACTTCATATAAGGACAGAGTGGGAGCAAGTTACAGCAAGATGAGCCTCTTGCCTCACAGGCCCACGGTCTGTAAGACTGGAAGGGCGCTAGCGTTTTGCACACACGTACAAACCCCCCTTGCAGAGGACACAGCCGTGGGAAGGGCAGCCTACACGGGTGAGAGCCCTGGCCTTCCGCAGCTGCTCCCCGCAAAGCCTTGCTTTGCCTTGCCTGAGCCTTTTTACCCTACTCCTCCTCAGGAATGCTCCCCACCCTCCCCCTGCTCAACCCTGTCTCCATCCTGTGGGAATGCTTTAATTCTCGAGGCAGGGCTGCCTCTGGGGCCACAGTTTCAAGGTTATCAGCTGCTTCATGCGTTGTGTCAAACACCCTGACTGAATTGTTCGTTCTTGATGCTGACAGCTCCAACCAAGTAAATATTTAATAGTTGGTGGTGGTGGGAAGTCTTCAAAAAATTTTGTCCTTGCTGATGTCTCCCAGAGAAAATGAAAAACCTGCCACTCCAAGGATACTAGCAAATGCTGCAAGCCCCAGGCTTGCACCTCAGGTTTTGCATGCCAGTGCCTGGGTGCAGTGCACATAAGCACGCGTGTTCTGCTTTTTGCCTAGCTATGGGGCTAACCTTAGCACTCCTCACTCTGCAAGCTCCTTACACATATGTGGACTAGTTTTTACAGTCCAGGTTTTACATCCCAGGTGTGTATAATGCCTCTGCCTTGTTTGCTGCAGGCATGGAATTTGCAAGTGTTCAAATGGCTTTTCTCCATGCAAAGGATGGATGGATGGATGGAGTTCCTACTGGATTGGGCTCTTTATGGCAATTTGTTAGAGACTGATGAACATGATACCCTGTACACAAGTAATCCTTCACAGTGAGAATGTGCACTAACAACATGAAACCCCTCTGGCTTTGGAGGGTGACCTTCATGCTGCACAAGGAAAATAGGAATTTTTTTTTTTTTTTCAATTCTGCGGAGTTACATGTGTCTCAAAGCTTCTCCTATTTCATGTTCCTGATAGGTCCCCGTTGCTAATAAAGGACTGGATACAGTTATTAGAGCAAGAGTACTTTTTGTTGAAGTCTGTTTTTCTGTTAGCCAGGAAGGATCACCACTGGCTATTTAACCTTTGTGTTCAATGGCTATATTGTGTTTCCATATGCAGACCTGTCTCTTTGTGCTTTTCTGCTTCTTGAGGATTGTCTGGTCAAACGCGTTCCCACGTTTCTCTTAGACATTTATAAACATGTGTAAATATACTTTTGACCAATGCTCTCCTCCTGACTTCTTTCTGTAATTACCCAAAGTGAATGATGCAAGCTTGCATTATCACTTTATGAGATGCCTATGAGCCTTGCACTGTTCATGGGGATGGGAGAAGCAGGGTCAAGAGCTCTGAAGTTTGCAGACAGCTGAAGGAAGACAGCCATATGAAAAAGAAATCATATGAAAGAGTATATAATGCAGGAAAAGGCAACCAGTAATGTTGGAGCTAAAGACTGGAAATTAGCTTTCCAGAAAAAAACAGCAAATAGAATCAAACAGAAATTGAACTCAGACCTCAGTTTTTCATGTTTAAAATCAGCTCTTCATTAGTTCCAAACTTTTTAACCCAGCACTTAATCAAAGGAAGAGCCCTTTTGCATCCTCTCTTTTCCTGTTCAAGTTTGAGCACTGCATCTTGACCACAAACTATTACTGTCACAGTGATTTACCTTTCTGGCATTAGTTATGGCCTTTGCATCCATTTCCAGCTCACTGGGTGGTTAGTTTAGCCTTCCGGCATTTAGGGAAAAGTCCAGCGAACGTAAGTTTCAGCAGTGGCAAATCCAAACATTTTAAAAAAAGAAGGCAAAAAAAAAAAAAAAAGAAAAGGAGGAGAGACTTTGGAAAGGGAGGGAAATTCTCTGCATTTAATTTCTGCATATGAGCTTTTAGAATTCACATTACCTAGTCTATTCTCACAACTCTGAGGGCAAAGAATGAAAATTTTATGTTCAACCCAAATAAAACCGCATGACTCCAGAGCTCACCTTAAAATGACAATACAAAAAAACCCACCAGTGCTTATTTTTCCTCTGATTCTCAGCTTCCTTCTCAAGGTCTGTAACAGCTTTACCTGTTGCCTGTAACTACTTCATAACTTGGTAACTACAAAAACCAGAGCACAGTGTCTTGTAGGAGCACCAGTGAGGCACTGCAAAAAGCACATAATCCTTTTTTTGTGACAACCTCTAGTGCTGAAGTCCTGAGAGGAGATGAGCAAGCGGTGAGCAACCTTCTCACAGCTGAGCAACAGTGATCTGAAAATAGTCCGGGCATCTTAATGCCTGATTTTGCAGGTGTCTAAGCAAACAAGCCCTCGCCAAAAGCCCTGGCTGGTTGGAGATCTGGTGAGGGGTGCTGCCCCAAATGCTTGCTGCCGGCTCCCTGCAGTGCGAGCAGCGGTAACTGCTGTGGCTGAGGCTGGGAGCTGGGATCCGCGTGCCCGGAGCGCCCGGGAGCCCGCCTTGCACAGGCACACAGCTGGTTGGCCCTGAGACCAACAGGGCTGTAAAAATGTTGGACTTTTGGGCCTACCCTTAGAGGGTGAGCATATCGATTGCTGTAGCATGGAAACATATGCTTTACAATGAATCCCTATTGTAAAGTCATCAGAGAATGTTAAACTTGAGCTCTGTCCCACTGGAGTGTGGGGGCAGTGCTCCTAAGTCCTCATATTCTCTGTGGGTCCTGTGTGTCATAAAGACAGAAAAAAGGAGCCAAGTGCTGAGCTGGTGTATTCTTACTAACGCCAATGCAAGAGTCAAAAAAACCCCAACCTATTCCACCAATGTCCCTTTGCTCAGTCTTACAAATTATCAGATACTCCTAATTTGCTTCCAGCGGCTTCTCAGAGCTCTGCTGGACTTTGCAGTCCATCCTTCTCTAGCTTGTTACTTTTCACTACAGCCTTGCTTTATCCCTCCCTAGCTTTACCTTTGTCATCAGCTTATCTACATTTCGAAAAAGTTACTCTTATCTGCTTTCAAAACCTTCTTCACATGGACAGACTCCTGATGACAAAAAGAAGCATCTTACTCATTCTCATAAGCATGAAAAGCCACAGAGGGGACTAAGAAAAGCAGGAGTTTGCTTGCTGAGGGTGTCGTGTGCTGCAGCATTTGTGTGTTGTCTGTGATTGTGAAAGATGCAATACACACAATAAGCAAAGAACAAGCAATAGGAAGGAATGATGTAGTTTTTGTAGACATAGTCAAAAATTACAGAAAAATACAGAATTAATGACTTCAAATGGTTAGGCAAGCTGACACAATTTAACATCTGTGGATTTTTTTTTTTCCCCTGCGTCTTAGCAGAGATAGCAGTGATTGGCCAGGCTTACCATGGCCATGTGCATGTCAACTAAATGCAGAACAATTGTTAGCTCTAGATATTTGCTGAGGATAGGCTTTCTGAGCCATAGCAAAATGAAGCTGACACAAATGTAGTATGCATGGGAGAAAGATGTGTGTTCAAAGGATAGGACATCATGACCATGTATACATGTCCAGGGACTTGCCATTGACTTTTTAACTTGGCAACTTGAGTCACTGCTCTTTTGCTGCTTTTGGTAAAGAGCTTTGGGATCTCTGCTATCTACCCATAAAGTACATTATTATAAAACAGTTCCCTTGATTGCCCTTTCCACAGGCAGACATTGGCCTTTTTCCAAAGGCATATTGTATTTGCATTGATCACACTGCTGACTATATGACCTTGTCATTAGGAAAACATGAAACATAAAATATGAGTTACTTGGACTCCTTCTTCTAGTATTATTCATTGTTTTATTTTCTGATCTCTGAAAGAGATTGCAGTGCCAGCAGGAGGTCTGTTTGAGACCCGCTGACACCATGGAATTCGTGGTACTTTAATTATCCAAATGATCTAAACAAAAGAAGTTAACAACTGAGTAGCGTATGATGGATTGTTAGCTGTAAACTGCAAAAATGAATTTGGCAGCTGGAACAGTTACTTGAAACTCTGGAGGCTGCTCCTCCAACACCCTGACTAGGGCATCAGATTGGATGTGCTGGATGTAAATAAAGCTGGAAGCATTCACAGAAGATTGTTTCTGTACTCACAAGCACCCTTCTTTCTCTGTTCTTTTGCTGTAATGAACTACTCAGTCATTACGGTGGGCATCCTCATTGTTCTTCAGGCCAGTGTCGAGCCAGTAACCATCAGGCTTCTGGAACTCGGAAAGAAAGATCAATGTAAGATCACAGGGGAATCAGGAGCGTCACCTGGAGACTGCATAAAGCCAAAAGTCACAGACTAGAAACCAACACCCTGAGAATTAGTCATTCCCGGCAAAATGGTGACAGGCCTGGGGCTAGAAGACCCAGGACTTGTTGCCTATCTGTTGGTAGCAGAAGGTCAGTGACAACACAGGAGAGCCAAGTGAGATCATGGTCCCTGCATCCCTCTTCCCCTGATCCTCTTGAATGTTTACAATTTTGTATTCACTTAACATGCACAGTGATGCATTGAGCCCAGCCAGTCTGAACATTCAAAAAGCACGGAGGGCAGTGCTTTTTCCCATAGCACATTAGTTGGTGGCTGTGAGTTCTGGTTTGCCCTGGATGCTAGAAGAATATGCATATTAAAAAAGAAAAGGGGGAAAAAAAAACCAACCACCAAATAACAACCAAAAAACCCCAAAACAAACAAAACCCAAATTCTTGGTTATATTTGTGGTAAAAATGTCTGTCAAGTGCAGTTCAGTGGATGCAGGTACCACAAAATTCAAGACGCCCTTAAGCTGCAGTTTGCTAGAGAGTATCCTGGGGACAGAAGAACCCTGTGCTTGCCCTTTGCTAAGCATCCCTTACTGGCCGTGAGAGACTGGCCTTTTCTGGCAGCCTGTCTGGCTGCCCTCACCTTCCTAGGTCTTTGCCCTGAAGGTGGAAGGAAGGCTTGGGTCACAAGGACACTTTTCCCCCTTTCACCTCACTACCAGACTGCTCTTAGGAGCCAAGTTAGGGAGTGTTAGGAAACACTCTGTCAGGAAACATAAAAACAAATGTAGTTATGTATGTAGTTTGCAGTTTTTAGTAAAGCACTCTTCTTTTCTTCCTTGAAACTGTAAGTATTTAAGGAAAGCCACATAGAGCTAATCACTTGAGTGCCTGCAGTGATTTTCCTCACACTCAGAATATGCAAAGCATCCTACCAAAAGTCACATAAAACTGCTGTAATGCAGCACTCACAACAACACCCTGTGACAGGGGTTGATCTCAGGACTTATTTGTGTATTTTTAGCATGTAAAAATATGTTTGTCAAAGTTTGCAGTACTGCCAGTACATGTGACTTTTAATTCATCTCGCAATACTGAGTATTGTCATTAGCCAGAATTCTACAATTGGCTCTTTAGGAGAATCTCCATTTTCTGAAAATAGAAACTAATGGGTGGTCATGAAAACTGAATTAGAGGAGGAGATGGAGAAGAGGAATCTGAAGCTGACTTGGCAAAGATAGCAAGTATTAGGAGCTAGGAAGACAGAGCTTACAAGAAGCCAAGATTCAGAGGCAGAGTTCCCATTGTTTAGGAGAGGCAACTAAGAAAGCAGCTGGGATGACTACCAAAATTGTACAAGGTGCCCTAGATGGGAAACTGGGCACTGACCAGAACGTGGGGGTGAAGCTGACAACAGGAACACACATAAGGTCGGAGGGTTATCTGGGCAAGGAGGTGGAGAGGAGGAATAGCACAGACAGCTGGGAAAGAAGGGGCAGAGGGAAAAAAAACTGGGCGGAGAAGCTTTTTCTGTAAGTAATCACCTTCCCCCAGGAAAGCCAAGATTTCTGTACCTTCCCATTGCTCCACATCGCAAGGGTGAGGGATTGTTATTGCAGTCAGTTATTTCCTTGGTCCAAGTAACAGAGGTCTGCACAGGGGACCTAAGTGTCCCAGTATGAGCTGGATGCTGCAACATGGAATTTCCACTTTTATAACCTGGATAACTGCACCCTCTCTGCCCTCACCAAAAAGATTTCCAAGTCAGGCCTCCAAAAGTTGGAAATGCCAGGGTTAAGGCTGCCTGTATGCGTGTGTTAAAAGAGCACTGTGAATTTTATGATGACACACCACTCCACAGGACCCTTGCCTCACCCAGCGCACAAGATGGATGGTGCTCACTTAATGAGCAGCTGCTCAGTATTTTTTCCCTTCGTTGTTCAGAGTGTGTCTCCATGCCTTATTGACTGCATACTATCCGCGCTGAAGGCAATTACTTTCCTCATGAGTTTTTCTGTGCTGCTTATCGCTATAGTAACTGTGTGCCTCACAACTACTAACTCACCCGTTTTCTCTCGTCCCCTCTGAGACGGCAGGGCACTACCTGTGCTTCATGAATGCGGAGATGTATTTCACGAATGCAGAGCTGAGGAATGGAGAGCAGAAGCTGAAGAGAAGTCACTGATTTCAAGTGTCCATATTAGAGCGGGACTTTGTTTCACAGCACTCGGTGACTCACGGCACTTTGCATGCTTTAGCTCCAGCTTGCTTTGCCTTTAGTTCCTCAGTACCTCCTGCAATTTCAAAGCCTCATCAGGCACCTGGAAAATAATGAACACGTAACTACTGATCTTCTCTGAAATGTCTGAATGACTTAACTAATGTCACATAGAAAATCCGTATCACAGATTGGGACAATATCTATTCATGCAGCTTGATGTTCGTCTACCTCTAACCACGGCACCAGCCAGTCCCTCACCTCATTCATCATGTACCATATGTTCTAGGTGCATTGCCACGGATTACAGGGGCAAGGAAAGCATCAGTTAATGCAGTAGTACAGGGAACTAAACAGAAGTATTGCCAAATAAATGTTGCAAACATTACAGAACAAGCCAGTTAGGTATGCATTAGCACACATTAGTCTGCTTGCTTGTACATCTGTCCTTTTTCTCTCCTCCATTATGTGTTTTAATTCTTTTTATATTACACCCCCGGGGGTCAGGACTGTCATTTTCCGTATTTGCAAAGCACCCTGCATATGCTCGAAATGATTCAAACAGCCTGTGAGATAGGTAAATACCACCATTTTAGACGAGGGGAAAATTAAAGTATGGGGCCTAATTTAAAAAAAAAAAAAAAGGTTATAATGATTGCACATTTCTTATTTGTACAAGAAAAGAGGCCACCTGTGAGTGCACAGTCCTGCTCCTGTGGCAGGCAGGACACACAGCTGACCACAGAAATGGCCCTTTGGGGCACTGACGTGCAGCAGGTGTAAATAATTTAGCGCATACCTATTTTGGAGGGTATAGGTATATGTGAGTCACGAAGAGTAACATAGGAAGTCAATCAATTGTGTCATCTAATCAGTATAACAAAGGAAAAATATGTTTCCCTAAAATAGCAAGCAAATAAGTCACCTGACAGATAATACTTTAAATTTTGCTGAGAGTCTGTAAGTTCCAATAAGCACCAATCTTTCTTACTTAATTAGCCTCCTTAGGGAGCTACATTGCAGGTGTTTTTCATTATTTTCAGCAGAAATTTAGCAATTTCTCTTCACATTGCCTTTTCTCAGGACAAACCTCTGCTTTTCAGCTGGGGATAGTTTTATTTTTAAATTGTTTCTCTCTTTAACCCCCCCAGATCATTGGAGTGAACAGCAAGTTCTCCTCCCTGATGCTCCTCATGTATCTTCCTGGAGAAGAAAAGCAAATGCAGGCTGAGGAAACAGTACTGCTGCCTGAAGTCTCATTTATCTGGATGCTTACCACAAGGACAAATCAATGAAGGAAAGGATCTTTTTTTATCATTGTCCTGGCCAGATGCAAGGGGAAAAATAAGAGTCTCTCGTTAGAAGGGTTGACCAACCCCCTGAAAGATTATATTAAGCTGTTTTCAAGGGCTTATGTCTTATTTTAGCAAGTTGCACGCTCACGTGCCCAGCTGCCCCCCACTCACAAAACTCAGGGTGGGTCAGATTACTTCACATGCCAAAATGGGAGTGACCCATTGGCTACAGAAAATATTTGGGAATGTAGTTATGCAGAGTAGTCAGTCACAGGCTTTCTGTGGGGTGGTTCTTCAGTCCATGGAGCATTCAAACTCTATGGTTGGCTTTGGTTTTTGCTATTACATCCTTGCCTTTAAGCTGGGTCTCAGACACCTGTTTTGTGCATCCATTCCTCTCCTCCCAGGATGTTTGGGATTCGAAAACTTAGAGCAAGACTTGTTGTAAGCAAGAGTTAAAGAAGTGAGTGCTTTCTATTGACGTAGCTGTAAATGGCGTGCCTCTGAAAATGCTACTCCATGCCCTGTGTTTCTATGCATGCTGAATAAGTGACCTCTAGAAACTACGGGGCCTGAAACTGCAAAAATATTCATGGTAAGTTCGAAATACAAACATAATCCCAGCTCTGTAGCTCGGGAGCTTCTCTGAGATCCTTCCCAAAGCAGGTGAAACTGATGGGAGGCATGAAGGACTACGGAAGTGGGTGAGTGTGAAACAGATAAAGTAACCGTAGACTTACACTTAAGAGTATTAATTTTCCTTCCTGGCAAGGACAACGGCAGAAGTTCTGTTTAGTGAACACCTCTGGGATCTGTGGCAGAAGGTAGCTTGGAGCAGGGTTTAGCAGCTTTATCTGCAGGCACTCCTTGGTATTTTAACCCACTGACGCTCTGTAAGGGGAGATTTGTGAATGTTATCAGCCACCTAACTCTGGCTTCAGAGCAGGGCTTTGCATTTACAGTCCTTTCCTAGCTGGAAAACTCTCCTAGCCCACTGACTAATTAGGTCATTTTAATTTACAGAAACATTAGGCCCTGATTTTTAAATCTGGCATTGAAATGCTGCCACTGAAATGTTCTTGCCTCCGCCTCCAAGTTTGCTTCTGCCAATGTTAGGCGTGACATAAATCAGTGGATCTCTGACTAGCTGCCTCTTAGCAGCTGCTTTAATATCTGCGTTCTGGCGTGTGGGAGCGGGCAAGAGAAGACGTGTGCCTGGGATGTGACCAGAAACCCAGCGGGCCGACGTGCCCCTTCCCGTTTGTTCCCTGAGGTGGGCAGGTGCTCAGCTCGCTCCCGACGGCTGCCCCCGCCTCGTCCGGCCGGAGGGGCCGGCGGTGCCCCGACTCTGCCGGGGTGCCCGTGTCCCCTTCCCAGGCAGGGGCGGGTGTCTCCAGGGCACCCCGGGGCTGGGAACCTGGATGGAGCCCAGCGGAGGTAGCTCGTAACAGAGCCTCCTGTTTACTGCGCACCGCTATATGTTGTACCTCTCCTATGGCGCTGCGCTGGCTGAGAGCTGTCAAGGCCGGAAGGAAATGTTGTGAGTAGCTTACATCCAATTCTTTGAAATCATGATGCACATCACTACTGCAATGGGAAGAAATGGTGACTTCGGCTTAGTACTTACCCTTCCTTGCCTGCCTGGGAAGACACTTTGCAGCCTCTACCCTAACGGTAAAGATACACCCCTGCCCTAAAGAGAAAGATGCAGATGTAAAGATACAAATTAAACTGGGAAGTACTTGACAGCTCCTTTGGACAGTGTATGCATGAAGACTGTGCAGGGGTAACGAAGTGGAGATGCCCTGAGGAGCCGCTGGCAGGAGCTTTTTGTTGGGTACAGCCATTTGCAGGAGCTCGTCCCAGCTGGGACCTGGCCCAGCAGTGGTTTGTAGCTCTCCTGTCTCCCTTGGGAAGCCAGGGAATCCCTGATGGAACTGGGAATTAAACTCTGATCTTAATTCCTTAGCTTTTCTGGTCTTAGTCTGAGCCTTAGTTTTGTTGCTTGCGCTTTTGACCACACTGTTGCAATACATTTGCTGCTAAAACCCCTTCTGGATATAACAGATCTCTTAAAGCATGTAGGCAATGTTCGGGAAGTTTCCGTGTGGTATTTTCTGGGTCATCTTATGATATTGGTAAGTGCAGTGGGAAAAACCCATTGGGTCCCTCTTTGGCATTGTTTGTTATACAAGTAACTTAAAGAACTCTACACTATAGGGCGTGTATGTATGTTCACATGTGCATAAATTAAGACGTGCTCATATGTACACATGTTAAATATATTAGGTTAATTAGTAACAGAGCGGCAAGATCCACTTTATTTTTCAAGATCTGTTTTATGGGATTTATTTAGGAGTGTAGCACCAGCCAGTCTACAGCAGCTAGCTTCCAGTGCAGCCAAATGAGTCATTGCCACCTACACTAACACATGTCAAAATGGTTCCTACTGTGTGTCTGCCTATTAGAAATAAACAGAAAATAACTATATTAGTCTCAACTTCTGCAGCTTCTTTTACCTGAGGGTCTTAATGCAGTGTAGAAATGTAGAGCTCCCAGGCCTCCTATGGTGGTAAGGCGTATTACATACATTGAGGCATACTACATACATTTTTAGGCGGGGGAACTGAGGCACAAAACAGTTCATTTGCCTGATGTCACATAGCAACTCTGCAAAACGAGGAAAACTAGACACTGTCTGCTCCCATAGCTCTGCTGCCTACCCACTGGACAACACTGCCATTAAATCCCAGAAATCTTATTTTTTTGCTTTATTTCCAGCTGAAAGTGATGGAGGATTTTTCCTTTCTGTTGCTTAGCTACCCCCTGACCTTTGGATAGTCTTTCTCATTGGATGGGTGAATGCATTTCCCTCCAGCTGCCTGGATGCGGACGTGTCTCAGACCTCCCTCTCCAGCAGGATTTCATCAGCTGTCCTGCCTCAACCATGTGTTTCTCTTCCTATCTTGCTGAAATAAATTTTATTATTTTTTCTTCTAGTATATATCAATTGGTGCTAGAAAAAAAATGCAGAAAAAGCCTTCAAGACTGATGTATCAATTCATTGTATTACTTAACAACCCAGTGTTAATTAAAGCTAACCCACTAATAACTGTAATTCTGCTTCTCTAGACTTTTCCACAACCTGCAGATCAGTGGGTTTTCCTGTTCAAAACAGCTAAAACTAGAACAGTTAAAACTCTGAACAAACAGGGATCGGAACTTTGCAACATGAACGTGCATCCATTTGACAGACGGCCTCACTGCTACTAAAAACATCTTGCTAACAAAAACTTGCATGAGAAGTCTACTTGATATAGGGGACTTTAAATCCTTAATTAAGACGTTTGGCAGTGAAACTTTTAGTCTAATGGTATAGTGTCATTTCATCCTGCTATTTTGAGGATTTCAGTTCTAAACCTATTCTCAGTTTTGACTCCTGAAACAAAGGCAGCTAGAATAATCAGAGATGCTGTCAGGTTTTTTTTAACCTATCAACTTTTACTGGACACATTAAATAAATAGAATAAAAGTGTGTTCATTCTTGTCTGGAAATATTTTGCCAATAATCACCTTTGCTGGAGGTGGAGAAGCATTGACTGGAACAGGAGTTACAAAAGGAAGAGAAGAAACATGCCTTAACGGGCCATTCTGTAATTCTTCTTGAATTATTTCATCATGGAGGATGAGATCAAATGGAGTACATAAAATCTAGAGCCCGGTGCTAGGCATCAGGGTCCTACATACAGTGCAAGGACAGAGTTAAACTTCCTTTTTAATGGGACCTGAACAAACCATAGGATGGAGCTTCCTATGTTCAGCCCACGATGAACCAGCCGGCCAGCGCTAAGGATAGGTGAGCCTTAAATCCAGCTAGTAGTCTACCAGGAATCATATTCCTCTGTTTGGGATCCACTATTTACAGCCTTCTCTGAAAGGGCTGAGAAGAGGTCACCCTTTTCCAAACTGCCAGAAGGTGAGGGGGGATATCTCCTTTCCCCCATCAGCGCACGCTGCTGCGGAGAGGACCTGCCCAGAATACTGGGTGCCTGGGTTCAATTCTCACCCGGGTCAGAAGCACTCAAAACTCCATCTCTGACCTCCTGGGAACATGTCCTTGCTACCAGGCTATTTGGTATTTATCAGAAATAGCTCACTTGTGAGAGACTGAGCTTAATTCACAGCAATCTGTACAAACAGAGGAGATCTTCAGATGGAAGGTACTGCAGAACTGCAAATTACTATATTTAATCATAAAGCTCTTGAGACTCTGCCCTTTGAAGCCTAGAGGCATTCATTAGCAATGTCCTTGTGTAATGCTGAGCTCTTAGTAGAACATAATGAAGATATCCTCAGGATGAGGGGAAAAAAGAAACACCCCGTTTCCTTCCATGGGAGAGAGCGTAAGAAGTAGATCTGCAATCCTAACACATACTTTCCTTCAGGAGAGATGAGTTTGTGTATTTCTTCCAGTACCAAAAGGAATTAACCAGAAATTTTAAGACAACCTTGTGCTCCTGCTGATTAGGCTCTTGGGATGTTTTCCTCTTTGTAAGAAAGTGTACCCTGTCTCCATAATGGACTACGCCAAAACCCCATCTACAAGCATCCCTAAACACCAGGAAGGTTCAGGTCAGATTTAAATTCAGGCTCCTGTGCGAGCATCTGTCCTGTGGTGGGAATGTGATGCTGGAAAGCTCTCTTTCATGAGGATGTGCTTCCCAGCTTTGAGCCTGGGGTCCCCTATGACCCTACATGCTTGCACACCTGCCTGGTGACGAAAAGGGACTCATTGCTACAGCAGAATCTTATAGCTGTGGTGCAGCCGGGGACGAAGAAGGCACCCGCAGGCACAGGCTGTGCTCTAACCTACTCGTGCCAGAAGCCAAGCAGATGGGCAGGGAGCTGGAAGCAATCAGCAGTGCAGGAATGAGAACGAGTCCCACTTTTCTGTGTGTCCATTTGAAAAACGTGGATTTGAAACCAATTTGCTGCAAAAGGCAAAGTGATTAAAGAAAGGGTATACCTAGAGCACAGTTAGAAGTGCAGGCACAGCATAGGCAAACACAGCAAGCGCTGGTAGCAGAGTAGCTGTAACAGCATGGACTTCGGCTGCTGACATCAACCTGCAAGTTATTTTCTTTCTCCTTAATATTCATCACCCACCCACTCATCCAAACAAAAGAAAAAGGCTGGAAAAGACCGTCAATTGCAGCATGTTTGCAAATTCTCTTCTTATCACCCATCTTTACTTCTGTAAACAATTTCTGTGCAGTATTAGCATTTAAAATACTGTACACATGGAAAAATCATAACTAAAACGTACTAGTCAGGGAAATGGTCCCAAGGACCTGTAAATATCAATAACTCCTTTGAAGTTTTAGGATCAGCTGGGTAAAAATTATGGGAGTGGCTACAAGCTTTCTCCTGGAAGGAAAACAGCTAGGCCAACGAGGGAGGCTTTGGGAAATTTTTGACCTTGAGGGGCTTCTGGAAAGCGGTGTATTTACTTAGGATTATTTGTGCGGCTTGGCAAATTGAACAGTCAGGGTCTTAGTAGTCTTTGCGTGGGAATGGTGTACACTCTCTGTGTAGCAGCCTTGAAATGAAAAGCCTGCTTGAGTCTCTGCGGAGCAATGGGGCTGCGAGCTTATTCAAGATGGAGGCACTGCTCATTCTGGTCCAGATTTGTATTTTACTTCTTTCTCCATTCTTTCATTTTTTTGCTAACCTGCAATAAATCATCCGGTCTGGAAGTACATGTTTTTCCCTTTGCATTTTGAAACTGTTACTCTAGAGAGCCCTGCTTTCAGTACTGAGCTACATAAGCTGATGTGTGCGTGAGTGTTACAGATTATTAAAAGTTCAGGAGATTATTAATAGAGTTCGGGGATACCTGTAGGCACATTGTCTAAATAGATAGATGAACTGGCAGTATCTTTACTCAATCTTTCCAGGCGGAGATTTAGTGAGTTGAGTGATGAGTGGTACCCATGCAGCAGCAGGCAGCATGCTGACGGTAGGTCTGCCAGCCCCTGCAACGCTGCTCCCCACAGTTCCTCCTCCACCGCAACGCTTCTGACACCCTGCTTTAAATCTCAGCGATATATTGGTTTGCCAGCCGCAGGAAAATTATTTCAATGGAATTACAGTGCACACGCAAGTGCGTGTCTGACTTAAACTCTAGCTTGCCTGGCATTTTCTTTCACACCTCTCTGCAAGGATTTATTTTTCTGAGTTAACAGCACAAAAGACATCCCTTTATTATTTTTTATTCCTTAAATTGGAATGCCTTGGGTATGTAATTAGTAATATGGAGAGGGCGTGTGTTTATTAATCCAACACATCCTGCTTTACACATCTCCTGCACCTGCTGGAATACACCTTTCCAGAATGCAAAGAAGGGAAGGGATCTCTGCAGCTCTTCACTGGCTGTTTTTCCTTCTTTCCTTTTCTTTTTAAAGTTGGGAAAGGTAAAGTAATGGCTCCTGTGATGCCTCTGACACAGGATGATTTATCATGGTTGTGTAAGTATTAGCTGAATGGGTGGGTTTGGGTGTTATAAATGGGATGTGAAAGTCTGGATTCCCGGCTGTAAGCTTGGCAGGGTTAACTAGCTCAGCCCTTTGTTCTTGTTAGACAAATAAATGAGTTTGCTCTGAGTGGGTGGTAGAAGGGTGTATTTTGGATGAAATCTCAAACATGAGGTTCTGTGTTGATGTTTAAATACTCTCTGGCATGTTGTGTGAGAGGAGGGATGGGCGAGGGGAGGAGCGGAGCTCTGCGGCTGCAGGAAGCAGTCTAGCCCGGCTGCTGGAAACAGCTTTGGAGACAGCCCACCAGGCAAATATTTGACTGCTGAGAAACGCAGGCCAGTGTGTTATGTCCTTGTACAGTGAAAACGGAGTTGATTCCTTCTGTGGGCTCCATCCTGCCTTTCTGTATCTGGGCAGGGAGGTTAGGGAGAAGAAGCCTGAAATGTTCTGTTCTACAGCCCACCCCCAGCAAGGCCAGCTGGGGCTGTGATTAAACATCCCGCTGCTGGAGAGGTGATGGCCGAGCCCTCTCCCGGGCTCAGGAGGGGTTGTTCAGCTTCCCGCTCATCCTGCTGGTGTCCTGGGGATCCTGTGTACTGCTCCTTCCTGGACCAGACCTAAGGAACGTGGCTGTGTGTACTGCCCTCAGGGCCCCTAAACCATCCTGCACGGCTGAGACGTGAAGAAAGACTCTAGGAACCTCTGCTTGACCACCACAGCTCTACCCTCCTCATTGCTCTAGGAGATGGGAACGGGATTAGGGTCATGGGAACAAAGGTCTGGCAACAAGGACTACAGCTTAGTCTGGTCAGCTTGTAAGATAGTTTCTGTGTAGCAAAAATTATTTTTAAAATGGGAACGAGGAGAAATGTGATAAAAATAATACTAACAATGTGCAAATCCTCCTGTAATGCAAGAAGAAGGGGTGGGGGAGGGCGAACACACCCACAGAAGGAAGAAAATACAACTCTGAGAACTGAAGAGGATAGACTATAAAAGCAACGCAATCAATATCTAATAATCACGAACAAAGAGAAACAGAGTAATGATTAACTTTTTAGCAGTATGTAATTGAAGGCTGATCCTTCAAGTGAGAGGAAGGCTGGGCAGAATTCAACTTTCTAACCTTCATATGTGGGAACTGGAGCCAGAGCTAAACCAGTAATTTCTGATTTTTTTTCCTAAGGGTTCATAAATTAAAAAAAAAAACCACCAACCCCTCTGAAATCTTACTAAACGGTTTGTAAAGGCTACAATGCTTTTACAGCCATTGTAAAGCTTCCTCCTGCTCCCCATTCCCAGGTGGTGCTTTATTTAAAGGAACAGGCGACCTCTGCAATCCTGGCAAGGTCACAGAAACCTCCCCAGCCTGCTCGTGAGGAGCCGTACTGAATGGGCATCACGGCAGGATTTAGGCAGGTTACTGTTCTGTGCTGGGAGGATACGAGTTTTGTTTCAGCGCTCTGCTCGCTCCTCTGAAGAAAGGGGCTGAAGCCGGCTTGTCTTACTCTGAGTTGGTGGTGGAGTCAAACTCAACAGAATGACCCGTGTGAGTCACTGCATCTCCAAGTGAGTTATAGTCACAAGTGGTGGTTTATCCCAATTACAAATGAAAGAGAAGAATCGCTTCCATTGCTCTTCATCCTTAACAAACTGCTACGTTTTATTACAGAGCGTGTATGGGAAGAAGAGATACACAGGTAAAAGAGCAGCTTAATGATCATAGCAACTAAGGGAGGGTCTGATCTTCCGAACTTGTTACCAGATGCAGTGCTTCTCTGCTTTGTTCTGTCAAGGCTTCCCCTCGCAATGGCAACAAGCACACCAAGAGTCAGGCATTTCCCGTGGCTTTTCTAAAAAGTGCATCTGTATCTATTGAATCTTTGGAGTGTTAAAAAATCGATGCTAAGCCAACTTCCACAGCCTTTCCCAGCAACATCAAATTGAAGGAAGGCATGGTGCCATAATTTCCCATAGCTGTGTATACTGTGTTACAAATAGAAAGCCTACTCATTATTCATAACCGACCAGATTATAAAATATCTGAATCTCTCACACATTTTTTTAACATGTAGGTTACCTTTTTTGGCTAGTCCTTTTAAAAGCAAGGCTGTAGTGTAAGATGAATGATGATCACTCCTCACTGTACTAGCGATTACTTCACTAATTCCTCTCCAAATGTGTAATATACTAATATGTGAAGATTAGATTCAACAGCGAGACAGACTGAATGCTGCAAGGGAAGTAATTACTTTTGAATATAATTTTGCAGACATTATGAAGTCTCTGTTAAATGAATTTATGAATGTTATCAGAGCTGACGTAAGCACATCTGTTACCAACTTTGTGTAACTACATGCAAACTGCTTAATGATACCACTTATACTGACAAATATTTAAAATCTCTGCAATTTTACAAGATAAGTTTGGTCTTGAAGAGGTATCAGTATAGTAATAAACTTTTTCAGTAAAAGGCAAAACTCAAAACTACCTTTTTTTTATTGTCCCGCTAATTATTGCTCTGTGTAGAAGACAGCAGAATAAAGGGAGTCATGCCTTAATAGAAAACGTCTGGATAGAAGAGACATAATTATAATTCTCTTGACTGGAAATCTAATTTTAATAAGGGACTTGGGTTTGGCTAAATTTCTTAGAAAAGATGGTATGCTAAGTTCATTGTTTCCCCAAAATGAAAAACTAACTGAGAGACTGTTGTTCTGTGGGAATAGAAGCACTTACACAAGACACTCATGGAAACATGTAATAAGTTAAGGTAAGTGATCTTTTGTTTGTGTGTAGTTAGCTGTAGTCATATAAAAATGCTGGTATTTACAGTCCAATTATTATGCTATAGAAATAATGAAAAATATACGGTAACAATAAAAGTAATTTTTCAGCCATAGCAGTGGGTTGTCATCACCCCAAGCTTTAACAAACTAGGTAGGCTCTGGCATGGCTAGTGCTCTGCCTGAAACAGAGATCCTTCCAAGAGTTCGAAATTCAGGAATGAGCTGCTCAGGTGAGGCTCTGAGGCAGCTCCCAGGATGAGCAGCAGCTGTAACCACTCCTCAGCTGATCGCTCCAGGAAGGGGATTAAATAATGAGGTGTCTCTGAAACCTGCGTGTTGGGCTCTTCCGGTAGCCCCTTCCAGCCTGATAATCCTGGTTCACTTTTGCCTGCAATGCCCTGCTTAAGAGGGAAGGAGGCCTGTGGGGAGTCTGCCCCTCCTTTGCTCTTGTGAAGGAAGGAGGCAGCTATAGTCCTTACATTCTCCTGAGCACTTCTGTCTTGGTCTCCTGAGAGCAAATTATGGCTCACGTTGATGCAAGAGGCTGCAAACCATAGGAGGGGTTGCAACTGGTAAGCTTTTTCCATGCTAGTCTGCAAAGATGAGTATTTATTGCAACTAATAGCTACAGCACCTTGACCGAAACTGTAGCAACCTATGGAGGTGCATGGATCAGCTGTTCTGTGTTGGCTAAATGTTCTTAGGTGTCTCCGCTGTTTTATAAGAAAGCAAACCAAGTCTGTCCCATAAAGATGTTACCTGGGCACCCTAGATTTCTGCCAAGACCATATTTGCAGCATTAAATTTTGTTTTTGATTACTTGCTAAGTAATCTGTACTTGCTGTGTTTCCTCTGTTTTAAACAAAATATATTGACTGACTGAATTTTCTGAGGCTCCTGATATTCTTAAGGGCACTGCTTTTTAAAGAAACAAAGAAAAAAAAGGAAATCTTCAGCCAAGCAGCTGCTTTGGTGGTAGCTTTTTGTGCTGGAGTCCAAAAGACTTAAACCCAGATTTCATGAGTCATCTGTAATTTGTTGCACGTTGAGGTGTATCTTGCTTTGGGTTGAAATGTGATCTTTCTAATATAAATAAGCATGCAGGGATTGGCTTTATAACTCACAGGTCTTAGACTGTCACTGGCTTTGGATTATGTCCAAGTGTGACATACTGTCGGGAACTGAATGCTTTTGATAGTGGATGGCATACCAACACCATAATACTAACAGGCTTCTAAATGCCCGTTGTAGCAAACTTTTTACCAAAACTAAGAGGATATTCTGTCAAAATATCTAACAGTTCCTCACTGCACTGCCTGCAGTGATGCTACTTGGCTTCATTTTGCTCTTGCCTTTATTCCGCTTTCTCCTTCGCTCTGCTCTATAGCACTGGTGTGCTATTTATTATATCCACCATGTCCTCGCTCCAGTAATGGAGAGAGAAGCAGGCAGACTAGAGCTGCTGCACGTATCAGGTCAACAAGGGTCTGTAGGTCCTTGGGGAGGGCTGTGTTGGGGAGGTAGATCCCATAAGGTGGGATGGTCTAGGAGGAGAGCCCCATCCTGCTGCAGCCTTCTCCAAGGGATGACGTTCTCCCAAGCTACAGATCAGCTGGAAAGCGACCATTAGGGAGAGGAAAGGGAGAAATTCCCTATCCACTTGGACCCCCTGTGGAAAGTTCACTGATTCTGTGTGAAAGAGTTAATAGTATTGAGACAGCTAGTGGTGTCGTGATACTGTGTTTTGGCATTGTTACTGGGAAAGAATCAGATGTTATTGCCTGTTGTTACTTCTTGGTCCCTGGCAGGCAACACTCAGCACATGACAGGAAAAAGACCAGCGATTCCAGCATGGAAAACCTCCAGGACCAATCTTTCCCATACAAGAAATAGAAACCCTAGCTTGAATGCCTGAGATTACAGCTCCAGAAAAATATCTCTAGACATTACAAAAGTCAAGAAGCTGACAGAAAACATTCTTCTGTGTGAGACATGCTGTTTTCCATGTGGCGATGAACAGCATCTCTGTCCTCATCAAACACCGGGACATTTTGAGGCATATCCATTGATGCTGTTCATGGCAAACAAAGTGATGCTAAAGCAACAGACTTCTGCATACATTCAGCACTGCAATTTTTTTTTTTTTTTTTTGGTTATTGCAGCTGCTATGGTTACCAGTCACGCAGTTGGCCACCTTCTGTAGTGGAAGTACAGAGTGATTATACTGTACATTGTGTGAAGAAGTCAGATAGACCTTGGGGGTGTGTGGTGGGTGTGAGTTTCCTACCCACTGCAGAAGGAGCTGGAATGAGAGTTCTCTGAAAGAAATAATTTCAGTGCTAATACTGCCTAAGTGTTTGTAAAGCAACTGTCTTTGACTTTTCTATTACTTTGGGGGGGGGGGGGTAGCAAAGCAGATATGCACAAATAACCAATTACTCTTGCAATTAATGTTGACCGTTTTATGCACTTGATGGTACAATGACCTCACTGGAGCTGATACTATGTGTGTTTGCCTTGCCATTCAGGCTAAGTAAGTAGTTCCCCTAACTGACAGTATCCTCCTATATTAACTAAACACTGGAGGGGAATAATAGACATCACAGGAGGTCCTCTGTGGACCTGCATGGTCTTGTTTTCTCATATGTTCCTTCTCTTGCCAAAACGCACTTTTTGGTTTGGCCAGCTGTATCTCTCCAAAAGACCTAATGAAAAAGCTTTTCTCACACAGAAAAGGTATTAAGCAATGTGTCCAAAGGAATTACTTATCTACTGTTGTATGCGGTTGACTCCCAGCAATGAGGTGTGTAAAATCTATGCTGTAACAGCCATCCATGAGTTAACACATAGTTACAGCTAGTAACTGTTTAGCAATAATGGGATATTCCTTCACTGTAGTGTAGAAGACTGAATTTTTCTGAAATCAGCATTATAAGACCTTTGGGACTAGGGTGCATGCTGCAGGACCAGAAGACCACAGTAGTTGTGTCTTCATATGGAAATTGTCCCTTAGAGAAAGGATAGAGCGAATTTCCTCACAACTCTGTGGGATTTCCTAATACTGCTGTAAGTGCCTCTGCACTCCTGGAGGCTCTGGAGTTACTGCAAAGAGCTCAGGATCTCAGTCCCCAGAATCATTAGCTGTGTGTGATGTGATGCTGCACCACCCTCAGAGATGAGGTGGCACAGGTGTCTTTCTAGCAGTCACGCAACAACTGCCCTTCTTGCCTTTGTTTTCCCTCAGCCTAATTGGTCCAAGGCTGCTGGAATATCTACAGTCCTCTTTGTTGTTTTTTCTTGTCATAAATAAACAGCTGACACTCTGCTTTGCTGACAAAGGTTTGCTGCTTCTCTGGGCAAGGGTACTGCTGTCATCCGTCTGACTCTGTACAGACACGAAAGCTCGTTCAGGATTATTTGGCATTGTCCACCAGCCCTGCAGAGGCAGGAGGTGCTGCCTTGCCAGGCGCTTCTGCAAAAAGGCAGGGACAGCTTCCACAGTGGCTTCTGGATTGACATGGTCTCTCCTGCCTCTGTACTGTGATGCCCCCTCCCAGTTAACCCATCTGTCGCCCCACCTACTTCTGCTGCAGTAGCCAGTGTCAATTTTATTTATACGCTCACAGGAACTTCTGGAGTTGGGCATTGACTAGATCTACAAGAGACACATAATGAGTTTGAATTACCATTGATTATGTTATCATCCTTTTGGGCAGAGCTTCTCTTAAAAATCAGACTGCCTCCAAAGGTGGGTTTTCTACCTCTATAAAGATCGACTGCAGATTGAGCTGCAGGCTCTTCAGGAAAGAGCCAAGCACTTTTTGCTCAGACATTATAGTTTAAGTAACCATGTTAATGAAAGAGCTGTTCGCTTTGCCTACCCATGGATATTCTTCCTGACTTTAAGCTGGCAATATGCAGTTGCTGATAGAAGCTTGAATTTCTTCTTCTTGATGACATTGCAGCTGTTTACAAGATAGGCTATTTCCAGGTAGCTCAACATCCTGTCTTTTGTTGCCATGAACAAATGGTGTTGACATTTGTGCAGCTTTGATTGAACTTTCACAAAAGCTCTCTCTGTGGATGAGACCGCCTTTGACTTTTGTCTTTGTTTGTCAGCGATGCCTGCTTGTGGTTTTGCCTCCAGCATATAGTATCTCCTTGGGTTTCAGTGGCCTCCACCCAAGTCTTACACCTGCCATGATCTGAGTTCAACTGCTGGTGATGGCTTCTGTGGGCCCATTGCTGCCAGCAAACCCTCCAAGCCTTCCCATGTTCTTTCCAATTCACTCTTCCATTTCCCATTCCTTTAATAGTACGTTAACTGGGTTAAAATGGCCATATTTATTAGACTGCATGACATATAAGATGGCTAGCAGTAATGGCTTGAAATCTTAAGGTTTCCTGCTTTCTTAACCTACACAGGATTTTCTCCATGCATGCACACCCACAAAGGCATGATTTTATTTGCACTTCTGCAGCTGCCCGATAATCAACTCAGTCCATGGAAACTTAAGGTACCCTTCTTGCTAGTAGCATGTTACAGAGGCAATAGGGGTCCTATATTCTAAAGGGGAATAAAGTCAAAAATGTGAAGTTATGTCAATAACAATTTGCCAGGCAATGAAATAGCGCATAAAATGTTGAGAGGGAAATGGTAATAAATCCAGAAGATTTTTTTTTTCATTTGTGAAATGTTCTCATGTATTCAACTTGCCAGTTTTCCCTTCTCCATGAGGGTGAGAAAAATCCTTCTTTTTAAAAATTGCATTCTGCAAGTTTATTTTCAAAACGGCTGCTGGCAGGTTGTCACAGAAGGGGAAGATCATGATTAACTGAAATGTCATCAGCCTGTTATTCTCCACAGAGGCGATATGAATGGGAATTAAGTAATGAACTTCTGCAAGTGGATGATAGGAGAAGGCGAAGTAACAGGCTGATTTCTCAGTTAATGCTGAAGGAATGGAAACAGTGAGATTTTCCTTTTAACTTCTTACACCTCATCAACTCCTATTACCAAAAAAAGACAAAACTCTCCCTTGTCAAAAAGAAATCTCCAAGATCATACAGAAAGGGAGAGGTGAATTCCTCTTTCTTTACTCAAAAGTCTTGTATTTCTAAGCTTTGGGTTTTCTGTTAATATTGCTGTGGCATACACGCTGCTAATCCTTTTTCCAACGTTGTGTGATTACATCCTTGCAATGCTAACTGATGCATTTTCCTTCACAGCACTAGCAGAATGCTGTTTAATTTTATCCTGTGGGAAGCTCATGCCTGATTCAGTCAGGCATTCCTTAACTTTTTTGTTGTTGTTTTATCAAAGGAAAGACAGAGCAGTACATGTTAGTCTATTATGTTACATGTTATAACTTGAGATGGGTTCAAGCCATAGAATGTGGATATGAATTTCAAATGCCCAATACAAGAAGAAAGGCCATTTTCATTATTCTGATCTGGGTATGTGGCTGGTGTTTGAAGTGCTGAAGGGGTTTAGAGGTGAAGTCTCCAGAAATGTCTGCCCTTCTTTAGTGGAGGAGATACCAAACTTTGCAGATGCCGCAACAGAGGCAGTAATCCAGCCATCTAACACACAATAGGCGGAAAAAGTCTCATCTCAAATGGCAAAAAAATTGCCTTCTGGCCAGAGGTTAGCATGTCATTGCAAGCCCTTGTTGACGAGTTAGCTCCTCTGTATGCGAGGTAGCAAACCGCACTTCAGTACCCTTTGAAATCTCTCTCCTGTCGTGTGAGGGCTGAGGAGCCCTTTGGTGTGTGACAGTCGCAGGCCTGAGTGCCGACAGCCGTCTGCCAGGCAGAGTGGCTTCAGGGCACAGAAGGAGCGCTTCCTCTGGCTCTGCGTTATGGGTGAAAACCACCTCAATGTGGCAACAAAGGACTGGGCTGATGAAAAGGCTGCAAGGTCAATGCCATGGGTCAGATTCCTTCTCTCATTCCCGTCCTGTTAGGGACACTTGTTTGAACACATGGGCAGGAACAACCAACTGCAAGACCACTGGTAGCGTTCTCAGGGTACAGTGGAGAACTCATACAGCCTATTCTTGTGACTGTCCGCGTCTTCCTGCCCCTCCCAGGCAGTGAAGAAGAGGACTGGCTCGTGCATGCTGTGCTCCCGATGGCATCCGTGCTGTGTTTTGCACCTGCCCCAGTTAGTGCACAGCCCTTTGGGAACCAAGAGTGGATGAGTTCAGTGCAGATCAGCCACACTGGGCCAGGTCTGCAGTGGGGAATCAGCTTCTCTTTTCCTCCCCTTCCTCCTTTTCTTGGTGGTTCTGTGGGAAAAGCATTTCCCTTGCTGCCGGCCGAACCAATTGGGTTTCCACATTGCTTTTTGTAAGACCTCTGTCCATTGCATGGGAAGCAACCAGCAGAGTGATCAATCGCTGCTGTCTCCGCTCCCCTGGAGACACACAGAGCAGCCTGCGGGGACACGAGGAACCAGCTATAGCACAAAACGGGTAGCCCCAGCCTGCAGCACCGCTGGGTTACATCTGAGCTGCTCCAGGTAAGCTGGTGATGGTGGACCTTTGTGAGGGGCTCCACCTCTCCAGCATGTTGATGAAGTGACAGGGCTGGTTAAATCATGCACTTCAAAACCTTCAGCAGGAAGTCCAAGGACGTGTTGCATTTTTGTAATGAGAATATAATGTTTCCTCCCTCCAGTTGAAAGCACGCATTTTTCCAAGATCACAAGTGGCCCTGTAGGTCAGAGGCAGTTCAGTGGTGACATCCGTTGACACAGTTAAGAGTATTTTGTCCTAATTACTTAATATAAAATGCTACTAATATAATTTTATATAATAAACTCTTATAAAAATGCTCTCAAACCTTACTGGATTTAAGTGCCAAGATTCCATAAAAGGTCATTTTTTTATCTGATAGTTCCTTTCTTTTCTTCTAAGCTGTGGTAATTAGAATCTAAAGAAACTCTAAGCTGAATAGGGGAATTGAAATCTTACAATTTCTCACAATTACATATCTTAGTGCTTTGAATAAGCCAAATCAATTTTTGACAATGTTGTCTTTGTGATCTCTCCAAAATGCCTTCCTATCCTTCCCCCAAACCTAGTGTAACTCTCTTAAAATATTTTCTCTTTTTTTTGTCTGAGAAGTAATTTTACATTCATTGGCATTGCTCGCTTGTAATCAGAGAGCCATTCCAGCAGCCAGCAGATGTTTAGAGGCAGCATCTGCCATTCTTATTTAAACCAGGGAGGGTCTGATCCCAGGAGATGTCCTAGCAAAATCAATGGGACTGTGTGCTGTAAAAGAAATGCTCAGTGGTAAGATAGGTAGAACTGAGCTGCAGAGATTTCAGGAGAATTAAGCAGGTATGCAGGAAGAATTGGCACAAGCTGATTTCACAACAGTAATTCACTCAGTAGTATTGACGTGGGAGAGCATTTTAGATGTACCGTGGAATAAACTGAGCTACTGGCAACATTCATTCCTGCCTCCTTCCTGTATGCTGCAATGAGACCAAGGTTGTTTCTGGACAAAGAGCTCCAGTTTCCTATTTCTGTTGCAGTTCCTGTAATATGTATGACAAAGGATGGACAGTATACTGTAAAATAATCTACAGCAAGGCCAGGTGTGGAGATTGCAGTAGACAGGGCTGCATCTCTGTAGAAGAATGAGGAGCTCAGACGCTGTAGTTTTATATCTTTACGTGACGGTGGGTTCTGTACCAGGGCTCCCAGCTAGCTGACAGCCACATAACTTCATACCTGTGGCTACAGTTTGTAATAGGCAGCGCATTGCAAAGAGCTGCTTGTGTACTTTGGTTGTTGCTGAAATGCATGACGCAGTGGAATATTTTAAAGATGCCCCGCATAAACATCTAATGAGGGATTTTCACTAGCGCGAGTTGTGAAGATTCAAACAGCAGAGGAAATGAAATTCTATCTCCTCTAGAGAACCTGCTGAGATATATTTAAAGCTTCCACTAATACGTTACACAGATGCCTGTTCCGACAGTTTATAACAATCCTCTGTGGCCAATGGCACCACTCTTCAGGAATGTAATGCCCACAAGAGGTTTTCTTCAAGACTAACGGGTTTTCTGTTAATTCAACATGATATTACAGAATATCTCATTTGCTGGTTGCATAGTACATGACAAAGATGCCAAATGAATAATCAGCAGGTTGTAATATAGTTTCAAAACCCTGTTTATTCAGGTTTACTACCTTGATATTTGCTTGTTGACATCTTTTACTGTGATAACCTCTTCTCCCTTCTAAGGTTTGTTGTGTTTTTTTTTTTTTTTGTCCGATCACATCTTGCAAAATTTTCAAATCCCACCGCTCCCTTTCCTGCTTTCCCATATTGTTTTAAGCCATGGCATCAGATGCACATTATGGACGTGACTCCTTGTAAACACTGAACTGCCCCTTTTACAGCACTCTGGTAGTGTCATTTATTCCCACTTTCCAGGCTGTCAGAGCCACAGAGGCATCTTTGTGTAAGTGACAATCAGGCCCCATAAATCCAAGCGTGAGGTCCTCTTGGCTACGGCTGTGTTTTTAGGAGTATGATAACAGAAATAACATTAAACAAAATGAGCAAATATTGGCTCATCTAGGGTCGCATCAGCAGTACTTTGCGTTGCCATGCAGGAAAGCGGGATGTTGGGGAGACTGAGTTTCAGAGTGGTGGGAAGCCAGGCTCATCAGGGAAGACAAGTGATTTAACATGGCCCTTCACGGTAAGCGCCTGCAGCTAGCTGATTGCTAAAGCAGTGTTGAGAGGATCTGTAGAGGAGCTTACACAATCAAACAGGCCAGCTAGCAAAAAAAGTCTGCTGTGTTGGCAACAGTTGCAGCAGTTTCCATTGGAAAAGAGGCCGATTCCTGCCAGTAGTGCTCTTAGACCTCTAAAGATCTCCTAGAGTAAGCATTGTTTACCTTGTTTGTAAGCTTTTTGGGTTTGTTTTTTTGTCAGTCCAAAGAAAGACGATTATGCAAATTGTTGCTCCTTCACATGTCTGTCGGCAGTCCTCAAGATGAGCTTTGCCATTTCAGCTTCATACAGTGACTTGAACCCTGAGCACGTTGAGTGGCAGGACAAATATTAAATTCTGTGGGGCTGCTCATGATTAAAGTTAAGCGTGTGTCTGTTGTCTGAGGAAAGAGATGGGAGAGGATATCCTATCATGAGAACAGATATTTGATCAGCCAATAGAGGTAGCTACACAGTGGCTGCTCTTCAGGGAGCGTTCTTAAAATCAAATAACTGAAACCGAATTTTGCAGTAGCTGCACGGAACGCTATCCGCAGACCATGAGGCCAATCCATAAAAGCACAGTTAATGACAACATTTGATTTTTTTTTTTTTCAAATGTGATTTTTCTCAAACCACCAGCCATAAAAGATAATAATAGTCTCAAAAAAATAGCAGATAGAGAGCGTCTTGTTCTTGCCCGGTCCTGGGCTTTGATGTTGGAGTGACTGGCAAGCAGTGCTTTAGGCTTGCATATAGTTTAAAAGAAATACCCTGACAGAGTCAAGATTGGTTTCTGGGTAGGTTCAACAGCAAGGTTACTTGTGTCATATAGCTTTACCATTTTACCTAGAAATCCTTTTACTGCCTGTAAGAAATTACTGTAAGTGGTAAAGGTGTGCCAAGAGCCACAAAGCACTGTACAAACCCAATCCCACTCCTGCCAGGGCTCAGGTGAGTAGTGACACGCGCTGAACTGAGCTGTCATGTGCATTAAGCTGTGACAGTATGTGCATATTAACACAAAAAGGGCCTAGATCAATATAGCCACTTGCAAAATGAAGGGTATGGACTAATACGGAACTAATATTATACAATGTAAGAGAGGAAATTTGAGCCAAAGACATTAGCGTAAATACTGAAGACAGTTGGAAGAGCTATGGGAAGTTTAATATCCACACAGAACACAGCACTACAGTGCTAAAGGTCTCACCTGGAAGATAATGTCAGGAATATTTCACTCTATGTGCTTGCATTAATTGCATGTTTACGTTTTAAAAAGGGCAGCGGGGACCTATCTAAAAGCAGACAGAAAAGAATCCTCCACCGGCAACCATATCTTACTTCTAACTAAAGAAGTTTCTCTGACGTTACAGCAGGAATCTGATTTCTATTAAATCAGCATAAAACTCCAAAACCCCTGTCAGTCAAATTTTATGTTGGTGATGGATTTCACTGAATGATTTTCATCCCCCCTTTTCTTAGAAGTAATAAAGATAGATTAAAAAAAAAAAAAGCTGGAGGATTTGCAGCAGGAAAAAATTGCAAAATTATTGCATATGTATTTTCAGTTACGATGATCATACACAATCATAAACTATTTGATAGCTTGCAAAAATATGTGCAGTGTTATTTGTTCCTTACATAATTGTTATTTTTGTCTCATCAAGGCTTAAAATTATTAATATAAGCGAATTTTCATGCAGTGACCCACGAGAAAAATAATGGATTTTTATGCTGTCAATAAATTATAATGAAGAAGTCATAAAGACATGAAATAAAGAGGGGAAAGCAAATTAGGTAAGGGGGCAAAAAGTGTTTGCCCATGAAACTCATTTCTTGTAAATTTGAAAGTCCAATCTCAGTAAAGGCCATTTAAGTATTTAGGGAAGAAATACAAGCTAGGAAAAATGCACTGCCGCGTTCATAACTATCGCCTTCAGTTTGGAGGGCATTGCCAACGACGCCACTTACAAGGAACTTTAATCTGCTTAAATACAGATTTTCTAATGACTACCCCAGGGCAACTACCACAGAGAATGGCCACATACAGGACGTCTAGACAACTAACGCTTACCTCATTTTTACAATACGGTTACATTTCTATTGAGTCTAGAGATCACAGGAGGCCAGAATATTAATGGATTAGTAACTTTTATGTTCCCCGTTTGTTTTGTGCGAGGCTTATGAATTGTTGCAGTGTTGAAATACAGTGACTTCAGGGGTTATCAACAGATGTCTCAGATTAATGAGTCATAGTTACTGTGATTCAACTAGGTTATGTTTCTTTACAGAAAAGAAATGAACTCCACCACACTATCATAGAAGAACAACCGCTGCAAATTTAACTGAAGTATGTCCCTAGCTGGGCAAGAATGGAAGCTCTATATATATTCCAAGTACAGAAATGAACCATAAAAAATTAAAATTGTGAAAAAAAGGCAGAAATCATAAAACTTGTAAGGAAGATGTCAAGACAGGAAGTCCTGCAATCCATGCGCAGCATAGATGAGCAGATCCATCTGTGTCATTAGGTGACTTAAGGGACACACCAACTGCAAGAACATGTATTATTCTGCTAAATGGCATGTGAAATCCTGAGCATTTTTAAACATAAAAGCTTGAAATTTGGAAAAGAAGGGTAATACTTTGTTGAAACTCAAAATACCTATAGAGTCAGTGCTGAAAGTATTAGGTGTTTCAGGCCATTCAAATTGAGGGGAAATGTAAAGTAAGTCTGGAGATGGGAGGGTGCAATGATGTCACTAGGATGTCTCATTAAGACAGACCGGCTTAGATTTTAATCCCAGGAGGGCTTTCAGAAAACTGAGAAAGATAGATAAGGATTTATTCACCAGAACCTGGGACAGGGAGTTCTAGTTACGACAACAGCCTGAAGTACAAGCGTAGCAGCTGCTCTAGACCAGAACTGCTAAGAATATAATGAACTCTTCCTCCAAGTTTTAATTGAGGGGAATATATACATACATGTAAAATAGCCCCATTAATTTCTGAATGGGTTTTGTACGGCATTATGTAGGGCTTTTACCTTTTCTTGAATGAAAATTAAAGAGAACCTTTCCTTCAGTTTAAAAAACTTTTGACTCTTAAAATCCATTGTTTTCCAGTTTTGAAAATGGAAAAGATTGAAATATGTTTCTTCCCTGCTTTCACCGAAATGAAATGCACATTTTGGCAGCAGGGCTTTGGCTGACATTCTGAGATATACTTCATTAGTCCCTTAGTAATGGCAGAAGATTTTTTTTTTAAAAAAACAGGGTCTCCAGGCAATTTTTTTTCTCAGCTCCCTCCCCCAGATAGTTGCCAGAGGCCCCATTTTACAAGGTCCTGTGTATTTTTTTTCTAAGGTTCTAATACCCCTGGGATATTACAGTCTTAAAATGTTGTCAGTACCTCAGGCTCTCAAAGCCCCAGCCTGGTATTCATGCTCAACAAGCTCTGTAGCCACATCCATCTAAGGTTTACGCAAATGCACTTGGGCTTCCTCCTGTAAATAATTTTTGTATGATTGTATAAGCTAATTTAAAAACCATTCAGCATTGAATGAATATTTGTATCAACAAACCAGATTTCTGTACTCTGAAACCACAATTTACAATTAAAAAAATTATTGATTCTGCTTGTGAAACTTGAACAAGAATGGATAGGCAAGACTGCATATTCGACCCTTGAGAAGAAAAGGTTTATTAAGTAGCAAGAGGATCTCCCCAGAGAATATTGTTTTCAGGCCACAGGATACTTTCAAAGCTTCCATGATTCAGCAGACCTGGAGGAGCTCTGGGCTAGGCCAGACCCTTCTGTTTTCTTCCTTAGCAGTAAAAATAAATCTATACTGGTGCACTTGTATTACTGAAAAGTAATACATCATAGTTACATGCTCATTGATTTACTTTAAATAAGTCCTTAGTTTCTGTAATTATGCTGGCTACAGGTATAGGTTAATATAGGTGTTATTACAACAAAACTAGTTAATAAAAAGCTTGCAACACGTATGTGTAACCTTACAGCACGTTGAAGAGTCGTATGGTGAAGAAGTTCTACAGTGCAAGACAAAACTGCAATTCTCCCTCTTTCATGTATTTCATATGAAATATAAACTACAAAAAAGGAAAAAGAACTGTGTATATACCTGGCACTTTGCCTTTGCAGATCCCTGCACTTGTCCTTTAAAGATTACTTCAGTTTCCTACTTGTTCTTAAGTTGAATTCGAATTGCAGTTATAAGTTGAATTGCAATTGCAGTTCTAACGTGCTTTTTTTCCAGTGGAGGCTTCTTTGGGAAAATATCTGGAAGGTGACTTCAAAGCAGCTGAAACATGATGCACACACAGCAAGTGAAGAGGAAAGGGGATATACTGAGTTTTGGACTGCATGAAGTGATCTTACAAGACCTTAATTCATCAACCTCTTCCAGGTAACCTTCTAAATCCTGCAATAAGATTTTCAGACCCTGTGGAGACAGAAAGGCCAACCAGAACCTAAGGATGCAAGGGTGGTAGCTGGAACAAAGTCACCAGGTTTATGGAAACCCTATGGAAAGGATACTGGGGGAGAGGAAATCCTGATTTATTTTTTTTTTTCCCCTCCCGTATCTTTGTGTTGACAGAATGGACACAAGATGGGAAGGCCCTTTCCCAACAGAAATGGTGGGATTCAAGCCTGAGATCTACAGCAACATCTTGTGACCCATGGCGATCTAGGACGAGCCATGCGCAACTGGATAACCAAAACAGAAGCATAGCTACTTAGTATAACTTGCTTCCTTGACTTAATGTACTCTGTGAGTATAAATATACTTTTATAATATGCGTAGTAACCATAGGCGGCTTAACTCTTTCCAAAAAGTGTGGAAAATAATTTCACATTTTAGCCACAGTCCAAAACCTTTTTGTCAGTTTCTGGATTTCAAGAATCACAGAGTGTTTTTCCCTTTTCTTCCTTCTGTATGAAATCCTCAGACAAACAACAGAATGACTAACACCCTTTGCTATGGAAAGAATGAAACTGAGTATTCAGAGAGTTGCCAAATGCAGAATGAACAAACTGATATAACAATTTCCCCTTCTCTATCTATGACGGTGATCTCAGTTTGAGTTTCAACATCAGTATAGAAATCCTCAGACAGAACAGATTTCCAAACAGATAACATCTCTTTAAATGTTGTATTAGAAGAAGCAACTTTGCTGAAAAGTTGAAGCCACTGATACCACATTACCCTCTCTTAGTAACAGTACCATCTCCTTCTCTGCAAAGTAGTTGTGTCTTCCATAACAATTTAAGCCACGGACGCCTGCGACTGCAATTTGTGATTCTAAGAGAGTTCTCGGAACATATCCCAGAACTCCCAGTGATTGGCAGCTCTGTAAAAAGTGATAGCTAGCCCAACTATCCATCAAACAAATGAGTGGTAAGTCATTTGGAATTTCTCCCAATGCTATTCAATTTTCTGTAGAATTTAATTCTGTTGTGTGTAGGAGAGGTTTCCCAAAGGTTAATAACTGTGTCATTTTATATTTTGCTCAGAAAACTGAGAGCTAGAAAACCATATTTCAGGCTAATTGCGTAGAAAATAGTTTAGAAAATAGTCACCTTGAATTATGAACATACAAAAATGAAATGTATCTGAAGGCTTTTTATTTTATATTTTCTTCAGAATGAATCATTCAAGTTTGTTTAAGAATTCTGCTCAAACTTACTAGACATTGCTAAGGATACTGTTTTTTGTTTTCCTCTCTTTTTAAATGAGTCTACAATTAAAGTCCAAGATAAGACTAGAAGATACCTCCGTTCCTTAGTATTCAGAGCCTGGAATTCTTTGCTGAAGATAAATGTTTATTGCAAGTAGAAAGGAGAGGTCACACTTTCACTTTGAGACGTTGCCAGCAGAAGAGGTGCTGCTTTTTTCTGCCTGAACAAAACTTGGCCTGAATATAGGGCACTTGGGTGACATTTCTCTCTGGACCACCTGAATCTCCAGCTACATGTCCCACTTCCCAGGCACATGCCGTAAGCATGCTGTTGTGAGCTGTTCTTGGGGGGAATGTTCTCCATGACTTCTGCTGAAATTTTGCCATTTCCTAGAAAAGAAGACAGGATTTCTGGTGCCAGAGAAAGAGCATAAAAGTCAGTCCTGAGACACTGTCTTTGGACTGTTTCTGAATATCATCCAGAATGTGTTCTTCATAAAAGATAGTAACAACCCTTGGAGCAAAACCCAAAACACATTTCCTCCTTCCAGCTGACTTGTCTTAAGTAGTATACTTGTATACTTATTTGCAGAATAAAATGGACCTCCTCTAGATATAAGCCGCTCAGGAAAGCTATGAAGAGGAATGCCAATTTAGATATTACATTTGAATTCAATGTGTGAGTCCCATCAGTGAAGAACAGTCCAGAGAAGCACAAAGAAGCAAGACTCAAGGGAAGTAGGTGGTTAAGAAAGGAGGAGTCGGGCAAAGTTTGGTAGTCTCAAGGTAAAAGGGCAGCTGAGCTGGAATTGTGACCATGCTCTATTCTAGCTTCTGTGAATTTTCTCTAAGTCTAGTCCTTGAACCAAACTTTTTAACTAACATTTTTGTGCCCCTCGTGCTAAAGTTCCATAAACACTTCTATCCAGAGTAAGCTGATGCTACCATTGAGCAAAGGATTCCTACCTACCTGCCCTCCTGGCTGTCTGTTTCTGTTCCTGTTTCATGTCCTCTCTTGTACCAAGACAAGCATTTATGAGGCCACACTGTAAACTGGATCAGGAAGCTCATCTGGCAGAAAGCTAGGGGTACTTTTCCTGCTGGGTTAGTTTCTAGCTGGAACAGTGCTCTGAGTCAGTTGGCCGTAGGGTCACATGAACATCTGTGCAGCACAAAGGTTGGGGCAGCACAGCAGCAGGAACAGGCAACCAGGAGGGAGAAGGAGCAGGGTGTGGAGTAGACAGATCTACTTCTTCCCTTAGCAGTGCCTGTGTATGCTGTCCTGAACTGTCACTTAAGCCACAGCCTTACTCCGGGGTGCCTGGGGTTTGATTTGCAGAAGAATTCATAATTACAAGTGAATTCCTGGGGAGATGTTCTTCCTTGAAAAGAAGAGCTATTCATTGCTAAATGTATTAGAAATCCAGGTGCTAGCTATTTGATCTGTAAAACGGGGATAATTATATCAGCTTACCGGAAAGGGGTAAAAATGCATTTGTTGCTGTTCGTGAAACATTCTGTTCTGAGAAAACGCTCTAGATCAACCTAGTTGGCAATGCGTCCGCCTGTTTTCAGAGCCAGTGGACAATGGCATGCAGAAAGAAAGGTGTGGAGCTGTGCTCTGATTCCTCAGGCTTCAGAGAAACTGTGGAGAAAGTTGTATAATCATGTAATTATAATTTATAGTATAGAGTGTGTGTGCCCAAGAAATAAGAAATAAAGGTATAAGCAGATGGCATTTGGCATTTATTACTTTTGAGTGTTTGACTTTTCACCCCTAATCTTTTAATGCATGGGAGGGGAGTCTACAAAAGCACTTTGGAATTCTACTTATGTTGTTTTTAAGTACTTGAATAGTATGATTTGATGACTGACATTATATCACATCACTTGAAAATTTGAAACAAAAGAACCCTCTCTCCACAAAAGTCCCTTTTGCATTACCTTCTTCTCAGATGAGGAAAATTTCTGATTTTCTTTCTCTTTTCTTGCACTTTCTTCTAAGCCTGTAGTACTACGACTACTCAACACATTACGTGGGATTAGTGAGCATTGGTCTAACCAGATATGTCCTTGTTTCACATACTGAATTAAAAACAAAAGGTAACACCAAAATAATAGTCTTAAGTATTCTGATGTGCATCCAAATAAAATGTGGTGGAGTTTTCACATTAGTCAAGGTTATTAACTGTGCCTTTACTACTGAAAAGCCCTCTTGATTCATAAAGTTATCTCTTTGTGCATTGGTGCCTCTATAAATGCAGACTTGAGACATGTACTGAGTGTGTGTTTCGCAACTTCTTTTCTGAGGATTATATAGCTGTCTAGGTAGTAAGTGGCTCCCATTAGCACAGTTTCTGGGCCTCTCTTCTCTATTCCAGTGGTTTGGCAGTCCACCGAAATGCAAAAGAATAATGCAGATCCTTGCAAATTATGAGAAAGAGCCTCCTGACTGCAGAGCAGGACAGACAGGCTTGGCAGGAGGAAATGGCAACGTGGATGGGTGCCTCTGTGAGCCCATGTAGAGCTGAGAGGTCACAATTCTGGCCTGTCAGACTTGACACTGATCATTTCATTTCGTACTTCCTACTTGACAATCCCTTTGCACCAACCTCCAGGCTCACCCGCACACTTTCTTCCATGCTGTTGCTTTGTTGCAAATGCTCCTGCAGCCCTCCTTTCTTTTCAGATCCTCCTTGAGAGAAATTCTTCAATGTTTCTACTAAGTTAAATATATCAAAGTCAGAAACATTTATTTCTATTTATTAAAAAATACATTTTTCCCACTTCTAACTGATGTGTATTTCTCATCTTGAGTTTTAATGACTTCAAATACTTTATGCCCCATTAGTAATTACCCATGCCAATTAAATGGAACAGATTTACTTCAGGGTGAATTCTTGTAAGCTGCAGAGAGGGTTGCTTTAAAATGCCTGTGAAGTCCCTTAGAGAATTCAAAGATGACTGTACGAGTTGCACAGAGTTAGAACTGGTGAAGGCAGACAGTGTTTATATCTACTTCATGTCAGAAAAGGCCTGTTGGTGAGTGAAAAAAAGACCGTGGAAGTTATAGTTCACAAGACTGCCTTTCCTGCTAAAGCTGGCTAAAGTGGTTGCCTCTTATTGCTGCCCCCAGTGCCCCCAGGCAAAACTGGCCTTTTCTTACGGCAGTATAACTGTTTATGTGCTATAAACTGGATCACCGAAATGATCCATACTAAAGACAATCCTCTAAAACCCCAAGCCAATAATGCTAGAAAATACTCTAAGACCCTAAAAACTTCCCCACATATACTGACTTCCTGGGACCAGGAATGAGAATATGGCCCTTTTCCATAGCCTGAAACTCACTGATCTTGGGCTCTAGCAGATCATCTCTATGTGAATTACTTCATCTAGTTTTCTGGTGTGTTGTATATCCAAATTGTAATGCTTCTTGGAAGGGTGTGCTATATACAAACTTTCACATGTTCATTGTTCATCAATGAATAAATTATGCACTCTGTTTCAGGGTGGTTCAGATTCTTAGTCAAATTTTCCCTGTGCTTCCAGTAGCTCTGGCCAGCCCTAATCAGAAACAGTCCTACTACTTACCCTTTCATAAAGCCAAACCTTCAGAGAGCAACTTAAATGTTAATTAATGTACTCTCACCTCACTCCTCTGAGGTAAATAACTGTATCATTTTCCCTTTCTGTATAAAGGAGAATATTAAAACAGAAATGAAATGACTTGCTCATGGTAACACAGCAAATTAGTGGCAGAAGAAGGGCTGGCATTCAAAAATTCTTGGGGTTCTTGGGGCTTGTCTACACAGGGTAACCAACTGGAACGCCGACTGTGTATCCTTCATTCTGTAACAGCTAGTCAAGCTGGGGCCGGTGTGTGAGCGCCCTATCAAAGGGAAGAGAGTCCTTTTGTTCTGGCATTAATTGTGCATTATTGAGGCAAGGTAATTATTTTGGAATAAAACCCCTCTTATCCCTCTTATTCTAGATCAGCTATTCTGATGACTTCCTTATATAGGCAGGAGGTAAACTCTAAATTCCTCCTCTCCCCCCCCCCAACCTAGTTAATTATTGCTTAATTATAAAGGCACAAAAATGTTTGTACTTCCACGTAAAGAAAATAAACAAGTTCTGGATATCCTGAGACCTGTGAGAACAGGCATTGCTCCTGAGTGCTGCTGCTCCCCTAACCGCAGCTCTAGGTGCCACGCACGGGGAGAACACGGTGAGAACAGCAGCTCGGCCGTGCCTCATGTGGTGGCAGCCCCCACGCCAGGACCCCTGCACTACCAGATATCGACCTCTTAGACCTGGGATTTAGGGAGAGACCGCAGGGGCCTGAGAGCAGGAGCCAGCTCCAGCGCCGGACTGCAGCCAAGGGTGTGGGCCTCCACCGTGAGCTCATCTCAGATAGCACGTAGGCTGGGCTGGTGCTTTGTGTCAGAGCCTCTCCCTCCCTACGTGACCCTTCTGAATGTATCTCCCTCATCTTATGATCTGACACATCAGCAGTGTGTGAAGGAAGATCATAGAAACGGTTTGGGAATGCACTAGCCTCATTAGCCTCATTAAAGAGCTTGCAAGCCACGGCCTCGCTATCTGAAGTCGTCTGATAAAGACAAATTCCGTAATCGCACACCGCACTTCCTGATGCTGCAGTCACATACAGCGCTGTATATACTTGAGGAGTGTGAGCCTCTTTGGACTTCCCGTTGTGAGAGTGGGGCTAGCGCTGCCAATAAATACTTTTCATTTACGTAAAACACGCTGAGCTTTTCAGATGGGAGATAAAAGATAAATGTATTTAAATACCTAAAATGTTCCTATTTGTTTTTCTAGATTGCAAATTCTCATTTCTTTCATGCCAATGCGGCACTGGGATTGGTTCCTCATCCATCCAGAACATTCCTTCTACTCAGCAAGATGAGATAGGGAGTGTTTTTGTGATCCCGTAACACCTGCAGGAGTCATGACCTCAAGCTGGGGAACCCGTAAGAGAGTGATTGCTCTCTGGAGATCCACCCAGGTATTTTTACAGTACCGAACACTGTGGTATCTAAACATCAGTCCTAAAGATCCATTAGGAACATCTTCAGAAGGTGGCAAACCATTTGGATCCATATGTAAGTCTTGCTGGTCTTTGCTGCCCAGACGTTCCTGGAAAGTGAACGGGGCTGAAGCTAACATCTCAGCAGTGGAGCAGCCGCTCGCCACAGCTCGGTTGCTCTAGCTATCGCCATGCTGCATGCTGCTGGAACGTCGCCAGAACAAATCGGAGATGTTTTCTGGAGTGTCCTAATTTCAGAGACGGCTCAGGGCAAGCTTCAGTTACATCCGTGTAACTGAGATTGTCAACGTTCTGTCAAGCCAAGGACGGTAACAACAACCAGCAGAGTATCCAGAATGGGTTACCCACAGCTGATTGTGTTCAAAATTTTGGCCGTTTGAAAACAGGGCGGTGTTCCTGCAGAACAAGGGGTGATGTTGATGTATGCTCATTTTTTTCATGTGCCTGCCGATGTCGTTAATTTGTTACCTGTGGTGGGTATCTGGAGAGAGAATTCGATTTAATTTGACTGGCAGTAAAAGAGCTCGATGTATACCATCTGTGTAGTACTGGAAGGTTTTGCCTGTGTGTCAGCAACTACAGCGACCTTCTCCCTAAAGGTCTCCAGGAGGCTGGAATGTGATGTCATGATCAAAAAGGAAAAAAAAAAAAAGATGAAAGAGCATTTTAATGCAAAGAGTTCTGAGAGGTGCATGCCCCAGGGAGTCCAGTTACCAACCCCGGACAGACAGGTCGCTGTTACGAGTGACCTTGGCCCTGTACCCTGACGGCGGCCCCGGCCCACGAGGCAGGGCCCCGGGCCCCCCGCAGCCAACGGGAGGTTCCCTGAGCGCAGCTCCGCCGCCGCGGCCGCCCCCTGCCCGCCGCCCCCCGAGGCAGACGCGCACGGCAGCGCAGCTGCCCGCCCACCTCAACCCCCAGGCGCCCGCCTCCAAACTCGCGCCCGCGGGTGAGGCGGGGAGGGGAGGGCCGGGCCGGGCCCGCCGCGGGGGGCGGCTGGAGCGGAAGGAGCTCGGCGCAGGCCGCGGCCGCCCGCTAGGCCCGGCGCTTGGCCGTTGCCATAGGAACGCGCGCGGGGCCGCTCGCCCCCGCCCCTCGCCGCCGGAGCGCGGGCGGCGGGGCAGCCCCTCTCGCGAGAGCTGCGGCGGCGGGCGGAGCGGAGCGGAGCGGAGCGGGCGGCGGGGTGAGCTCATCCCGGGTGCGGGCGGAGAGCGCCGCGCAGAGCAGAGCCCAGCCGAGCCGAGCCGAGCGGAGCGGAGCTGCCGGCAGCCGCCGCGGCAACTTTGTTGGGTGAGTTGCGAGCGGGAGCGCCGAGCCGGGGCGGGCTGCGCGCCGTCCCCCCTCCCTCCTGCCGCGGAGCCGGGCGCGGGGAGCCGCTGTGCCGCTGACCGAGGAGGCGTGTGGGTGGGTGTGCGTGGGGGGAGCGGCCCCCAGTCCCGGGGCTGCGCGGCCCCCTGCCCGACAGCCGTCGCCGCCGCCCCGGAGTTGGCGAGGGCTGGTGGCCCGGGCGAAAGTGGCCCGCAGAGCCCCGCGGCGCCGCAGCGCCCGCTCCTCTGCCGGGCGGGGGGCGTCCGCCCGGTGCGCCCCCGGGGCGGCGGGAGCCCGCCGAGCCGCTGCCCCGGGCGGCCCCCCGCCTTGCCGGCAGCCCGGGGGGCGGGTCGGGCAGGGGCCCCCTCGGAGCGAGCCGAGCCGGGTGCGATTTTCCGGATTTGTGTCTTTTTCTCCTCAGGAGAGGCAGCCCCGAGCGGGAGCAGCGCGGCCGGCGCCCCGGCGGGAGGGCGGAGGGAGGCGGCGGTGAGTGGCGGCGGCCCGCGCCGCGCAGTGCCGCTCCGCGGCGGCGGCCCCGCGCGCTGCCCGTCCCCTGCGGAGGCGGCCGCCGCCGAGGGCGCCCTGCGGCGGGGGGCGCGCTCCCCTGCGGGCCCGGGAGCGGCACGCTGCGCGCCTTGGAGGCTCGGTAAATAACTTGCCTCTTGTTCCGCGCTGTAAGTTATACTTCAGTCTTTTTTTTTTTTTTTTCTTTCCTTACTTTTTATAGTCAGCGAGGGTGTAGTCGTGCTGGTTTTGTTCTGAGCTGGTGCTGAGACCACAATAATGATAACAATTAGGTAATTTGGAGGCAGTGCCCGTGGGGATGTTCTGAATGCTCAGCTCATGAGAGAGGGGGTGGAGGAGCAAAATACTTGCGGGTGGTTGATTTCTTCACTGGGAGCCTGGAAAAGTGGAAAAACAGGGAATGCCTTAAACTGGATCTTACGGGGAGGGAGGAGGAGATGTTGGTGGAGAAGCAAGGAAAGGTAGATGAGAAGGGTATAACCTTCCTAAGCTGAGTTAGTTTGCTCTTCCCCCATTTTATGTTGCATGAAGTCCTGGTGTTAATGTTCTTATGCTGTATTTAAAAATAACTATCATTTGCACTGGGTAACTGTGATGCAGCTTCAGTTCATTTAATGAGGAATTCACCCATTCGTGTCTGGTAAAGCAGTGATGCAAAATGGGAATTGCTCAACTTAATGAAGATCTCCTTGTATAACCTTGGCCACAACATCTGTATGTTTTAGATGGAGGAGGCATGTTTTTACCCGAAGAAGAATACAGAGGCATTTTTTGGATAATTTTGCCTACAAAATCGCTTTTAAAAATTTTGCCTGCAAAATCACTTTTAAAAATTTTAGTGATGCTGCTTTAATGAACCCGTTACTGCATGCTGAATGAAGTACATCTGTGAGCACTAAGCCTGAGCTGATAATACAATGCAAATTTGTTTTCAGAGTAAAGGTGTCAGATTTCATTAGGTTCCAGATCTGTATGGATGAACCAAGATTGGCATTTTCTTTAGAAAGCAGTCCTTTCATGGTGGAATTTTGATTGAGGTTTTTTTTTTTGCTCGTTAACTATGGGAATTAAGTATTAGTTTCCTTTAATTTAAGGCATAAACCAGTTTTGTAAAAGGGAAAACAGTCTCCCCCCCCCCCCCCCCGTTTTTGCCTGTTGTCACTGCAATTACTAACTGGATTATAAGCATCTGTGTTTTCTCTGGTGGATGGTTTGGTTGTTATTTGTTTGGAAGGTATGGCTGGGCTAGCCTCTGTTCCCCTTCAGCTGGAGTGGTGGGAGGCACAGGTGAAAGTACTGAGGTTGAAGTTTGTGGCAGTTGTAATCACAGAGAGAGATCTGTAAGTTGTGTTTCACTGTCAAGGCTTTTATGCCTTAGGCTATCAGATGCCATACCAGTTATTAATCCAGAAACAGTGTGGGAACTTCGGATTTATTTTTTTCTTAGTTATAATAACACATGTGTTCGATTTAGGTGAAGCTAAAAAGAAAAGTTTCATGATTGAGTCTTTTATGTAAATACTGTCTCCTCTTTATTGATAGGTAACTAGGGACAGAAGATTTTTCCCCCCACACGTTTTAACAGGGTTTATTTATGGCCAGTTGATTAAAGGATGTGCACTTCGTTGCTCAACAGTGTATTAAGAAGGTATTACTGATGCTAATAAAATGCTTAGTTTTAACATTGCTACTTGGGATAGGCATACTTAGCTTTCAGTTGTGGTTCGTACAACCTCTTAGATCATGAAGTCAGAAGCAAAATGGGATGTCAGCTACTATTGTAGGGCTGTGAAAGTTGCTTGACTGAAAAGGCTAGCAGGTATAGAGGTAGGCACTGACACAGAACTGTGAAAGGGTGGAGCTGCAATAAGGAATAAAAACTTAATATCGGGACATGTAATTCATAATCTATTTTTTCTGTAATAAAATGTATGATTGTCATTTCACTCATGCATAATTGGTTTTAGGTTTGAAGAGCTTTTTCCCCCCTCTCATGTTTATCCAAAATGTTGTTTTAAGGTTTGGGATTAACTTTTGGATAGGTGGTGTTTTAAAAAACATGTCCAAATGTGGCCTCTTTCCTCTCCCCAGGTTTTCAGGGAGATTTCTTTATCATGCTTATAAGCATTCTGCTGCTGCCTCAAGAGCATTTTGTTCTTACATAGCTCTTTTTGTTTTCTCAGTTTTGTAAATGTGATGAAATATATCCTTTAAAATGTCTATTTTGGAATTATTAATTCTGCTACTATGAACACGTTTTGTATTTCTGAGATAGAAGAACACAACTTAAGAAAATATTCCTACTAGATATTTTGAATTTTAGTAAGGTTGTGTTCTTCCAGTTAAGGAGGATAATTTTGGAAATACATTGGGAGAAAGAGAGGTAGACAAGTAAGAGAAAGGGTTAAGGCCCACTTGAAATTCTTTTCTATTCCTCTATCTGTTTTGTCCTATAGCATGTCTATTGTAGAGAAGAAAAAGGAACAGTTTTCTCCATATCAGTAGTTTAATCCCTTCAGCAAGGGGTTGCTGCAAGCTATTGAGTTCTTACTGCTACTGGTTAGAAATCCTGGATACTGTACTGGGGTAAAGAAGCAGAGCTTCTGCCTTCATCAAAATTTCAGTTGCACAAGTTGATTTCCCTAATGCTGATGTTTTCAGAGGTTTAAATTTATTCTCATTGACCCTGCGTGTTGGCTAGTTGGCACACAGTTTTGATCTGTGGTTTCCTTAGCTTTCTTAGCTTCAGGCAGATTCCTTATATTCCTCAGCAGCTCCTTAATTTAAATATTTAAAAAGTTAATAAGACATGTTTTAATTATCTGCTAATATCTTTTCATATCTTTGCTTTGTGTACTTCATTATCCATCTTTTAGATTTTCATTTTGTTCATTCATTCTGAAACCCATTCATTTAACTTCTTGTTAATAAGTTATGACAAATACACCAGTAGTAAGTGCAGTTACTTATTTCTTTTTTCAGTGTAAATATGTATGTTGTAGAATCTGCTGGTGAGGCTTTTATTGATTTGGCATGTAAAATTATATGTTAAGCATCTTTCTGTGAGCGAGGGGAAAAAAAGTTATATTGTTCTGTGTTTTGTGTTTTCAGGGAGATATGACTTTAGTGACTTGATTTCAAGTATATCCCTCTAAATAGCAACTGTTAAATAGTCTAAGCTTTATATTTTACTGAGCTCAGTGTAACGGTGGAATGAGGACTGTCAAGCTGGAGGTTTTTAAAGTGGGATTTTATGGGTCTATGAGAGTTGATATATTCTCTATTTAATGAAAGGCAATCAATGTTTTCTGGGAGTGGAACCTTACCACCAATGGGTAACTGAAGGCACAGTTGTAAACCTGCAGAATATGGCCATTGGTGAGGCTGAGTGACAATAATTTTGTGGTTTTGACTAATTCTGATTCTTAATCCTTATGCAGCTGGCAGTGCAAGACTAACACAATTGGAGCAGTTTAGGTGTTAGCTTTGATAGTAGTTTTGCACTCTGAACTTTGGGAAACCCTTTAGGAGTTGCAGAGACACTAGAATTGCTTGGTTATTTAACCGTGTTTTTGAACATGAATCAGCAGATAAAATGGTTCTAGATGTCTGTCTTTGCATATGTAAAGCTAAATTATGTCATTGTCTCAGTCTCTTAATTTTGAATTCTGTGGCACCGGTTTGCTGGGTGGGTTGTTTGATTTAGATTCTGCCACATGTCTCTTATGTTAAGTGAGACTAAGCATTTACAAGTCTTTGTTTTCTTTATGGAAGCATGTTTTGAAGAGCACTTCATTTGAATGTGGCGACATAACACTTTTCATAATCTTGATAGCTGGTGAATTGTATGATCGCTAACCGAGTATTCGTCAGTGTTGTTGCAAAGGTCTGAGTCTGTAAGTGGATCCTCTTGCAAACCTGTGTTTGATTAGTAGGATCAAAATCAATCATGGCTTCGTCTCTTCGTACTACTTAATCTTGTGTTGGATGCTGCAGTGCAATAGTAGTGGCTCTTGTTCCCTGCACAGTGGATGGATGTCTGTTTTGAAGAGAGAGATCAAGTTCCTGACAAATGCACAGCTGTATAGAAAAACTTTTCTGCATGTGGATTATTTAAAAATGTAATACAGAAGGAAGAGTTGTTACTGGGAATAGTGGTTCATGCTTAGGCCCGAGAGGCACTTCGAATTTTTTCTTGATGTTTTTATTACTCTTTTGCCTTTGGTCTTGGGCTCTGTAAAAAAGGAAGACTGTTTTCTTAAGGTGGAGGTTATTAAAGATTAGTGAAGTGCTTTTTGAAGACCAAGTTTTATTTCATGAGTTGTTAAAATTTGAATAAACTACTGGCATATAGTTGTTTTAAAGTTGGATTGTTATTCATGATTCCTTATGGTTTACCTTCAGTGCTTGAAAACCTTTTGGTGGTGTTTATTTCAATTTTTGTGTTGTTTGTTTACCTTTTAAGGTAACAATTTTTTTGTACCTCAAAATACTCATTTAGACTTTGGAGAGACTGTTTTTTACTGTAGCTGTGAGAGAGACATGGTGATGTTGAACTTGTACACTAACATGGACTTCTTTTTATCTTAGTGAAAGCATTTCAAGCTAAGCTTAAGATATATCTTATTTTTCCTAATTGATGGTGTTATAGTGGATTAAAAACCTCAACTAGCCAAAATCAGCATAAAACCAAGCTCTTATTCTAGACTGCTAGAAAGCACAGGTCAGAACTTGAGTATAACTTAGAGAAAAGTTGCCTGCTGAGTCTGCTTGGGAGACTTAGTTATGTTTAATATACTTGGCTGGTACTATTTTGTGAATTTTCAGGCTTGCTTTTCTGGGTGGGGGAAATTGCCAAGCGTCTTCCTTTGCTCTGTAGCCTGCTTTGCCGCTTGTCTCTGTGCAGCGGATGGTGGGGTTCCAGGAGGTGCCAAGGGCTGCTTTTGTAGCACGGCTCTGCTCTCCGAGTTTCTCGAGTCACGATGCATTTTACAGCACCATCAGCTAAATCAATTGTCTTCTGACCTTTGAATTCAAATGACAGGCTTATTGTATGCTGATGTGATGTGAAATAGGATTAATACAGAACTTCTTCTTAATAGTGGCAGATAATGTCTGTAAACCACTACTGTGGTAGCAGGACTTTCTGTATGCCAGTTGTTCACGTCAGCAGCTCTGATACCTGTCTTGGGTTTTCTTGTTGGTGGTAATACAGACAGCTCTCTCTAAAGAGTTAACAAACATTTTTAAACACCTACGTTTGTTGATTTGACCAAAAGTTGCATAGCCCCAAGAACATTTTTATATTGTTCTTTGGACTTTTTGAAATACTGAAATTGTATTTTCGCATTGCCTGGGTTTTTTTGGTCGTTTAATAAGCTATGGGTCTTACTTCACGCTCACTCAAAATCATAACTGTACTTCACAATGTCATATGAAGTATTTGGTGCAGATCCATGATGATTGGTGTTTTACAAGAGAGATTGTAATTTTCTGATTTGTAACTTCTTTTCTTTCTGGTTCAGAGTGCTTCTTTCCTTCATCTAATTTCAATATTGCTATCTGTGTGTATGGCTTTGTCACTTGGTTTTACACTAGCAAATAATTTGGCAGAATAGAAGTGAATCTCTGGCTGAAGGTGGGGGTGGTGAGTCTCTCAGATCGACACTGTTAGTATTTCAGTAATTTTACTTCAGACAGAATGTAGTCTGGTCTCCTAAATTGCATGTCACGAACACAGATGTGGTTTGTCGATTTGGACCGTTACGACCATTAAGGGTTGGGCCACATTTGGTGAACTTCTGAGGAGGGATTTCTAGCTTGGTTTCCTCTAGCAGAAATCCAGTTTGTGCACACCAAAATGACTATAAAAATGAAAATAAATATTTATGGGGGTGGTTAAGCATTGAACAGACCACCCCAGAGTGACTGGTCAATCTCTGTCCTTGGAGACTTTTAAAGCTTGAGAGGACAAAGCCATGAGCAACTTGATGCAGTGTGGAAGTCAGCCCTGCTCGGAGCAGGAGGTTGGACTCCTGGGTTAAACTGCTCTGGGCTCTGCAGGCTGCTAGCTAGTGGATAGCTGGAGGGCCTTCCTAAAGGCCACTGCTGTTCAAAATGCTGATGTAGATGCAGTTTAAACAACTTTTAAAAATCAAGACCATCCTTGTAGTGGATTTTTTTTTTTACTAATGTGAAACAGTTTTACTTTGGTATCGAGCCCATTTCATGTCTTTTGCTTGGGTAGAAGCACTACCGCTGGTGTCAGTTTGTCACAGCTTCCTAGAGCTGGCTCTCAAGCTGCAAACTTGCAACAGGAAACCCGATTTCCTTTATCTGTGGGCATGCAAGAAAGGAGGCATATTTATTTATTTATTTACCCTCAAGCGACCCATCTAAGAGGAAACGTGTATCTTGAATGTTTGTGTTTTGGCAGGGCCAGAGCACAAATTTGCTCTTGCTGAAGAAACTGGCAAAAATCAGACTTTTACTTTTTTTTCACATTTCTGAAGTGTAACATGACTTTGTGTACATGTTTTTTTTAAAAAAAAGACAATGGGTGATGAATCTCAAACTGCAGGCTTAAACCTGTTACTGTTACACAAAAGTCATTACAGTTCTTATCTCTGAACTATTGAAAGATCTCTTCTTTTTGTTTTTTGTGGACAAGGCTTCTCTCTTCACTTTCTGAATTACCAATCTGATTTTTTTAAAATGTTTTAAAAACTGGAATGTTTGATACTGTTTTGGGAATACTGTTGCATGTGTCAAATAGAAGACAATACTAGACCCCACCAGAGAGATCTTAGAGGGCCTTCCTTGCTTCTGCTGGATGCAGTTGAGATTTCTGCCACTGTATTTTTTTCAGATCGGAAGGGCTGGAATTGGATTTTATGCTTTCAGTCTGTGCAGTCCTTTTGCATGATTGTACAGAAGAAAAGTTATGGTTTGATGTTCTCATGTCTTGAAAATAAACATATCTTTATGAATGACATGATACTGGCACTGATCTTTTACTTTGCAAATGTATTTAGTAGCTTGTTGCAGGAATCGTAATAAAATAGTTCAACAGACTGCACTGCATTGATTATACAGCAGTCGTAATAAAGAGTGAAACCTGATGCTTTCCCCCAGCTTTTGCTAAAGCAAACATTTAGAAGTGAGAAAAGAAAGGAGATACTTATGTAAAAGCTGTTTATGTCGTTTGTCTTTTCCTTGGATGTTTTTTTCTTTGCTCTTTCCCTTCTTTCGCAGTCTTTGAAGAAGGTAGTGTTGACAGAAAGTCAGTTTGTTTTAACCTTCCCCCCCGTTGGCTTTTGCAGGATCTTGCAGGGTAGTGATCGACTAGTACTTGATGTAACTCTAGAAATTCCCATGATGTCCCAAATCTAGTGTTGTTTATTGCATTGCCATACAGAGGCACCATAGGAGAATCTTTGCTAGGATGCCTTTGTTAATACAAACAAAAGGAAAATGCTAATTTAGTCTTAAAACATGCCATTCATTCAAAACTGAAAAGGCCCTTTGGGGATTTTGAGTTCTGTGGGTTTTTAGGGCATGTCTGTGCAGTGAAATGAATGGCCATTGGTACTCTGGAGTACTGCCTGACACAAACACTTTCACTTTGCAATTTGAACTGTGGGAGAAGCTCTGTGGAATAATTTGAGAGCCATACGTTAATTCTTGCCACCTTATACAATTGCCTCAGTATCTAGGCAAAGCCAGAAGATTTGCAGAGCTACACATTATTTTTTTTACCGTGTGTTAAAATTTTCAGGACTTATTTTAATCCTGTACTTTTATTTTCAGCCAGAAAAATTTTAAGGTTAATTAATGTGCTAGATAACATTTGAGAACAAAAGTGGTTATTCTGTCTGCAAACAGCAGCATTAGAATTGGGTGTGAACATGCAACAGTGTGCTGTATATTCCAGTTTTAATCACTTGTATATGTAGTGTTGATGCAGTAAAGACTTTCAAATTTGTTGGTAATTTAAAGCACATCTCCAGTAAAACAAAGGTATGATAATAAGCAGTAATTAAATGTTGCGAAGGGTGTTCATCACTGTTATTTTAACAGAAGTTAAGTCATTATCTGCTGATTGCTGGCATCATTAAATCTCAATTTTTTAGTCTGCAAGTCAGTGCTTACATACCTGAGCAGCTGAACTGAGGCTTTCCATCCTTGCATCGTTGAAGTATCTTTTTGTTCTTGGATTCTAAGTGTAATGACTTACCTCTAACTGCCAACAGCTTTATGCCTGCCAAGGGCAAGAGTGCAAATGGTTGTGAATGTGCTCTTTAACTAAGAGATACAAGGCATCTCTTCTGAAAATTGGGGCGAGGGGAACAGTCAGTTTAACTCATAACAATTTAGCAGTTGTGCAGAGCTGGCCACATGAAAAATAATCGTATGCAAGGTAAACATCGCCTCTTGTAAAAGTACAAAATGCCCAGAGATAGAAAATGGCAGAAGTGCTGGGGGAGGAGGGAGACTTTTGCTGTTCCTTATTTTTTGTAAATCTGCACTTTGCTTAAAAACAAAACAAAACAAAAAAGCAATGTATAGTAGTTGCCAAATATTCCCAAGTATGATGCAGTTTAGATGACAGGCTGCTTCAGGTTCTTTTGGCAGGGGATTAAGTGACTTGGGGCTAAATAAGACAGGCCTCACAAACTGATACAAGGGGACAAATCAAGGAGCAGTTGAAGGAGAAATTTGTAGATAAAATCCTCATTTCACCTTTCAGTTACATGTAATAGGAAGAGGTAATTAGAATTAACAAGGGTCAAACTTGATGAAATGGAGACCTAGTGGACAGATTTAAAATAAAGTAGCACCTTCATCACTTGTTTGGAACAGGTTGCAAGGTAGTGTTGTGAACATTAGGGAAGCTGGTGAGGGTAATAACAGTAAGAATTGTTAGGTCATTGACAGAAAAAGTTGGGATCAGATGAGGAGGAATTGTAAATGATTGTAGTGTTGTTTGCCTTACAGTTGTCAGTTTTTCTAATGTGGAGGATGAAAAGATTTTTGGCAGGACAATGAGCTTCCATTTGACATGGCATTAAAGCATCCAGAATAAGCACAACTGGTACTTGTTTTTTGGTGATAACAGTACTGAAAAAGCAATTTTTTAAATTGTGTTTAAATATTGTAGCTGAAACTGGCTGAACAAGTGAATTGTATCTCCCTCTCCATCCCTCTTTTTCCTGAGTTTTATAATTTAGAAAAGAAGGGTCCAAAAATGTCTGTGATTTTCTAGCTTTAAAAGTGAGAGAAGAAAAGAAGATCTATTTGAAAGGAGGGAGAAGAAGCAGCACAACTCTGTATAGATGAAGCTAAATGCTTAAAATTGGGAGTAGTTTCGTAAATTTGAATCCTGCTTTCCTCCAGAATGACTAGCTCTTTTCCCAGCTATTGTCAGAAAACATGGCTAGAATTAATTCTCGCTTGAAACTTGGCTACAAATTAGAACTTTATTTCTCGTAACAGGCAAGTACATGAGGATAGCATAGACAGTGCACCTGATTTTGTGGTCATTCATATTCAGTTTTTTACATGGGGAAAGAAAAGGGCTTGTGGAACAGTGCTGCTCTATTTCAGTAACATTTTACAGGTGGCAATAAAAACTCCTGGCTCTGCAACAGTGTGTGGGTGTTACATGCTTGCAGGTAAAGTCATTTAATAGTACTTTGGAAAGGGAAGTAATTGTATGCATAGTGTAATGCAAAATACCCTTAAATAGTGGTTGGTTTCTGCATTACACTATTTTCTTTTTGCTAATAAAGGAAGTAGAAAAATCTTTCAATGTTAGAGGTTCAAAGCAATTTTGCCAGGTAGAAAAATCATCTTTCTAAAAGTGGTGGGTTTTTTCTTTTTGAATCTTGTGTTAGTGCTGAGTGACTGTTGTGTTTGCACTGAGTTTCTGACTTAAAAACAATAGTAGTACTATCTTGTATGCTGTAACCCTTCTTTGTTACCACCTTAATATTTAGCTGAGATGCCAAAAGCTCTTGGAATGTATGGAAACTTCAGTTGGGTTAGACACTTGAATACTGGCACCATGGGTCACAAGGCAATGTCTTATGTTATCCCTGTGCTCAAAATTTGGAATCAAAGATTTAAGACACTTTTGAAGTGCCACTGCTGTTCAGTTTATAACCATGTTAATTAGTGCTGAATGTCATTAAGATGAACATGTGCAATATTCATAAAAGTACTTGTGAAATTGAGCTGTTGTCATTATCTCATTGAATAGTTGTACTGGAAAGTTGCTTGACTCTTCCCCAGAAGAAAGATAATTGAGAAGGGCTTACAGTGTGCCCCTTGAGACATAGCTGTCCCTTGGGAATGGATCACCTGGTCTCAGTCATCTCTTCTCTCTCAGACACTACATGGTCAGAGACCTGGCTGCAGGGGGAGGGACTGTTTTAACAGCAGTATACAGCTTTGAGAGTACTGTCTTCTTGGGGCCTCTTCTTGTCTTGTGAACAAAACCCAGTTGTCCCAATCTCATGATTACATGTGAGGAGCAGGCTGTTGCTTCTGGTAAAGTTAATATGATCTGATTGGCTCCTTTTCTGCATCTGAAAGGCTGCTGGGAAAGAAGGGATGTGGAGAAGGTTCTGTAAATTGTTTCTGCCACCAGTAGAAACAGTTGCTTTTGGGATAGAGTTTGATTTCCTTATACCCCCTGGCTTAGTTTTAGACAATACTACCTGACTTGATAAAAAAAAAGGGGGGGGGGGAAGTGAATCAAGCATGGCAATTACAACGTTGACAATAGGTAAGTATTTTATACTTATGTCTGTACTTTCATGGACTGGAAAGGGCCAGAGCCCTAATCTGACATCTTAAGCAAAATATGGAATCATCTACATAGCTAATGTGGTACAGCATAGTTGCATGATAATTGTGCTGCTCTGCATTGAGTGCACTTGACTTCACTCATTTATGGGTACTAATGAGATTGTATTTTGATGTGACATTACTGTAATATCAGTGCCTTGCATTCATTCATTAGTTTCCCTCATTGACTTTGTGAAATAAGGAAATGCAGATGCCCTTGAGCAAGTCATTTTAACACGCCCATGAGAAATCTGTGATAGCGTTCAGAGCACAAGTTGCCTTGGGCTTTAGATTTCATCTTACTGTGGACGAATATATTCATAACTAGCTGTAAAGCTGCGCTGGAGACTCTTGAGCCAGCTCTGAGGAATCTAGTGGCTATGTCCACACTTGTCTGCAGCCCGTTTTCTGCTCCGAAGAGTGGCTCTGCACGGCTCAAACCCCTGCTGTTTACTGGGAAGTCCCTAGCCCTGTGGAATCTCCTGTATGTCAATATCTGTTGGTAAACTTGAACAAAACCATGCTGGAGAATGTGATAATGGTTTACTGGCATGGACAGTTATTGATTAGTGCTCAAACCTGTGCCCTGGCCTTATTTTACTTATTATAGCCTTAACTCATAGTGCCTACATGGCACAATGCAACACTCGGCTGAGTTTGTAGCTCACATCGGATAGCGTTTAATAGCAGTAGCATAGCATTGCATATGAGCTAACTAGCCTTCCTCTTCAGTGGGGCTTACCAAGCTCAGGGACAGCATTGTGCTAATGTGGCTGTTGTGTTTCTGGTTCTGGTGTTAGTCCAGTGGTTTTAGCTCAAAGGTCAGAAGATCAATGGTGCCAGCATAATAGCTGGCATGCTACAAATTAAAGTAATACTGGAACAGATTGCTTTGGATTTTAATTGCCTGCTAGACATCCCTATTTTAGTGAAGTCTTACGCATCTTGACTTGTAGGAACAGAGAATGAGACGGTCTGTAAAATTGTGAAAAGAATAAAACAGACTGCAAACAAAACAAGTAAAGGAAATGTGTAGAAATTGTCAAATATAAGGCCATTAAAATATATTTTAAAGTATTCCTTTAAATCTGGACTAATATCTGGTGTGGGCTCTCAAGTTGTGTTCAGGAAGAATTGTGTTCAAAAGTTACATGTGAAGTACTGCCTAGCTGTACTTCAGAGAATGTCTCTACTGACACGGTGCCCTGTGAGAGTTGGCCAGTGTGCCTCATGTCATCACTCTTGCAGTTTTTACATTTTCGTCTAGTTCTAGCAAATGTGCGGACAGTGTTCTTTAGCTCAGAGCTAGCTTGAGTATCTACGCTGCGTGGCAGTCACTGCTGAGATTGCACAGTTGCTGTATCCTAGATTTCCGATAACAGGTTTGAGGCAAAGTTGCCCTCAAAAATTTTTGGTTTCCTATGGAAACCAGCTTGTGTGGTTATGCTCTGTGTGTGCCTGCCTGTTTGCTTTTTCTCCTCTTTAACACTCTGCCTTCTCCCCAACCTCCTAAATATTTTGAATTCAGTGGCTCTTATTCTAGCACCTTATGCACACCTAGGGTCCAACAGGCTTTGTAAAAACAGGCTACTGGGTGGGTGAGACTGAGTCTCAGCAGTGGCAAGAGCTGCAGCATTCACAAGGACGTTGTTAGTCACCAGAGAAGCTGATTAACACAATTGCATGGGAGAAACTTCAGCTGGACCGTATGTATTCTTAGATAGCAAATCTGGTCAAGTATGAGAGAGATATTTGAAGGTACCAGGCTTTGTTAGTTCATGTAACTACTTGTTCTGTATAGATTTCTGTCAAGTCTTCCTTCCAAAAAAAGTGCAGAAGACAAAGTGTAATGGGAGCCTGTCGTGATACCTGTATTTAGGTTGCTTAACAGTAGAAGCTATTAAGTGTCCTATGAGCTTTCTTTTTCTTTTTTTTTCCCTCTCTCCAGAATTATTCACACTACCATTGTATGAGCAGCTTTTGTAGTTTTTTTTGGTAGAGGAAATCACTTCATATCCGGTAAATGTCTTTTTCTTTTTTTTCCTTCCCCCCAAAGTGTAACAGTGTTATTATTGAAAAATGGAATATTGGTTATCAGGTGCTTTCTCATACTAGCTTTCCTCAAGAAGAATGTTGTCCAAGTGCTACTGAGATGTATAAATGTTTTAAGGCCAGGCTCATCCTGCAAACTTCTGCGAACACCTGGGATCCATTAGAGGAGCACAAACACAAATGGGATCCTGCCCTTTCACTGTCCTTCCAGTTCACTGTCACCAGATGCTCCTGGCTTTCTCTTGGCTGCCTGGTGCTTTCTGGCAAGTGTGTTGTTGTAAGGCTTTGGTGAAAGGAGATGATGTGAGGAGTGTGAAAGACTGATTTTTTTTTTTTTTTTTTCTTTTGCTTGTCTGACCAGTTAAAATTTCAGCATTTTTCTTGTTCAAATTCTTCCCGTTCTGTTTGAGAAGCCAAGCAGGTTCATTTGGTACCTAGTCAAGGGATGCAGAAGCTAATTGTTCTGAGTCTCACTGGACAGGTGGTAGGGGAGACCATCCAAAGAGGACATCCTGACTTTGAGAAAAGGTTGTCTCTTCTGCACTCATAATGCTTTTGAATGTTGGACAATAAGGCTGCAGGTAAAGCAGGATTTGTAATGATTTATTTTTAAACTTGGGATTGATTACAAGGTAGGTTTGCAGTATGAGACCTGTCCCTTTTTAGAGAGGCAAAGCAAAGTGTTTATATCCATCTGGGAAGGGAAAGTCTTTGAATAAGCTGCATATTGACCTTGGTTGCCTGTGGTGGTGGCACCATGTGAAGCAGTAACTAGGTCAGACTCGTCTTACTGTCTCTCAGTCCTCCATTTTATCCTCTTGATCTCAGCAACTGCCATATGATGTGCAGTCTGGGCTCAGTAAGCTGTCGCCTCCCTTCCCATTGCTCCTGAGAGTGGAGATCCCTGATCGTTCTTGCCTTCAAGAGTTGAGGAGGATACTGGTCTCTTCACCTGCACTGACTATTTGCAAGGCCTAATACTAGACCATAACGATTCATGAATCCTCTAGGATAATAACTTTTCTCTTTTATGATGGCAGCCAAAAAAAAAAAATACAATTTTGCAGTTTAGGTGACAGTAGTCTGTTTAAAAAGTCTGAACCTTTTTCAGCCATTTGGCATCAATCAGCATTGGAGTGTTGGGCTGTAGAGCTGCTGCAACACGTAATGCTTTTAACTTTCCTCTTGGTAAGAAGAGGAGAGAAAAACAGTACAGAAAGCTATGTTAGTTGGTGGGAAGAGTATGTAATAACATATCCAAACTTATCTTAAGGTTACAAAGTTAGAACACTAGTTCAACAATGGTACAAGCAGGGCTTTAGGACTCCCAATACTGGGTCAAAAGTATAGTGGTCATATGTAAAGTATCGATCTCATAAATTACTCTGTTTGCTTTAATTAAAGCAAAAATAAAATACATACCAGGTAGCATCATGACTTATTTGCATTAAGCATTATTTATTTAGGCCGCAGTGCTTTTATACTGGGTTAGATATTGCATATTTCCCTGCCACTGATACCAATTTGGTATCATGTTCTGGCACATTTGATTAAATTTGATCACATGCCTAAGTCTCGTTTGGATCAACCTTATCACGGTTGGTGATGTGGTAGTGCAGAGATTTGCTTTTAAGGGTTGTGAAACCAGCATTTCATCTTCTGTAACTTCCTTACAACTTTATCTCTACAAATGTGTGAGAAAGCTTACTTTTCAATTTTATTCGTAACTACTAAATAACTTAAAATACTATTTGCTTTTATTCAGTGTTTGAATGATTAAAGATGGGATGATCTTTGCATGCATTGTACAACCACTATTGTCTAAAGTTATAGAAGGATGCTTTTAGATGTGTTAAACGCTAATCTTCATTACATTGATCTTCATTTTGTTCATCATCCATTCTTAATGTTATGCCAAAACCAAAGCCTATTTCTAATTTTGTAAAAGGGGGAAAAACCCCCCCCAGTCCTAGTGAAGCAGATTCTCTCTTTAATTCACTGTAAGCTTTTTGATAGATGCAAAACCACAAATCATTTTATCTGGAGAATTTTTTTTTTTAAAAAAGGGGCCATTAGAGGAAGATATTTCAATGGGATCATAAATGTTCTATTTAGATCTGTCTTATTAGACATGGCTTGGAAATTGAATCTCCTTCTGAAGGTATTTACATATTCAAAGTTTCCAGTAATTGACCTGGTTTTACTATGATCTGCTATTTATGCTTCAAGACATGAATTGACCTTATCTTTTAAAGTCTTTTGACTTTTCTTTGGAAAAGGGGGAAACATACTCTTCTAGGGTTGTGACTAAGTGTAATTTTTTATTCTTATACTCAAAAAATTCACATAGGGTCTGGGGACAGTTTCCAACAGAATAGGAAATGCTGAGGTTCATAAGTAGTGTCATTAGGGCTACAGAATGTGCCTGAATCTAGTGTGTCAAAAACTGCAGGGTGAGGAGATTCAACTGGTGGTGTAATGGTGGGAAGCTTTTGACAAAATGTTTGTTAAGGACATGGCTTCAGATGATTTTTTTAAGTTTATTTTGATCTATGGGAGATTTTAAAAAATTCTAATTATTTTCATAGGCATTCCATTTAAATTTTCTTTTTTTTTTTCGCCCCAGTAGCAGCATTTATCAGCAATGTTTAGAAAGAGAGAGAGAGATACTTTTTTCTTTTAGTGTTTCTTCATGTGCAATGAAACAGGAGTGTCTTCTGTTTACATCTTCTGCAAGCTGAGGAAGATCAATCCTTAATCAATCCTCGGCTTGGTTATTGGATTTCAGTAACTTATATTTATGGTATGATCATGTCTAGAGGCATCAAACAACATGCACAAAACGCTATGTAAGTATAGCTCAGATTCTGCAGATGGATGTCGGTATACAGACTCTCACGTTTTTATGGAGGCTAACCTTCACTGGCTCTGCAGATGCAGTTACCTCAATGACTCTGTTCTTAGCTGGCAAGGACCTCTGGAGATCCTCTAGTTCAACCCTGCCACTCAAAGCAGGGACAGCTAGAGCAGGTGGCTCGGGACAGGAGTGTTAGGTTAGGCTAACAGTTGGACTTGATGGTCTTAAAGGTCTTTTCCAATCTAAATGATTCTATGATTTTCTGGTTGGATTTGGAACATCTCTGAGGATGGAAACTCCATAGTCTCTCTCTCTGACCTGTTTCAGTCTTCAGTCACCTTTAAAGTAAAACTTTTTTGATGTTTATAGGATGTTTCTGATGTGTAACATGTTGCAGTTTTAAGTATTTCTGAACACTGCTTCAGCACAGTGCCTGTCAGAAGTCAAGGGAAAAGATTCTCCAGGATACTATTCAGAAATTGTGTTTCATTGTCTGATTTCTGTTCTCTTTCTGTTTGTGAGCTACATAGCAACTGCAAGCTAGAGCCACTCATTGGATCTCTCCATTAGATAAGGAACAGAATGACAAATTCACTCTTTGATGTACTACTTGGATACAGCTCTTATCTAATGTGTTATGCTTTCTGAAAGCTTTTAAGGAACACCATCCATATCTATGGTGTTTTGCTGGCCTGTAGAAGCAGGTGACATAGTCCTTCTGCAGGTGTGCTCAGAATGTCCAGTCTTTCTGTGGGAGGTTGACACACACATGCTTTAGGTCTGAAACTTGCATTTAAAGAACTAGTTTTGGTGCATACATGTGAGTCAGAGTCTGCTAGAGGTCTGTTTTTCTCTCTTCTGGAAATGCAGCGTCTTTTTTTTGTGTGAAAATGGGGGAAAAATGCATACAAGACAGTTTACTGCTTCATCACCGTACCTCCAGACTATGGTACTCGGTACCATAGTCTGAACTGTACTTCTTCAGGGAAACTGGTATTTTGTGTGCCTTGCTGTTCATTGTTCTATTTACCACACTTCTAACAGTAGCTAAAGCACAGGTCAGATTTACAGCAAAATGTGCTACTTGTTTTTAGGTGACGGTTGTTTTCGATCAAATATGATGCTGCACAGGTGGTTTTGGAAACCTCACTCATTCCACACAGAGCCAGTATTTTGTAGATATCTCTCTGTTGCACTCTAGTAATTCAATAACTTGAGTAATCAGAAAGCAGCATCAAAAATTGGGATGAAAATTTTGAGTAGTCTCAAGAGTTGTAGACTGATTTAGGCTGAAAGGGACCTCTGGAGGTTATCTGGTCCAACCTGCCCCACTGAAAGCATGACCAGCGTAAATCAGAGGTGTACAATGATGGTGTGTTTAGCTTAGTCTTTGCTATAATCTCCCTTTAGGTAGATGTAGAAAGCAAGATGATCCCCCAAGCATTCTCCAGAGTAACAAACTTAGGTGTCTCAGCCCGTGCTTGTTCCTCATGTACTTCAGCCCCCTAACCACTTAGTGGTCTCTCTGCTGAACTTGCTTCAGTTCGTCATTCTTAAACTGGGCAGTCTAAAACTGGACATGCTAGTTCAGCTGAGGTCTTGCTAGTGCTGAGTAGAAGTGAATGTCACTTACTAGGTTTAGACAGAGCACTGACAAGCACTGCAAGGCACATATTGTTAACTTAATCTTTCCTAAAGCTTGACATAGTGCATTTCCAGAAATATCTATTTTTATTCCTGGATGCATGAGGAACCTTTGATTGAATCTTTTTTTCCCATATCGCTGTTTCCAGAAAGGATTATTTACATTGTCTAGCTTGAGGTAGACTTTCTAATTTGTAGCCAAACTTGTTTCACACAGCTGTGGGTTTAATCAATACCTTTCTCTGCTCTTTGAAGTTTTTTTTCTGTCTAAATTGAACTGGGTAGTCACACATCGTTTTAGTTATCCTACTGATGTATTTTGCCTTGTGTGGCATGTTATATTGGTTTATATTGTATTTCTTCAAGCCAGCCATCAAACACACCATCGTGGTTGTCCGACTTGGAGTGGAAAAAGTAGTTTTCTGCCTACTTTATTCTTAGTGTCAGTTTTTTCAATTTATAAATTACTGTTTGTTTAATCTGCATGCAGGGATGCGCTTTGCACCATATTTTAATGTGGTGTTGTTAAAATCGATGAAAGTCATGCCAGAATAAATGCTCATGGGAGAAATGGGAAAGCGGGCAATCTCAGAAACAGTGAGTAGGGGAACAAAGTGGTGGTGAACAGAGAAGGGACAGCGAATGTATTTTTGTCCAGGGTGGGTCAATCTTCCACATGAACCAGTGAGAAAAGACACTTTGTCCTTGCTACTTACAAGTTTTACCATATTGCTTGTGACATCTTGCAGGCTGCACGGTGCTGCCAGAGCAGGAGCTAGCTGCGTTAGAAGCTGTCTTGGTGCGGAGTCCAAGTGATCCAGAATTCAAACTTAGGTTCAGTCCTCTCCTATGGTAACATTTTCAGTCATATGACTTTGATTTTTGCCAAAGACTAACTTGTTGGGACCTGCACAACATTATATTTTGGCAACTGCAGCACTTGTGCCATGGGCTGTTGGCAGGTTGGATCACTAGCTTCATTTATAGGATACCATGTAGTGTTTCAGGACCTAAGGACAAATCAGCTCGCAGCCTGTGCTTGTCACAGCTGTCTTGCCTTTCACCTCATGGGAAAAGATTTATCAGGTGTAATTATGTCTAATTGAGCCACTCTTGCCATCTTGCCAATGTTACTTTTTTCCTGTTAATTTGATCAGTGGACACAGATGAGATAAAAATGTAAGCAGTGCTATTTGAATGGGTTCATGCTTCTTGTGCTGTTTAAATGATTCTTTTAATCTGCCATGAAATTGTGTGGGTTGTCACATGGAGTTTCAACTAACTCCTGTTTTCTACCTCTTAGAGTTTGTTTTATTCCAATGAGGAAGGTTTATTTTTATCACCTGTACAGGACAAACCTATTTTTCCTATTTTTGTAATGCACCTGTAGCTTGCTATCTGTAGTCACAGGTGTGGGCTTTCTAAATTACTATTTGTTCTTCTAAAACAACTTGTAAAAGTGTGCACTGTTCATGAGAGACTGATCTGTGTTAAAACTGCAGTCAAAGCCTTGTTCAGGCCTTTTTTTGAACTGTCAGAGTAGTAAATGTCTACTTTTTTTCTTAGTTCACTTTCACATGAGCTTCAGGTGATCGTTGAATTCCCCCCCTTTGCTCTTTTGTCACCTGAAGAAAAAGAAGATCCACAGTGTTCATGTTTACAAACTTTTAAAAGTTTCAGACTTCTAAAATGCATTTCTTACAGAAACTTTACTGTTTAGGAGCTTCTAAAATGACACTGGAAGTAGAAAGGTTTGTCAGCTAAAATATTAGTATAGCTAATGGTGGTATTTTCTGCTTCTTTTTAACGGATTTAATTTCTGTTGCTCAGATTCCTAACCTTACTGTTGAAATACTATTTGTTGTAGATGTGGGTCAACTAAAACTCACTAAACTTGTAGCAACCTACTTTCTGGTTTATACCTGTAATTCATGAACATTTCAGGAGAAAGCAATGCTGCATTTTAGGGTGGGGAGTCTCTGCCTTAATTTATATGAAATAGGGGTGGCTTTTATATGGGAAGTTTTAAAGACGTTATTGTTTCTGGGTGAAGGTCTGTCTGGTGTCCTGGGCCTTGAAATACAGATGGTATTTGTATTTTGAGGACTGAAGGAAGTGGAAAATGAAGATAGGAGGAAGGGAGGTAAAAATATTGTTACTTCAGACTTGTCTTTCCTTTGTGTGAACTGGTTTATATGTGGAATTGCTTGTAGGACAGATAAGCTGAATAATAGTATGGTAAACTTGAATTATTTTTCTTTCCTCACCACTAGCAGCATTATTAAATTTTTTTTTGTTAAAAACTGGATATTCTTAGTGGCAAAATATTAGAATGGCTAGAAATATTCATGATTTGTATCCTAAGCCAATCTTTAGTTGGAGAGAGAGGTTTGCATATGTTGCGGAAATTACTCTAAAACTGCTTTCTGTCATTGTTTCCTTCTAGGACAGGTCTACACCAGATAAACAGTTAGCTTATGTCTTGATTGGAATATGTGAATTATTAAGTTGGCTCATTTTTGCTTTTGCTAAGTAAGTTGAATCTGAAGATCTTGCTGGCTATATTTACATTTCAGTATATACCCAATGCAGGTTTAATTATGGAAACTAAACCTGCTTTAAAGCGATTGCAGCCAAGCTGAATGCAGTCCTGTTTCTCTTTAGCCCCTAGCTTCCCAACTGGCAAACTGGAAGAAATAATCTAGCAAATGTAAATTTGTTTTAGTTTTTGATTTCCACACCCTCAAAAAAAAGCCTCAAAAAACCCAAACCACCACCCTCCCCCCAAAAAGCTGAGAGGCAAAAACAGAGATTTCTGGTAGAATGGCTTCTCTGTCTTCGCAATCATGCGAAGCAGTAGTGCTGCTCTTCCCGTGCCCATGTGCTTGTAGAAGGTTGACTGTGTCTCGCACTGACAGCTCAGGCAACGCTCTTAGCAGGGAGTGCCTGGAGAACAGAGGCTCCCAGGCTGTGGTATGCCTTTCACAAAAACTAATGCATCAGCCTGGATTGAACTGAATGCCTTCCCTGTACGTCATGCATGAATCACTAAGGGATGCCTGTTTTTAAAGTTTCTTACACTTGATCATAAATTTGTATTCTTAGTTGCTTGCGACTTCATCATACTGGTCTAAAATTGCTTAAGCAAATAGGAGAATTGGTTTAGTGCTGAGGAGTAGAAGGCACTAGTGGGGCACTATATTTTTTTGCAAAGGCAATGTAAGGTTCTGTGGGTAGGTGGTCAGCATTGCTGATGCTTTTTTTTTAAGCTGATGCTTTTGAAAAGTTGAGTAAGAATTGCTTCAATTAATGAGTTTCATCCTTTTTTGACAACTGTTTCTTTCCATTTTCACTGGTGGGAGAATACATGATACAGGGTGCTAGCTTGATTAGTCTTTATTTTCGTGTGTTTTAGTAGATAAAACGGACCCTGTTCTTAAAAGCTAAATTCCCCTTTGCAGAAGTGCATCTACACTAATCAAGTAGATCAAACAGTAATTAACTGAACCATTGGCTAATGACCACTGGAAGAAGAGAGGAATTAATGGGTAGGAGGGATGTGCTGCTGTTGAACTCTAGACCCGAACCAGGTTTTCTTTTGGTTGAGAGCCTTTACTAAGAAAAAAATGCTACTGGTTTGGCATCCTGCTTTATAGTGTGACTGTACTGATCACTGCATCTCCTGAAAGGTAAACCTTCACTCTAGCCTGCAAAGAGAAGTAAAAGCTTATATTAGAACATGTGTTCCAGGTATAATCACATTTCCATATTTTTAAATTGGGGCTAATAACAAACATTATTAATGCTTCTAATTTTCATACTTTATTGTGATAATGACTTTCAGATAAGTTGTATGTAAGAAGCTTCTTGGCTGTATACATTTGCTGGGACATAAATGTTTAATTTTTAGAATTTACTGATTCACAGTTCTGGTCATGTGTAAAGTAAGAGGGAAAGTGAGTTACAAAACTTGAAGTAGCTCTGTACTTCTAAGGCTACTGCTGTACCACTGCTGAGAGACTTTGGCAAAGGTCACCTTAACTATCAGGGGAAGGCTAATTAGGAAAAAAACCCAAACACCAAGCACAAAACTTATTTCTGCTAATAAACATATGGATCTGGCAAGTTCTGCCATCTTAAGGTATCTGTTCCTTTAGCAGAACCAAGTAGTTCAGAGCCATGTTACTCCTGTGCTTGTTCAAGTTACTGTTATTACTGTGGGATGCGAAAAGGTGATGTTTTTAGCAGGCAAGCGTTCAAACTGATTGTTCAGATAGAGGATGATCTTGTCAAAAGGGCTTTTTGTGTTTTGAACAAATTGCACAAATTGATTCCTTTTGTATACCTAAAGGAATATTGAAGCATATGGTGCATCCATAATTGAACTTGCCATGAAGTCTTAGTCAGTTTGTCAGTTCACTCTGTGAATTGCTTATATGGTTACAACTGTGACTAAAGTTTTTCTTGATGAGGTTTTTACAAAAAAAGAGAACAAGTTTAGAATACTTACTTTGGAGAAAAAAGGGATTTTTTTTTTTTTTTGGTGATATGATGCTGTTGCCATAAAATAAAATCTCAACTTTTGATACATTTTAGGTGAAAACCGTTCTTTGGACTTGACCAGATATTAACTCTGACAGGAGTCAAAAACTGAAGATCTTTGTGAACCTACAGCTATCTAAAGGAATTGATGAGCAGGGTAAAAATTCACTTATCTTGCATAAACCTTACTTTTGTGGATATCTGGCTACTGTAATACAGAATGTGCCACTTCCTGCTACGTAAGTGGAAAGAACAAAGGAAATTATGAAGGGTAGAGACGGCAGTCAAATTCAGTCTTTCTCCATTCCAGCATAAGGTGAAATGTCATTGTTCTGAATACTTAAACCTTGAAAACGGTAGTGGCAGACATGAAGTGTTTTTAACAGTACAGATATATGGTGGCATAACAACAAGTTTGTTGAGGAAAGAGGTGAATTTTTTGGTGTCTGTTTATTTTGAAATCTAAGAATACAGTGAAGTGCCGTGTTGGCTATGAAACCTGGGGGAAGCAGAGCCTTTTTTAAACTGGTTTTAGTATATGGAGGTCATAACTATTACTGAGGAATAACTTCAGGGAGTTGCTTTGGGTTTGAAATATCCTAAAATGCTTTTCATTTGAATTTGAAAAGTTTTTTTTTCTTGTCAGATATTTTGCCTGATAATTTTTGTCATGCAGTAAAAATTAGCTCACATTGTGAAGAAGCTTGAACAGAAATGGGCTGAGAACGAAACCTGTTTCTTTTTGAAGATCTATTTCACAGAGTAAGGTATAGTTAAACCATATCTGGATTTTTCTGTGTTATTTCTCATGACTTCTTTAGCTTCATAGTTGTAGGCGATTCATTGGACAGATTCTGACCTTTTGTTCTTGTGGGGGCTGTGTTGTTAATGGACTCAAAAGTGGAATGACTTTTTTAAAAATGTGTTGTAGGGATTTAGAAGGGTCTTGATGGACGGGAAGGATCATCCTGGGGGAAAATTGACTTAGTACAGTGACTTTACACTTTAAAGCTCTTTTATTTCTACCAAAGAAAATGTAGTTCCTGCAATGCAGTGCTAACATGGATTTGGCTTAATTTTTCTTTTTAAATATGAAGAGTTTCTGTGCTTGACACGATAGAGGGGAAAGTAATTTGCTTGTGTGCAGGTGGATTTTTTTCATTGTTCCTAAAACAACAACAGATGAGGGAAGAGTAAAGGTGGTTTTAACATACACTGTAGTGTGGCTAACAATAATTTAGGTCCTCTTTGCTCCTTGCAGATTAGAAAATTATTAAAAATGTTAATAACATCTTTCCTTAGTGCCTTCTTCCAAAGAGTACTTAGAAAGGCTCTCCAGTGTAATGAGTTCAGTTTTTCTTCCCTAAAATGGTTTTAGACTTTGTCTTTAATTGCAGTTTGGGCTGTTTTTGACAGAAAGGTATTTTGTGAATTTTCAAAACTTCTTAGGTAATTGCTACCTGATCTAAACTGTACACAGATACCCCTCATGAATCTATCGTGTGCCAAATGGCCCTCTTTTCTGAATGGTAGTGAGCCAATCTTTTGTGCCTGAAGGAGTAACGCATGGTTAAGACAGAATATAGTTTTGGGTTTTTTGTTTTATTTGAAAGCTCTAGGCTCATACAAGCACCTAACACTGAGATGTTCTTAAGTGCAGATTTTGGAGGCCAGGATTTCACTTGCTCTCCTTTGCAGTTTTGATTTTGAGAGATGTGTCTCCCAAATCTGTTTGTTTGATAGCCTAGGAAAGGGACTCACAACTTAATGTAATATACTTAATGATGAACTAGGGTGCTTTATGTGTCAGATCTACGCCTGAAACTGCATTATGACTGGCCTATTTTACTGAGGGTGACAGCTTGTGGAGCCCTGGCTTTCTGCTAGGTTTTGCTTCTGGGCCTCCCTCCCAAGTACCTCACTGCTGCACACAAGTCATTGAATCATTTTGCTGTCTCTCTACCCTCCTCCACCTCGTACATGCTTGCACAATTGAGAAGGCAGTAGAGAGGCAAGAAGCTGCACCAAAAGATTTGCTCATCGAACCACATCCTAAAAATAGCATGGTAACTTTAGGTGTTTCTGGGTCTTTATACGTTGCCTTCTCTGAAAGACCAGTGAAGCTAGCAAATATATTTTTAAAGAGTAGCTAATCAAACTGGAAAAGGAAATTGCTTATCTGAAAATCTCAAAGCTGGTATAACTTCTATTTGTAAAACAAAAAGAACATGGGTTACAACAAATGCAACTTTGCAAGTGTAGTGCAGCTGCTGTCTCTTACTGAGAGAATTCACAGCCACAATAATTCTTCTGTAATTCTTTTTATATCCTTCTGCAATGAGGATGTTAATTGAGGCTGCTGTGGGTTATTTTTGGACACTAGAAACTGGGATGAGACGAAGTCTCTTTCTTCACACAATACGCAGCTGTTGGATGAGAATAATCTTGTTATGTTTTAAGCTGTACGTGAAATCTATAGGTGACAAATTCCATGGTTCTCTTTCCCTGGGGGGCCTGCTGTTAGGGGTACATCACTCCTTTCATTTCTGAGTGCAATTCTGAGAGCGGGGAAAAAAACCCCACCTAAACAATACCAGTGGTCTGAGGTATTTATGAATTTTCTGTGTGTTCCTGCAATGAAACTTACTGTTCTGCTTTTTTTCTCTCCTCTTTCAATTCTATATTACAATGGCATGGGTATCACTGCCAGCTCTATGCATAGCAGATTGCGTTCCAACAGGTGTGTTGTTTTTGTTTTCCTGGCAATTTATTTTGCAATTTAGTATGAATATAATACTTCTCGTCTGTATTTCAGTCTAGTTCAAACAAGTTTAGCTCAAGTAGTGGTTGAGTTGTGGTTTTGATGGAATGATTGTTTGGCAAGCTTCGTCCATAAACACTTTGGTGCTTTCAGCACATAATATTTTGGGGCAGCCATAGTGCAATTGCATAATCTTAAATTATGTGCTTTACAAATAAGAGATGTTTATAAGGATTGAATGCAAGCCTTGAGCAGTTGAAAATTTGGTGCATGAAAAAGAATCTAACTTCTTGTCAGTATTCTAGGCTTTATTTTAAAATCGTCTTTTTTTTTTAATTACATGCATAGTTCAACCTAATACAAATCTTCTGATGATACAGGAATGTGTGGGATTTGCTTCAGGTTTGTAGGGGCTCCTTGATGAAGTATGTTGTTAATCTTTGGTTGCTAGTCTCCAGTTTCACGAGACTAATTTGTGATCCTTGTGACATTCCACAACCCTCCCCTGTCCCAAATGGTGGTTAGAAAACTTTAAGAAGAGAAAGTTCTGGTAGCATTCAGGAAATGCTGAATACCATGTGTACTGAAAAATGAAAAAATGATACTCCTTTTGATAATCTCAGAGTGACTTAGATGCTTATTAATCAAAACTATTTTACATGTATCAGTTTTGGGGACTGTTGAATCTAAGCCTTAAATACTGCTCAAACTGTACCTAACACCTCTCTGCTCCCCCCCCCCCCCCTTTTTTTTAATATGAGGGGAAAAACGTAAGAAACAGTATATTACAAGCATTTATTTTTACAGTGTTCTACTAGCTTTAGGACTCCCAGCATTGGATGTGACAGATTTGGCGTGTTATATTAAAAAGTGCCTGATCTTCCATGGATTCGCTTCTTGAATCAAACTATAATTCTGGCCTTGATGTTGTCCTGTAGTCACAATTACATATTGCAGAGAAGCAAATTGCTCTTAATAAGAGTTTAAAAAGAAATTTGATGTTATAGGGATTTAACCAATCCTTGTACACCATGGAAAACTATTTCCTGTTTGTGTTCATGATTTTAGCTGTCTCATTTTTTTTAAAAGTCCACCTAAGGCTATAATTGTCTGTAATTTTTGTTTGTATGGAAGCTGTGCTGTATCTCTGTTTGTCACTTTTTCTCTAGTTCCTCTATTATCTTTTTGAACAAAGTGAGTGAAAACAGTAGTCAAGAAGAACCGTGGTACATTGTATGTGGTGGTGATTTCTGTTTTGTTTTCCTTTCTAAAATATACCAATTATTTTCACTTGCCTTTTGATGTGTAACGCTGATATTTTCAGTGAATTATCCATAGTGACTTGAAGTCTTTTTCTAAAGGGTTGACAACAAATGTGAAGCCTGTTAATAAGTAGATTTACTTGAGGTTATTTTTTATTCCTGTTGCATTTATTGGCAATGGATTTCCTCTAACGTTGTATTTAACAAGCAGTCCATCATTATGCAAACCTTTCGTAGCTATCCACAGTGACTTTCAGACAAGATTATTCTAATTCTGAATCTGAATGTCAAAAACTTCATAGCTTTGCAAAGTTTACAGAAGTTCCTGTATCTGTCAGTTTACTTCATGCTGATGTATGAAGCTTAGGTTCATGAGCATAGGTCCAAGTGTAGATACCTCAGAAAGGTTGTCAGTGCATCATACTCTCTTCTCTTCTTTTTCTGTCCCCTGGTCACCATTTAAAAAAGCTTATTGCTTCTGCTTATCTCCCACTTCATGTTTGTTGATTGGTTATAATTTCCAGGTAATTTTCTCTCTCTCATCTTACGAGAATTTGGTTTCTTTAAGACCTTGTGCTGAGAGCTTCTCCTATACTTCCATGTGTATTGTTGAACTTTTTGGATGTATTACATTGAATAGTTTTTGTATGCTCATTGTCTCCTTTAGCAAATCCTAAATGGTTAGACTCTTCTTTATGAAAATTGGAGTGCTTTACTGTATACCTTATTGTAAAGAAAGACAATGTTTTCCTTTGAACAGGCAAGTAAAGTAAGATGAATAATAAAGAGTATCTCTAGCAGAGCCAAAAGGCACACCTTGTAGTTGTGGCAATGGCATGAGATAACTCTGAATGCGTTTTAACCTGTTGCATTATGCTGTGTTAAACCCAAGCTGCTGCACAGTAGAACTGGAAATATTTGAAAGACACATGTTCCCTGCCAATTGCGGGGCAACCACACCCTGACTTGTTTGCTACACTTACGAAGGTGCATTTTTAATATATTGTAAACAGTTCCTCATGGTTGCTGCGTAATAAGAAGCTGATTTAATAAAGCTTTTGAAAGGAACAAGCACTGTAAATCTCAGCTTTACTTAACAAGTTCTTTTGTTTGAACACTTTAAACTGTTGAATAAAATACGTGACTGCAATTAAGTTTAACTGTGTATGTAGTACTGCGATACATCTGAGGCAGCTCTTTGTGCCTGTTCCCTGTGCTCAGGTGGTGGGGAAGTCTCCCAGGGTGCTGCCTTCCCTGAACCTTCCTCCTCACTGCCTTGCTGGCTGCATAAATCAATATGCTGCAAATACATAGGTATATTTTAGATGTGTCAGTATCCCAGTAGCTGGCTGATGGTCAGAGCTGTACTATGTAGAGAGGTGGCTAGCGTACCTGTTTTGAGAACCAGCATGGTAATGTGAAATAATAATTTGTACTAGATTTTGAGGGTGTCTGAAATGTAACATTTCAGATAGCAAGGGGAAGATGCTCAGAATAATTCTAGTCTGTTTGCCTTCAGAAGTATTTCTCTGAGACGTATCTAGATAACATATAAAAAAGGAAGTATCTGTTGGCTGGGCTCTGGGGCTGCAAAATGCCAAGTACAATACTTGTGAAGTAGTACATGAACGAAGTTGTTTCTGATAGTGTCTCAAGTGATATATGTTAATTCTAGAATGATATTCTGTGAAATCGCATAATTCTAATGTAGTTGGTGTTTCATGGATTATAATGTTCTGTGTAAGCCACTCTCCATCATTTATCAACAGTCCTGGTTAACAGGGGAGGTCCCAGACAACTGGAGGCTTGCCAACGTGATGCCCATCTACAAGAAGGGCCAGAAGGAAGATCCAGGGAGCTACAGGCCTGTCAGCCTGACCTTGGTGCCGGGGAAGATTATGGAGAGGTTCATCTTGAGGGCACTCACAGGGCACGTGCAGGATAACCAAGGGATCAGGCCCAGCCAGCACGGGTTCATGAAGGGCAGGTCCTGCTTGACCAACCTGATCTCCTTCTATGACCAGGTGACCTGCCTAGAGGATGAGGGAAAGGCTGTGGATGTTGTCTACCTGGACTTTAGTAAAGCCTTCGACACTGTCTCCCACAGTATTCTCCTGGAGAAGCTGGCGACTCGTGGCTCAGACAGGCGCACTCTTCGCTGGGTTAAAACCTGGCTGGGCGGCCGAGCCCAGAGAGTTGTGGTGAATGGAGTGAAATCCAGTTGGTGGCCGGTCACAAGCAGAGTCCCCCAGGGCTCAGTTTTGGGGCCCGTCTTGTTTAATATATTTATCGATGATCTGGATGAGGGGATTGAGTGCTCACTCAGCAAGTCTGCAGACGACGCCAAGTTGGGCGGGAGTGTTGATCTGCTGGAGGGTAGGAAGGCTCTGCAGAGGGATCTGGACAGGCTGGATCGATGGGCTGAGGCCAACTGTATGAGGTTCAACAAGGCCAAGTGCTGGGTCCTGCACTTGGGTCACAACAACCCCATGCAACGCTACAGGCTTGGGGATGAGAGGCTGGAAAGCTGCCCCGCAGAAAAGGACCTGGGGGAGTTGACCGACAGCCGGTTGAATATGAGCCAGCAGTGTGCCCAGGTGGCCAAGAAGGCCAACGGCATCCTGGCCTGTATCAGAAATGGTGTGGCCAGCAGGAGCAGGGAGGTGATCGTGCCCCTGTACTCGGCGCTGGTGAGGCCGCACTTTGACTGCTGTGTTCAGTTTTGGGCCCCTCACTACAAGAAGGACATTAAGGTGCTGGAGTGTGTCCAGAGAAGGGCAACAAAGCTGGTGAGGGGTCTGGAGCACAAGTCTGATGAGGAGCGGCTGAGGGAACTGGGGTTGTTCAGTCTGGAGAAGAGGAGGCTGAGGGGAGACCTCATCGCTCTCTACAACTACCTGAAAGGGGGTTGCAGAGAGGTGGGTGTTGGTTTCTTCTCCCAAGTGACGAGTGGTAGAACAAGAGGAAGTTACCTCAAGTTGCTCCAGGGGAGGTTCAGGCTGGATATTAGGGAAAATTTCTTTACTGAGAGAGTGGTGAGACACTGGAATAAGCTGCCCAGGGAGGTGGTGGAGTCACCATCACTGGAGGTGTTCAAGGAATGTGTGGACGAGGCATTGTGGGACATGGTTTAGTGGGCATGGTGGTGTTAGTTGATGGTTGGACTTGATGATCTTACAGGTCTTTTCCAACCTTAGTGATTCTGTGATTCATTTTGTTTTTGAAAATTAAGTGCAAGTACAGTATGATGCTCTGTGATACTTACTTCTGAGATAAGTCTGTTCTTTGTATTGCAGAAGAAAAATTACATGACTGCGATAAACCAAACAAATCCTCTGAAGTTTCATGTTGGTATCCACAAAGAGAAAATTCTCTTTTCTGACCTGTTCTTGGGCATGAAATCATGGGAATAACAAGGACACTTACTGCTTTTACATTCTACATTGTACCCAAAGAATGATTATTTTTTTTGTGGTCAGTGGCTACACTGCTTTCTACCAAAGCACCTAGTCTTTTATTTCTAGGTACTTTTAGAGTTAGAGAATAGCACCTGATGGAGAAAACACATAAGTGTTGTTCTCTCAAGATGTGCTTCCAAACATAATTATTGCTCAGTAATAGAATAAGGAGGTCTTTATAATGTAATAATGCTGCTTCCTTTGTTCTGTAGGTTCCCATGGTATTTCTTTTACCAGTCCTGTTATTTAAAATGAATTCTTATATCCCAAATCATAGTTGCAGATAGTCATCAAGCATACATTTTTATTTTTGAAGTTCTTTGCTGCTTTAAGTGATCAGTCAAACTTTTTTTGATGGCAGCTCAAGTGCTAGAACACAAAATGGCAGTTTTCATAAAAATGTGCCAGCTCATAGAACTGCTGTGAAGTGACCAAATGTGGTTCTGTCTGAAGCCTGAAGAAGATAGGAAGCTGTCTGACTGGACATGTCATTCTTCTGTGCACTTGAATGCCTTCAGTTTACCTGCTTTATGTTTTGGTTACTGCTTGTCCTTTACTACTTTTGACATTCCATACACAGGTAGGTCCTGGGATTCTCATGTAGTTCAAGAGATGGTAGTTTAGAAGAGTTGGTGCTTTCAGCATCTAAGAATCTGCCTCAGCTTTCATAGATGACGTGGTCTGCAGGTAAATGAGAAATCTACCTACAATAGTTGAATATTTTAGTATTATGAAGGGGGGGAACACCAAAAAATGTTTACAGGTACGCTTCCATAATTAAATATTAGCTCTCTTGTATCTACCTTTTATTTTGAAATTGATGCTTATAAGGTTCTTGTATTTATTGCCCCTGACTTGCTCTGCTGATGCTAATTGTTAGTCATGACAACTTGTGAATAGGGAGGTGACATGTAAACTGCAGACTGACCATATTAACTGTAAGCTGACCATAAGAAGCTGAAAATAATCTGTGAATTAACTACTCTAAGAAGCTGAAAATAATCTGTGAATTAACTACTCTAAGAAGCTGAAAATAATCTGTGAATTAACTACTTCAGCCAGGAAGTTACTGGGAGGCAAAATGGTCCCTCCAAATTACCTGGCCGCAATTATTTCCTGAAACAGAGCAGCTTTGGGTAGCCTGGGAGAACATGAAATTTAAGAAGTTATGTGCTGTTCCTGGATTTTGAGTAAAGCCCTACTGTTATCATTGGTGAATGTTTACTGTATTTTCACATGCAAAAAAAACCCACCTTCTCCTTTGTTAGAAAGAGCAGTACTACTTTCTGCTATTTATTTCTTGTTAAACATTAGGGGAGGAAGTAGAGAGTGTGATATGACAAACCTACATTAAAAATAATTAAAACCATATTTGTATAGTGGATCTTGACTGATAAAAGAACAACTTAAATATATTTCTCTTTGTAATTAGTTTAATGCAAGTAAGTAATTACATTTCCATTACACTTTTGTGATAACTGGAGTTTTAAAAACAGAAGCAATATTATCTCATATGCCATGTTACTGTGGGTGATGGGCTGTAATAATAAAACAAAATTCTGATTTTGAAACTATATTCAAGAAGACTTTTCTTAGCATTTGGGGTTTTGTGTGCCAGTAGAGAAATTTTAGCAAGCATTTGTAGATGAGGAAGACATTAGTTAATGGATTTGGCAATAAAAATATTTTGAAATGAATTCTGGTAATCTGAGGCATCCCTGACACATTCAGGAAAACAAATAAATATAACATATGTATATTTCAATTGTGGATGAGATCAAACCTCACTAAGTATGTGATCATGGCAGTTGAAACTACATGGGGTTTAGCATTGGAGTTGAATCTCTGTGGGCTGCCTGGTGCAGAATAGTGTATTTATTTAATGAATAGTTCTATTTCTGAACTTCCCTTGGCAAGTTGCAGTTGACTGCTGAGGTTGAAAGATTTAGTATAAGGATTTTTATCTTCTAAAACTACATATTAAATTTTAGGGTTAGCTTGTAAGATTCTGACATTGGGAAGTTGGTAGAACAGAAAATAGTGTTTCTACCTAAAACTTTTTCGAAGTAGTCCAGTTTTGAAAAAATTATAAACATGTAAAAAACATAAAACTTGAAGCGTGCTAAGCATACATGACTCTTCCTCTCCACTGATAATCAGGAGCAGCTCTGTTTGATATTTCAAGGTCTCATCTGTATACTGTACTAAGGCCTCCTGACTTCTTAAGAAAAGCAGCATTTTATTCTCAGATTTCTGGAAAGGTTTCATTATCAGATGGATTTAAAAGCAAAACTTTGTTGCCATGACCATTTAATGTATAATGGTGCTATGCTGCCAAGGATTATTTCTGTTGTTATTTTTGTTACACTCCATAACAAATTATGTTGAGATCAGTACTGGTAATAAGAATTCCAATTTTAGACTTGTGTCATTTTTCAGACTTTGCATTTCTAGGTAGATCAGGGTTTTTATTTGAAATTTTGAAATGATTGTAACTAACAGTCTCATAAAATTTTTTTCTTATTTCTGAGGGAGAATTTTCAAACATATCTTTTAATCTTCAGTATGGAAATAGTGGAATGATTTGTTACAGTGATTTTTATTTACAATTGTACGTTTGCTCTGATTAATGTCTTAACATATTTTACTAAATACAAGTTATTTTATTGTTGCCTTTTGTTAAAAATGGCTTTTCACTACTTTTTTTAAAAAATATAACCCATAAGCAGAAAGCTGATCTCGCAAAAAGAAGTGTTACGACCTTTTATGTCCACTTGTTGCCACAGCGTAATTGCATGCAAATATACAGATATTTACAGAAGGAAGTTTTGAGTTGATGAGAGTTCTGTGTGGATGATGAGCAGAAGACTGTTTTAATGTGTCATACAACTGTGGTGACTGTGAACGTATGCTTTGCGCTTTCATTTATTTCCCTAGTTTATAACTGCCTGCTTTCTCTTTGTGGGGAACACAGTCCTATATTTTGTATGGTAATTTTTTTTACTTTGCAGTGTAGAGTAGGGGTAGAAGATCTTTTAGAGCCAGATAGTTTGATCCAGATTCAGTTAGCTTATAGGTGTGTAAAAACCAGGTATGAATTTAAAACAGCAAAGCTCAATTAACAAAGAGAATGTGGTGTTTTTTTCCTACCAGTTTTTATGAAAATGATAGGAACAAGAAGTAATGCAAAACAACATGAGAGCTTGATTCATGTGCTAAATATATTCCACCAAGACCAGCTTCTACATTATTATAACTATGTATGTTATTATAAGCAGACATAACCATGTATTTTATAAATGTATATATGCATATGTCAGAGTGCTTATTGTCTTCATACTGTAGAAAAGAGCTGCTGCATACTGTAGCTATAAAGTTTATTTACTCATATCTGGTTAATGAGTCTAATTTCATCAAACAAGTCCGTTCGTTCCTGAAAATAGTGTCTGCTCATAGAAATCTGAGTAGCAAAGTCCATCTCATAGCTTGGGCTGTGAGTTAAGCTTGCAGCTGCTTGGAGGTACTGCTTTTCAAGGAAGCAGCTTTTGAGGAATCAGGGAATAGAAAGAAGATGGTGCGTCTCTTACCATGTTTCATTTAATGTTTCTATGCATTGCTACTAATGGTCCTGTTAGAAGTATGTTAACACTGCAAAAGATGACCTGAGCTGGAAACTTTTATCACTTACTATGCATTTATAGGGGAAAAACATTAATGCACAGACCTCTGGTGCTGTTCTTTTTATCCTTTTCACGAACCAATCTTTCTGCTCAAGATACAATTCCTCATCTGTTTCCAATGTCAAAGGATAGATAAAAAGCTTTGAAAGCAATAATTACTTAAAGGCATTTGAGAGAGAAATATCTTGCACTGGAATCTTCAGCCTATTTTTGCTCATCCTGTCCATGAGTGGTTTTTGTATTTTCTCCATTCTTTAGTGGTTTTTTCCAGTTAAAATTGAAGTGTGAGGCAATACAAACACTCTAGCTCTTTCTGTTGAGTTACAAGGCCTTTGAAGACTTTGGTTACTCAGCAAGAGAAATGAATTTTCAGAGTATGAATTCTGACACTTGCATACATTCTATATACTAGGCTTCACTTCGGGGCAATATTTTACTGGCGTAGCACAGAGGTGCCTTGTGAGGAGCACTGACTTCTTTGTAGCCTGCCAAGAAGTGTATGTGGGTTGGCGGCATGAATGCCATCCTTTGGATGAAATTTTTTGATGCCAGGATTAAGCCATAAAAAGTGGAAGGAAAAAACCAACAATACTGAGTCTGTTATTAAAAAAAAGAAAAAATAAATAAGTTAGTCTTTCAGTATAGAAATGCTGAAAGATAAAAGTCAACAGTTGCTTGATGTTTCTTCACATTTAGACACTTCAACATTTTCCAAAACATTTTGAAATTTGTGGGTGACTTCTTTCAAAAAAAAAAAAAAATTAAGCATTTCAGTAGTGTGCTGAGCAAGCAGAAAATTTTGAAAGTGAATGTTATCTAGTTCTATGAAGTTTTTTGGCTACTGTCTTTAACTAGAATTTTAGAGTTATTAGATGCTTTAGAATTCAGTGTTTGGTTTCCTATCTCAAGAGGCAATAATACTAAAGTTATTGCATTCCTTGACCCAAAGTTTTGTGGTAGTTGTATAATGCACTTATGCTTTGTGAGCACAAAAGATGGGGTGAAGGGGCAAATCATGTAAGTTATTTCATGAATGCAATGGGATTTGAAATGTCTGAGAATGTAATGTTTTCATTAAATATCCCATTTCCTACTACATAGTTTTCCAGTACAGATTCTGATTTCCCTAGTGGAAACGCATTGTTCTGAAACCATGAGCAAAAACGTAATTTAGCTAAAATTTGGCGAGGAGTCCTAAAATTAAGTTTAAAACCTGTATTGGAAATGAGATCTGATCTTTGTGGTAGGTTACAGAACTGACTGATTCCAGACCTTCTTTAAATGTGCTTTGTGTTCAAAAGGCAACTCCCACAGCTTGTGCATTTGGAGAATGTCCTGTGTAGTTTTGGTTTCAGCCAAAGATAAAAACAGGATCCCATGTGTAAGGTGAGGCTTCATGGTGGAGGCAACCTAAAATTGCACTGCTGCTACATAATTTTGTTTCGTTAAAGCATTTTACTTACCTTTTTTGCAATAGTATAATATGTTGACATATAGACAGAGAATCAGATCAGCATGTGGATCTGCACAGACTTTCTTTTTTTGACTTTCTGTGGATTTTTTTTTTTCTTCTCAGCCAGAGCAGCAAAGTGATCCAACTTGCTGCTTGCTACATACTAGTGTGGACACAAGGGAGGATTGAGATGGTGTGGCTGAGACAGCATCTTCTGCCAACCAACGCAGTGTTGGTCCTAATACAGTTGTGAAATTTCAGTGTCTCACTGCTTATGGTGTCAGAATTTTGCTTTTGCATATCTTCTTAATATAGTAAAATAATCTAGCTATATAAAAATTAAGCCTAATTAGTTTAACTGTATTCTGAAATCTTTTTAGAAAAGCTTCCGAATTCTGAATAGCTCTTTTCCTTCCTTCCTTTTTTCTCCTTTATAAAAACAATCTGAGCTATTTTCTGCAGTTTTGTTGCATCAACTTCCTTTCTGTGTCTGATTTCCAGAAAGCAGAGAACTATGACAGGTTAGTGTATTTTTTGATTTTAAAAAAATTTATAAGACAAGAAAATGCTGTATCACTGTTAGGGCCTATGCAATTAAAGTAAACTAGTAAAAAGTTTGTTTTTCATTTTGAACTAGTGATAAGCGCATCATATCATCACAAAAGAGATCTCTTATTTTGTGGTGATGACTGTATTTTTGAGGGAATGTATTCAAGTGAAAGTAATGTAAAAGAATTGTATCAAAATCGTAATCACTTTTGAAAGGCACACAGCTTTTTCTGCATATTTAATTCTTTATTTTCTTCATACTCCCACTTGGTATTTTGTTTTGCTTGCTGTACCTTTGTAAAAGATTTCTGTATTATGCCTTCACTAAACTTTAAATGTTGCTTTTTATAAAATGCATTGTGTAACTTGTTTGTTCCTTGGCTTCCTTATGGAAAGGATGTCCTGTATTTGTTTACGTTTGTGGATTGCCATACTTTCTTGTCAGTTTTGTGAATGCCATTGCTTTTAATATTCTCATGTTTTTTATCTTACAATAACAAGATTTGGTGATAGTGAGTTATTGGACTGTTCCTTATTACAGATGGTTTGAAATCAAAGCTAGACTAAAACTAGAAGTAAACGTGAAGTTAGCAAATATTTTTGAAATGAGTGGTGCGTTAGACTGGGGGGGTGTTTAGAATGGGCGTGCATTGGCCGCGGAAAGAAAGGTGTAAAGCAGACAAAGTCACAACATGGAAGTATTGTTAAAGGAAGGAGGCTCTTGTGTAGGGGCCCTGTGTGACGGGGACAAGCAGGTACAACAGTGTTGTGGTAATATTGGATGTGCATCCTCCTTATTTCCTGTTTGTACTTCAAAAAAAAAAAAAAAAGGCGATTGGGCTATTCAGTAGAGCTGCTTTTAGGCACCAAATATGCTCATTCAGAAAGTAAGAATGGCAGAATGTCTCTGCGTTTGTGTCGGTTTCTCTGTCCCTTGCTTCCAAGTGGGTGGTTATCAGGAAATCTTGCAGTCCTGTGTCTAGCAGAGATAAGAGTGAAGCATGAGTGCTGGGAAACAGTTTAAGTCACTTACGTGAAATTTAACTCGAGATTCTGCTTTAGAAAAAATGACCATATGCTGAAAAATGTCAACACATGTTCATAGAAATGAGTAATTATGAAGTGGAACTTGACTTAGTCTTCCTTAATGTTCATATAATTTAAAAAACATAAAATTGCTTTTTCTAAAGTAAATTGATGAAGTTTGTTTGTCCAGCCCTTCAGACAACCAAATTTCTTTGTTGATACAGCACATTATCAGGCTGTGAAATAGAAAATATAGGGATGATTTCTAAATGAATACGCTAAAAATAATTTTTCAGTGTGTGTAGACATGAGTGCTACTGTGAAGATGGCGCAGATGCTCATAATTGGATTATTAAACATGATGTATTCTTATCCTGTTTTAAAAAACGGCAATGAAATGTGCTCAGTCACTGGTGTTGAATGTGCTCTTGCATTAGGAATTCACAGTTTTGCCTCTCAGTTTAGGAGGATCTAGTGCTTTAGTTTGTCACAGAGCAAAAAAGACTGAAGTGACTTTTGGATGGTGTGGGACAGACAGGGCTAGATCCAGGGCTATCTGGCCTCTGTATTGGCATGGAAGGGCACCAGCTGCTCTCCCCAAACCCCCCTCACCCTCCCCCAAAGTATTCATAACAGACAGTTTGCTGTCAAAGCTACTGCCTGTTTTGGAACTGGAGGCAAGAGGTTTGCCTTTGCATAGTAGCTCACTCATAATTGTATGTTTGTATTTTCTACAGGTATTGTGAAACTCTTCCTGCAAATAGATAAGGAGCAGTGAGGAGTGAAATAAGGATGGGATCCTTAGGCTTGTTCTGAGATGCTTGTCTTCATAAATATTTCTTGTTTCCTTGGGTTTCTCATGTCTTACCATATTTTAACTGCATTTCGATTTATTATAAAAAGTATTTCTAAACTCTGAGTTGGCACGTTGAGTCTCCAGCTGCGATGCTAGCTATTTAATAATAGCTTGGACTATAGTGTAATGAATGTTGTAAATTTTATTATGTGTTTTTTTGAAGTCTTATTAATTTGTTCACCTTCTTTGTCAGGTCACCATGAAGAAAAGGGTGTTGCCTTTTAATTTTAAGTTTAATATCTGGTAAATTACTTTTAGGCATGTGGTTCTTTTTAAAGTCTAAAACATAACAGAATGGTGAAAAGGAGAGTTTGTCTATACAAAGCTTTATTAGAGACTACTTTCTGCCTGTCTTGAGAAAATTTTATGAAGGTGAGAGGGGTGATGTGAAGTGGTTTAAAGTGTTGGATACTTTCATTAGTGTTACCCAACAATTCTTCATCTTATGCCTTTGTGCAGGTGAGAAAGATGTCTACACCTGTTGGTGCATGCCATCGCAGTATGACTTCTCAAATTCTCAGAGAAAAACACCATATCGAGACAGACCAAAGGTGTCTTTGAAAAAGGCCCTATGCATATCCCACCAACAAATAGTTCCCCCTCCCCATCTTCCCAGTTTCAGCTGCAGGGATTGTGCGAGTGCTGACTATCTTAAGATAGGCTGGCTTGGCTTTTTTTGCCAAACCTGGCTGGCTGATTTTGCCCGTAGTAAGTTAGGTCTCACTCATGTCATCCTTGGCTGTAAGCAAGTGGTTTGGGATATTAATATCTCCAGCTGAACTGACTGTATGCAAAACAAGCTTGCCTGGGACCTGGATTTGCACAGTGAGGTTTGGTTAGATGTTTTTCCTCTCCTTCTCTGCTTTGAGTAGGTTCTCCTTCAAATGCCTGCTCTGTAGGGTGCAACATGACAGCCAAGGTCGCTTTTATTATATGCAGAGGTGACAATAGTGTGTCTAAGGAAGACAGCAAAGTGCCTTGTTCTCAAAATACAGCCTTTGTTTTCTACAGTTTTCACATCCAGGGGATGGATTTCATGTTCCCAGTTACTCATTTTATGTAGTGTTAATTGATTAATATTAGAATGGTTCACAGAATGATTTGGGTTGGAAGGGACCTTAAAGGTCCCAAATATTCATCAGAATATTGCTGAAATGGAGCCTGGGTTTGTTTCTTGTACAGGTGTGTTTTCACTGTGGTGTGATTTTTAAGGAAGGGAAGAGGCTGAGATCTTAACTTTCTTTTCAAAGGAAGCTAATGTCCTTTGTGGCATGTTCAGTTCCTACAAATCTTAAAGTGCATTGCTGGGCTCGAGAGCTTGAGCCACACTGGTTTTTAGCAGCACTGTTGTTCAGATGTAATTAGAATGCTTTGTGTAATGTGCTTTGGTCCTAATACAAAGAAAACCCTGCAGCTTATTTGAAGAACAGTTTCTCTGCAGTTAGATTGGTCTGGTAAACAATTTTAAAGTGTATGTTTAAATGCATATAGTAAATGTTTTTAGAGCTCTCTGAGGGAGACCAGAAAGAACACCCAGGTGAGTGCCGGGCAGCACAGCAGTGAGGAATAGATACACAGGTTCTGGTTGAGACATGGCGTTGTCTTGGATCAGGTCCCTGTCTGTGAGTCGTCTTCGTTTGGAGAGATGGAAAACTACTATTTCTTTTATAAGGCCTAACTAGTTATAGAGGGTAAGAGGAGAAAAGTTAGCAATGTAATTCTCACAGCATTGTGAAGACTTAAGGCTTTGTTCTTTTTCAAATGCTGTTTTTACATTTAAACATAATTTCTTCTGCTGCTTCTCCCTAATCTTTAGCTCCTCCAAAACAGTAACAAAACAAGAAAGAAGCATATCTACCTTTTAAAAAAAAAAAAGGGAGAAAAAGTTTAGGGCATCTGTGTGCAGTTTTGGCTAGGTTTTTCTTATATTTAAACTGTTTTTGCCATATTCTGCTTTTACCAACATTTGCAGGTGGTATAGGCAACTCAGTCCATGAAAACTGACTGCTTTTTTCCTTTATTCATTTTTTTAAAAGGCACCAGTAGCTAGGGAATGGTTTGGTTGCAGGCTTTTCAGTACTGCTTGCTTAACTTGGTACAACTGTAGAGCAACGCTCTGCCCTTCTAAGTTTAAAATTGAATGGATATTGGTTTTGAACCTCAGACACTGAATCTCCCACCCCATTTTTTCAGATCTTCATTTACCATGATAACTGGAGTTTTTTGGTTGTTTTTGCCTTTAACATGCACCCAGCTTTTTTTGCCACAGAAGAGGAGTTCCTAAGCAGGCTCATCTGAGGAGGTGTCTCTGGCAGCTGTGGATGACAGAACCTGGGCTGGGATTTGGTAGGAAACTTCTTGGGGATGTGGTGGGAAGACTTGCTTGGGAGGGCCAAGGACACCGCACTGCAGAAGCTGGCTGGCAGAAAAGCAGCAGACAAATGGAGATGGCTGCTCTGCCGTCCCTCATGTGCCAGAGGGCAGTGAAGTAGATTTGTTCAATGTGCTATCTGAAATAAAAGCACTAGGTGGAATTCTTCTTGAAGAACTTTTGTTTCTAATTTTTTGGTATTAAAAAAAAAAAGGGGAACCCAGTAGGTACAAACAGTATGCTGGAGGCAGAAGCCAGTGGGAGAAGTTAGAAACTTACCTACCAAGGTGCTGACCATGGAGTACTTCCCTCAGCAAGAATTCTGCCAAAGCAATAACATGTGGTTTGTCAGTTGAATGTAGGTAGCTAGCAAGTATTTAACAAATATGCTAGCATTTTTTGTCAGTAGTAATGCTGAAATGTAACAAACCCCAGTAATATTGGAGAACCATCACTTCTATGGGAGCTTACCTGTGGGAGGTTTGTGATGAACAGGAGACTTTTGGAAGTTTTGTCATCAGTGCAGTTTGAGAGAAGGAACAGGTTGCTTTGGTAGAAATACTAACTTATTCCAAAAAGGTCTTGTTTCTAATCTTTTTAAATCCTAAGTTGGTGCCACTGAAAAATTTCTCCAAGAAACTTGCATTTATGTTTTTGAGAAACACACAGTAGTATTACTTTTTGTACCATATTTAAACAATGCCTTTGTAGCAGGTGAAGGAATGAAGCAGCTCAAGTATATAAGAACTTCTTGGGGGAAAAAATAAAGACACCCCCCCCCCCCCCCCCCCCCAACCCAAGCTCCTTACCTTCTTCCTTAGCACATTAAATTTTTCTCTGTCTGAAGTGAAATCTGTTTTGGTTTAGTTGCTAAGCACTCAGCTCCATTACAGTGGCAGTTTCACAGATTGTTTCTCGGGGGGGGGGTTGGGGAAGGGTAGAAATCCTGTAATCTAAACATATATTGCCGTTGAAATGGAGGCCAGTAGACAGTTGTAGACTGTTTTTTGGCCATGTGATTTAGTTCACAAAAATCTAAACTACAGGATTAGATTTATGTACATGTATGAAAATGTTTCATTGGCATTTTAGGTTTGTCTGCACTCGTTCTTCAGAGTGTTAATAGCACTTAAAATGGTTAAAAATTGATTTCGCATGCAAGGGACACCATTTAGCTGGAAGAGACACCATGACACTTCTTTTTGGAAGGTAAGATTCCATTATGTTTTATGTATATGGCAATACTTCTGCAGGACTTCATGCTTTCCGCTTGTTTGGAATGTATAAATTCCAATATGTAGAATGTGGAATAAACATTTCTCTTAACAAGGAAAAGATGAGTGGTGAAACAAGAATTTTCAAGTAACTGCAAAAAATTAAATGGAAAATGCAACGAAAAGGAGGAGAATATGAGGAAGGTGGAGGTAAACTAGACCATAAAGGTATTGCTTGAACTGTTGTAAAGAAGGCTTTATGTTCAGAATCTCTTTCTTTCAGGTTGTGACAACAGGGCAACAACAGCAGAGGGTTGTAGATTTCTTTCAGATGGAGGGGGAAAAAGGATTCCAGGGTAGATTCACATTTTAAGCCATTTAAAATTTATTCTTTGTTGCAGTAGGACATGGACTGCTTTTTCTTAACAATCAGTACATTCAGCTGTGATGGACTCAATCTGCTCCTGGTGGAATGGAAAAGCAGTGTGCTCTGCTGTGAAAATATATAGGTTTTCTATGGTAAGGAAATCTTGGTCAGGGGCAGGACAATGTTTGCAGTAATTACGTAAAACAAAAGGTATATTTATTCTTGATGAAAGATTTGGCTGATATGTTGGAATTGTATACAGAGACCAACAGCAATTACCAACTCGTATTTCAAGTCATTGTACAATTGTCAGTGGTGCCAAAGTTCAGAGGCTGGTGGCCAAAAGACAATTAGAAGTTTATCACTTACCATTTTATTGGGTTAGCTTTCTACCTTCTTCCTGACTCTTGCTACTTTTTAAACTATAACAGTAATAAATTATGTGAAATTAAAATACTCTATCAACCTGTTCATTTACATTGTAACTCTTGGCTTCCTTGCTCCATGCTTTTTTCCTTTTCTGGGAAACAAACAAAACAAAAAAAAGTTTTCATATAAGCTTTATGTAGTTAACTAACAGAGATAAACTACAGCACTGTAAGTGCTGACTTTTGTCAGTTAACATAGTCAATATTGTTTAAGTCTAGCTGATGTTAGTGTAACAAAACAATTGTGTACCACACTAAATTAAACAAATGAGTTGCAATTATTTTTGGATGGGGTAAGTCCAGCTTAAGCAGAAGTAAGACAACGGACAGAAAATACATCACATGAAAATTATTCACAGTCTTAGCAACTTTAAGGTAAAATTTGCTTTGGAATATTTGCACTTTCTTCCCTTCATGAAGTTCAACATAAGCAACGTATTTGATAAAATGGTAGGAGAAAATGAACTCTGTGCATCAGCTACTTAATAAAAGACCGTAAACTTCAGTTTGGGCAGTAGTGATTTCTTGGGGCAATGCTATAGAACCAGGGAACAAAACCAGTAAGATAAAACAGAAGGTTTAATGCTCCTTGTATAGTGATGAAAAGTCACGAGGTTTTAAAACTGAATTGTTTATACTGAAAGGCGTACTTCCTTGTAAGCTTGAGGAGCTTCGTAGGCGCAAAATTCAAGTGTACCAAATAACACCACACAGGCTTTTTAAAAATGAAATATTTATTACATGTTAACAGGCAAAGATTAGCTTTTTCTCATGAGCAAGGTGGGTAATACTGATACAAATCTTAATGTGCCAATTTTCCTCTTCACTGTTACAAACTTTCCTGGGTCCACTTGGAAAATTTGTTACTTCTTTTTATTTCTTGTAGTCTTTTGACATTTTTGAAATTGAAAACTAATACTAATATTGTAATCTTTCAAAAAACGAATCTCTCTTTATTAAACTCCAAGCCCTGAATACTAGTCACCTGAAGCTACTATCAGAACAAAAGCCTGAGACTCAGCAGAGTCTGGGAAACACTGCATTTGTGCCCTCTGAAAGTAAGTCAGAAACTTTCTGATTTTAAAGATGACCTATCAGAAAAAACCTACGGAAGTTGGGCTTGTGCAGTTTTAACCTTCTGCTTTGGAAACCATTGCTGCTTGCTTTTTTATAATGCCTTTTTTAACCCTGTGTGTGAGCATCGTCTGTGTTGGTTCCCTCGTTCTTTATGGGTTATGTGCTTCATGGAGTCCATCAGGTTTTACTTGTAAGTGGTATCAGAGATGCCTATATATATATTATCTATAAGTAACAAATCCCATAATAAGACAATTAGAAAACCCCTCCGTAACTACTTCTCCAGTACCTCCTCTTTTCCCATTCCTCCCTTCTCAAGGTGTTTGCCTGTGTCTGACTTGACACTGTGCGGGTCAGGTAAGCTGGTAGAGAGGTAACCCAGGACAGGGTGTGGAGGGAAAATAAGTTGTCTGTCAGGTTACGGCTTGTGGCGATAGCGAACTGTTAGGTAATGTGGCTTGAGTTGATCTGACTTCATCCATTTAGGGGGGTGTGTGTGTGGATTTAACTGATGATATTTCATTCAGATTTTTTTTTAATGTCTTCTCCAAGAGAGGGTGGTAGAAGTGAGTGCTGGAGACACTGTGAGAGGAGGGAATTGCATTTCTCTGTCATGATGGCAGCTTGAAAACTCAGGGATCTGATGTTATCTTATTTGCTTCAGTTGTTACGGTTCACAAATATCTGAACATTGCTAAATCTTGCTAGTTTATATATTTGTATATATAATATGCCATAACTTCAAGGAAATGCCACCTGCCTTCATGGCACCAGGGCCAGCAGAGTATTTTCCGTAACTCTGAGATGGTGTGTGAAAACTGCTGCAGCAGTATAACCATTAAACTATTTCACTAGTACTTTTGCCTGTTGTTCAATGCGCTATCACTTGGCCAAATAAATGTCAGCTGGGCGTTATTTCTGTGTATTATTTGCCAGGCAATAGAGCCTTATAGAGGGGGACTGTGTCGGGGATGGCAGTGGGAAGGGGAAGTCTCTTGTCGAGGTGAAATACATACATTTAAAAGTTCAAAGAATAATTTTTTGTAAGCGTAGGTTAATCTGTTATATTCCTGGGGGGTAACCTGGCTTTCTCTAGTTAAATGGAATTAGCCAACAGTGTCTATGGGGAATAAACTCAAAACAATATGTTACATAGTTCTTTTTATATTTCTGATGCTTATCTTAAACTGTTGAAGCACGTAGTCTTTTTGAGCCTCTTTAAGAATACATTCTCCCACTTCTGTCAAAGTTTGTGTGTAAACAGTCCCACTGTGGAGTAAAAAGCCTGAAAGATAAATAGGACAGCTGCTACTTATAGCAGAATGGAAAAAAATGTGCTTTGTAATTCTTGCATACATTTAAAAATTGTTTCACTGGGATTTTTTGCTAATTAATTTTGTAAAGTAATTTGGCCCTTGGGATAGTTCTTGGGGGTTGTAAATACTCAGAGTATTGGAGCTGAAAGAGCATTTTTCATGTGTTAGCAGAACTAATTCATTAAATGTTCTCCTGATGGTTAATTTTTCACATCATGAATGGTGGTCACAACCAGTATCTTGCCTTTCACAGCTACCTTGCTGCACCCTTTTTGGGGAACCTCCCCCCTGCGCCTGAGAGATGAATTGAGGATACCTCACTGAGAAATTGTATACTGTTAATTGCCTGGATGATGGAAGAACAGCTTTCTTGTTTCTTGAAAAAAAAGGCTCAAATCTTGACTATTAGAACAGGGTTTGGTTAGAAGATCGGTTGTAATTGATTAAAGGTGAGATTTGCATCTAAAAACAAAAACCAACAACTTGGCAACATTTATTTTGCTAGGGAGTTTAGAAGGAGTCTATGGTGTTCGAGCGTGATGCTTCCCAACAGCAAAGCAAAATCATCTGAACTTTTTCTGTATTTCTTGTTCCTGTTCTTTTTCAAACTACATATGTAGAAATAGGTGCTGTCACTTCAGATGTTGGATGTATTCAGTGTATTGTAGTCCTGCTGCCTATTTTTTTCTCCTGTCTCCCTCCCCCCCTCAAGTAACTTTAGATGTAGTCAGGAGACATTAAGTACTTGAATGTTGTGCCTTAATGTTAGCAGCAATATTTGTTGGTATTTAGCCAGGCGTCATCCTCAAAGGGAAAATGAGGTCAGCAATTGCTGCTGGTAAGGGAATTGGGCTGTGAGCTGGAGCTGCAGTGATGCTTAACAGCCAGGGCAGAGGATGGCACTGTCCTGCAACGTGGTCTGTTCAGGCAGTGGTGCTTGAGGAGCACCGAGTCCTAGTGTGGTGAGTTAGTTCTCAGGGATACCTTGAGTTAGCCCCAGGTAACTTCCTTTGTAACACCACTCCTGGTGTGATTACAAAGTTGGTTTGGTTTGGTTTTTGCCATCATCAAGCAAGGATGGGTGCAGTAGTTTGGCTTAGGTTGGTGGACGATGCTTCTGAACATTGCTGGAGTGGAGGGGGCTTAAACACCTGAGGCTGTAAATTTAGTTGTTTGGAGCAGATTTCCTTCACTGGTGGGCAAGATCATTTTTAAGTCACTTCTAAAAGCTGCTTTTGCCTGCCTGTGTTGCTGTGCCTGAGCCTTTTCTGGATCAGGTGTGTGTTACTAGGGAGACAATGAATTCCTGTGCTCTGACTGCAACAGCTTAAACCAACTGAAATGTAGGGATTTGCGTACTGCATAATTAAATGATAACTTTACAGAATTTATGCAGATCAGATAGAAATAAGCAATCCAAACAAGGTGTTGCACAACAGAAAATGAACTTGTACATCCTTAACTATGTGGCATTTTTCCCTCTGGCAGAGACAATGCAGTTTCAATATTAATTGCCTAATACTTGCAGTATGACAAGCAGTTTAGGTAATTATCTCAGGAACTGGCTTTGTTTTTGCTGCACCTAATACAAAGAGGCCCTATTTTGATTTAATTTGTTATGCACTATGGTAATAGAAGTATTTAATAGTGTTTAATTCTGACTGTGTGTGCTTTAAAATCACAATCACAGGAAATTTTTATGTCCCTTGATGAACATTTTGATACTCTTATTACAGAAATCTAAGTACTGTGTTTCACAATAAAATTAAACACCTTTATGCTACACCCTGTATTTCATATAGTTGCTGTTCCTGAGCATGGTGTTCACATTCCTTAATTGCTCTGTGACTATTCAGACATAACTCTTGTATGCTTTGCTGTCTAAATAATCTTGAGGGTGGTGGGTTTTTTGTGGAAATCTGTATGGAATGGCATGTCAAAGCATTAATTTACCATCTGACTGGCTGAAGACAGACTGCCTTTAGACAGTCAGGTGGCATAACTTGTTATGTGAGATTTCGTAGCTCACCATAAGAGAGAATCGTGATGTGCTGTATTTATGCATGCACACATCCTTATTCTGGTGTTTGCCATTGTGATTATATAATGCATTTCTTGGGTTTCATTGGCGCATTGAGGAGGAGTTGGGTACTTCATTGCAGCTGGATGGATTTGAGTAATAGCCAAGCCTCTCTAGGGGAGGGACCTGCAAGCTAAGCTGCTCAAAGTTGAAAGCAAATCTTTCCTCTCATTTCTGAACTGACATCTGAAGGAAATAAGATTAGCTGGCTCCTCAGCCCTGTTTCATGGATTTTAAAAAGTGGAATGAATGAAGGAAATCCCTCTTTGAACCAAAAGCTTTATAAAAAGATTCTTCTCAAATAACATGTTATCCTTGCTCTTTCTATTCTGTGCTTTAATGGTCAAGGTGAAGGTAGAAATGCTGAATGAAATGTCCATTTAATGTATTTTTCTCTCATACCCATGGGAACAAGAGCTTATACAGTAAAATTGATTTAATTTTTTTCAAATAAGAGATTCATTGTTTTCACTAATTCATTTGAAATTGGAAAACAACAGTCTGTATTTTTAAAAGGTGAACCAGTTGTATTAATTTGGTGCTCGAAGAAGTGATATCATACTTAAAGGCATAATATAAACATTTTTCCCATGAGCCTTCAGCACAAGTGCCTTTTAAATATGTACATGCCCAATGTTCAGACCATGAATGGTTATGCCATGGAAAGGGAGAGAGGTAGTAATTAGACACAGGAAACTGTGATACATGAAATAAAGGGTGAAATTCCATGCCACTTCTGATGGCTGGGAGCATCAATTTTACTATGGATTTTGTGCTTTAGGATGGCTGTGCCATTCTCTGGGTATATAGGAGGACCCCTAGTAGAGTGCTTTTTATTTCTGTTCTCTAAAGCCTGGAGAGCCTAGTTCTCTGGGCTGTCTGTTGTGAAGAGACACTAAAAATAAAAAGGCATGCCACAAGTAATGTCCTGGGAATCACAGATGAGGAAACATTTTCTCTTCAGACTGTCTCCAAAATCTCCCGTGTACCTTCCCACTTCCGAAACTGTTGTTATTTCTAAATGTTTTGTTATGTTGGTCCTGTCTCTCTTCTGGTCTTCCCTTCCTAATTAGAGAAAGAACACCATAGTTGTGCTCTTAGGATGCTCAGAATGGATGCTCTTCAAAATCTCACATGGCTTTTCTTTATATTGTTTTCTTTTTAGAGGTTGGGATACTTCTGCCTAACTTAAAAGCCTTGCATAACTCTCCCTTGGCTGTGTTTGCTGTTCTGGTGAGTAAAGCTTTGATTCTGGGGGTAGGAGGATATATTTCTTCTGTGAGATACATATATATGCACACACACTTGATTATTCTGATACATAGTAAAAAGTAAAATAAAATAAATCGGAAATTATGCATCTTCCCATAAAGCATGCAACTACGTAGGTAGAGATGAGTTACGTTAGTACAGGTTTCGTTAATGCAGTGATTGTTTAAAAGGCTAGGTCTTTTTTGGTTTATAAGCAGCTATGCTTGATTTTTAAGTGTAAAACTCAAGGTAATGGTACTGTTTTTGTGCAACAGTTCATGGACCTTCTCAGTAGTACTGAAGTTAAATAAAATTTTTAATTGCTTGGAGGAAACTTACATAAGCTGGAATATGGACAGTGTTTCTTCCTGTTGCTAGGGGTAGGGAAACAAACTGGTCAGCTCTTTCCTCCTGCTGTAAGACTATTTCAGGTTTGACGGCAACTAAGCTGATCTGATCTAAGAGGAAGAACAAGTACTGACAAAACATGTTTTCCTTCTGGGATGGACTATTCCCATGAATTTGCAGTGTGAATGTAATTTTGTATGGCTTAAAGCTGAAGTGTATGGTCATAGTAAATGTGACACCTCAAGGCAAAGAGAGAGTTTTATTCATAGTTGCATCTTGAAATAGTATTGTGATCTGGCACTGAAGTAAAGTACGCATTTGGCATACAACATAAGTGTGTAAGTCATATTTCCAGAAGTCCTTTAGTCTTTTTTGGATGTTACAAAATGCATGCATGCTTCATTGGTAACAAAAAATTATAATACAGTGAATGTGGAGAAAATTAATTAGGAATGGTTGATTTTCTAATTAGTTACGATAGAAATCACAAGACTTATGCCTGAAAATGAGAAGTCTTAGATCTAGATTTTCTTGTCTGCTTATCTCTTGTCCAACATTTTGTATTAATTAATTGGGATCTAATGTTGCTCTTGCCTTTATGATGTATGCTGGTGGTGTCTAATGAAGAAAGTATCTGTTAATAATGCAGTAAGTTTAAGCTAGGAAAATCCATTGATATGGTAAGACTCATAACAAATGATTGTAGCGATAAACTTAGGACTGTTTTGGTTGTTGTAGTCTAATTTGCATTTTTTAAAGTGTTGACAGAAGAAAATCTAGTAGATTATTAAGTGTAGTTACATGTGAGTTTACTAATAGTCTGGCTAGTAGAAATATATTTCCAACAACCTAAATCTTTCTTTATATCATGTGGACATTCAAAATCGAATATGTTTAAGATGTTAAAAGAATAATGGTTTGAAGGGACCACTAGAAGTTACGTAGTCCAGTGCCAGGATTAAGTTAATCCAGGTTGCTCAGGACTTTTTCTGGATAAGTATTGACTATTTCCAAGGGTGGAGTTTCTACAAACTCTCTAGGCAGCCTTGTAGCAGTGTGTTCCTGTCCTGTCCAGTAAACAAGTTGCTCTGTGTTAATTTTGGCACTTTTGTTTCTGTGTGGGTAGTGGAGGCTTCTGGATTCTTGGGCTCTGTGGTATCTCTTGTTGGGATGCAGGTTTGGAAGACTTTTGGATCCACTGTAGTTGTGGAGAAAGTAGCCGGGACTGAACTTCAGGCTTCGTTGGTTTTCTCAGTGCTGGGAATGAAAGTCACAGCAGATAATTTATCTGCAAAGCAATGCACAGATGGAAAGACCCAATGCAGAACTGAAATAAGTAGTTGACTTTTGATTACCTGTGGAATGACTTACCAAGGTTAAGGATTACTTGTGCTTCAGCACTCTTTCCACTTCACCTGGACCACTCATTTCATTCTTTATGACCTCATATTGTCCTTACTTTTAGTAAGGTAAGACATATGCGATATGTATTGTATGAAAACGTAGGCTATGTGTTGTGTTTTATTCATAGTTACCCAATTTACTACTCCTTTCTCTCTTTATTTTGATACTTAATGCATGACTATATCTAGAAACTTTCCTGGATGCTTGGCTCTCTTCTTATTAAAAGAGATATAGCAGCTAGTCAAAACTAAGACTGGTCATGTCAAAAATCATATGCTTAATTATTCACTAAATGTTTCCTCAACTTGGTCTAAACATACTTATCTGGAAAGTGTCATTGTCCTAATACCATGCCACTCCTTGGATGATTCTTCCCAGCATTTGGTCATTTAGTAGTTGCAGGAGGGCAGGAATGCCTACTATTTAAAGTAATAAAAAGAAAAAAGAAAATCTATTTCTGTCTTGATTTAGTAGTAGTATGCTTCCCTTCACAGAAAAATAGAAGTGGCTCTTGAGCAATAGTAAGTTGCTAAGTTTGTGTCCTGGGTTGGTGCTCTGGGCATGCTTCTATGTTGCCTGAGACCGTGAATGTGGAACACCATAGCACTCTAGCTGTGAACTCCCAGTAACTGGCTTTCTTCTTGTGTCCCAGCAAAGTGCTCCATTGAGACCGATTTCACTAGGACATGCTTCTTTCTTTGGGTTATACTTTTGTTGTCAAATGACTAGACTGGATGTTCTTGCCCATCTGGGATTGTCTGTTGGTTAGAAAAAGGACTTGTAATAAATTGTAGAATCGTTCTGTTGTTTGACATGCGTCTGATTGTGTGGTGTTTTTTTTTACAATAGTCAGGTTGAGACTGCCCCATCAAAAAGCCATTCTTGACCTTAGCCTAATGCCAAAACTCCCATCTGAATCTTCAATTTATGTTGCCATGTCTAGTCTGTAAACTGGAGTCCTTGCTTTTGTTACCCTTTGCAACAGAGGGGAGTAGTAAAGACTGTCTTGCTTCCAGAGGCATGTAAATGTGACTGTGTCAACCGTAATTGCCAAGAGAAAGGAATCTGTGAAGTTGGAGAACAATGTTTAATTTGGCAGTGAATTTTATGTTGGTGTTTCTAGGGAGCTATTAGCTAATATTATGGGGTAAAAAAATTGTAGTTCAGGAAACACGTGGGACTCTGAAACTTTAAAACTTAAGCACATCCCCTGTGTGACCAGATCTGGGTGTCCAAGCCCAGATTCAAACCTGGGTTACAAGATGAAAGAACCTGCCTGTCTGTAACTGAGAAGGCTTAATCATACCTTTATAGCATTTTTGGAGCCTGTCTTTTACAGGTGACTGAGGCAAAGCTCTAAAGTATTCTGTTTAACTCTGGTTTCCATAATCCAGATTTTATAGATTTGTGGATACATGTTAAGCTTGAAATACTGGGCATTGCATTCCCTTCTATCCACATAACTTTGGAAGACAGAGATGTAGACAATTTTAAAGAGTTTCTGCTTTAATTAAATCTTTAAATGTTAATTCATTATGTAGTAGGTAAAATTACCTGTTTGATACAATACATTTGTTAATAAAACCAGGATGCCTGATATTTAGAATAGTCCTCAGTTTGATTTTTCTTTTTTTCTCTCCTTCCATAAGATGTGTTTTCTGTTATTTTCCAAATGTGGCAGTTCTCGAACTGTTGCTTCTTCCCTCTTTTCAGTGAGGTTCTTACTGTCAAGGCTTCTTGCAGTCCTTCGTGTTAATGTCAGACATGCCATTGAAAAAGAAATGTGCAATTTCCGTTGTTGTTGTTGTTGTTGTTTTTTTCCCCTTAAGAAAATTGTGTGTTAGTTCCAGGGTGTTCTAATCAGTATTTTGATTAAGATGCACCTTAAAATAAAGCCATCGTGTTGGATTTCCCATTTTGGCAAAATTTCTTTCTAGGAAATATTCAGAAATATTCAGGTTCTGAAGTGCAAATGAAAGCAGTTGGAGATCAAAATTAGGTCTTATGAGGGGCTGTCCTGTGGTATCCTCATTACAGAATGCCCCTGTCTCTCATGGAAACATATCTTTAGACACTTGCATTTCAAAATTTGTTGGCTTGTTTTTGTTATGGATGGGCTGTATGTTTGGTGTGCAGATTATTTGTGGGCTAAAGTTTGGTAATACTATTGAAACACTCAAACATTGAGACATGCGCTGAGGTTGGGGGCTAGACTGACCTGTTGGTTCACTGTCAATTTTGTGAAGTATCTGATTTAATCAACTAAAGCCATATGGTGTTTAAGGCCTTCAAGACCAAAACCAAAAACTTCCCCCCTTTTCTTTAGTATCTCCAAACCCAGTTTGTCTGTATGCCTTAGAAGTTGGACTTATTGTAGCTCCTTTTCTAAATGAGTCCTGTCACTTTTAAGCATTTGGCCGTTCTTTTTGGTGAAAGGCATGTCTTGTTGCTGTTTTCTCTGCGGTCCACATGTGCTTTTTTTCTCCAGGTATGTGTTCTTATTTACTATTTATAAGGGGTACAACAATGCAATAGCACAGGTGGGAATAGAGATTGCTCTGTAAGGCTTCTTCAGAGGGATGCAGAAATGCATGCAGAAGAAGGAAATCTACAATAGTAGAGCAAAATGGTTGTAGTAATATGGGTATGAACAATATAAGGTCACGTTTTAGGTTGGTCCTAAATGGAGAAGAGCAGGATTTCTCAGAATTAGGGACAAAATCCCAAGTTATACCAGAGTTAAAATCATCCATAGTATGATGGTGCATGGAAAGAATCTGAAGTTGGTGGAGGCTTCAAGCTAGTTTTCTGAACTAACTAGCCCACTTTTTGAGTTATTGCAATCCAAATCTATTGGCTTATTTCCATTACCTGCATTTTTGTAGTTTGATCACTAGAATTCTTATGTAGATACTGATTTAAGTATTTTGATATAAAGAATGTTAGAAGGACCACAGCAGTCATGTTTTAATGTGTATTTAAATCTCCATTCTGAGAGAGAGCTGTTTCCTTTTTAAAAGGAGAGTGAAATACAGGCACTTGATACTGATATCTAGGCATGAGTTTATTTGTGGTCAAACATTCATATTTATTCATCTCTCTAACCTGTTTGTTCTTTATCATGAACAGGAAGGGAATTTGAAATGCGCGGCAATCTCAAGGAACGTGATGATTTCAGTGACTCATCTGTTTACTCTAAAACATACTGTGAATAGGTTCCGTGCTAACTGACAGGGTATGACTTCAATGAAATTCTGGCTATTTGAAAATCAAGGCCTGAATATACAAAAACAACATGAGGTCTGTCTGAGTGTGCCTTGCATGTTCCACTTCTGGGACGCAGCAGAGGGAACTTCCCCCAGTGCAGTTAGGAGAGCTCATGCACCACTTCCTACAGCTCCATCATTGCTCTAAAATCTTCTAAGGGTGAGGTGAGAAAAATGAATATGGCAGTCTCGGTTGCCTCATTTCTGTCCAACCACAACAATTTTGCTCTTGATTTTCAGATCAGAACTGCAACCATAGGGAGTGCCAGGTCTGATTGATGTGATGAACACACCCAGGGTGTATCAGGGGTTTATAACTCCTACTCATGATGTTTCATTAGTTTATCTTAGAATAGAAGAATACCTGCTAGCTCATCTGTTTTTATCCTTAGCTGCCTGGACCGTAGGACTCTAAAGGAAACTTAAATTGTCTTCTACAAATGCAAAATCTTGAATCGATTATTGGACACACATGCATACGACACCAAAACAAAAAACCAAGCCCAAACCTGAAAACAGTGGCATTCAGCTGAATCTTATTTATACAGGGCTGGGTGTAGCTGCCAGCTAGGAGAGAAGAGGGAGAGGTGCAGCTGTGCATACATGAGCCAGAGCAAATAGCTGCCCTGGTGATCCTGGTTGGGCTGCATTAGCCCGTCTTATACCACACTAGTGGACCAATACTTATGTCTAAGCATACACCTGGGACCAATAGCAGCATGGCATCGCTGAAAATGAGCTTTTTGTTGATAAATTTTATCTTAGTTGAGAGGCATGCAAAAGTTGTTTTCAAGCAATAAAGAGTGCTGCTCATTTGGTCTGGTATAGCTAGTGTATTTCTCAGTTCAACCAGGAGAGATTTGGATGAGGAAGTGATGTTCCTTCCTTACTTCGTTTGTTGGTTAACAGTTATAAAAGAGCTCTTTTATATTGGCAAAACAAGTTAGAAGGTTTCAGCCTTTCGTGAAAGACCTACCATACACTGTTTTTAGGGTGCTATTTTCCTTGGACTGCACTGTAAATTTTTCATTTTCAATTTGTTTACTTACTAATATTTTTCCCCAAACCTCATGCTCATAAAGGAAAAACTAGTCAATATATCTGAGATGTTTTTTTGTTTTGGTGTGGTTTTTTTAATTAAAAAATAGGGTTGGGGTGGGATTTTCCACCACTGCTTTAATTGAAGTAGCTAAAATCAGTGTTTTGCATTTCTCCCTTAGTATTTCAAATTTGGAGGCAGATTATATTGCAGATAAACCTTCAAGTAAAAACAGACTTTGCATTCCTGTTCTAGCTCTAAAGAAAGAGTGTAAGAAAATGGAAAGGTAGGTTTTATTCCTAATGTATCTTCTTACAGATAATGTCTTCCAGTAGAGTCACTGGTTTGAATCCTACTATAGAACACTCAGATTTCGATAGACAACTTCTGCAGTCTTTTCCTGCATACAGATTTGGGACATCCTGGGAATATTTTTTAACGTATTATATAGAGTTCATTAGTACTGAGGAATAGGTGATTGTGTATTCCATGATAGTGGTAATGCAGAAACAACATTGCAATGCAGTTGCTGATAAGCTGCTTTCTTTTATTCCTTGCACACCCCTGTCTGCATTGCTGTTTAACTGTAATAGCTAATTTTGTGAATGTGACTTTCTCTGTCCTGCAGATACACTTTTGGCTGCATCTCTGATGATAACTTTTTGTCAGGTGGGACTAAATTCCATTGTCTTAGTACAATGTAAACAATATTGGAAAAAAGAGGAAAACTCACCTTGAAAGTATCTGATTTTAGCTATAAAATAGCAACCTTTTATTTTCTTTGCAAATAGGCAGAATTTCCTGAGCAGAGTACCCAAAAGTTGTTCTGAATTCCTAATATTCTATAATATTCTAATTATCTAGGGCTGACCCAAAACAAAGATGCTTTCCTTTGACCAAACAAGAAAAAAAAAATGGTTCTGTTTTAAAATATTTTCCATTTTATACAGTTTAGCAGAAATTTTATCTTACCTTAACAGTCAGCAGCAAAGCTTAACTGGAATTAAAAGCAGAGTATAGCCAGTACAATGTATTAGGAATGAATGAATATGTTAAAGGTGCTCCAGACAACACCTGTGAACAGGTTTGCAAAATAAAACTTCGTGCAAGTTTTCTCAAGTCAAGTATACATTTTTTGCTTATTGTCTGTTGATTTACAGGTATTTTTTCAGAGGCGTTTGGGATGTTTTTTAGTTAATGCATACTTTTGTATTCAAACCCCAATATGATAATTTTATGGTCACCTTTAATATTTGCTTAGAATGAGTGAGTCAACTTGTGCAATACAAATAGATGAGCAGATGAATATTGCAAGCACATGGTCTATTTCGGGTCTTCCTCCCTCCTCAACTGACTTGTTTTAAGATGATGGAGAAGTCACTTAAAGTTCATTTTTCAGCTAAGAAAAGGTATCTGCCTTGCAGATAATGTTAGTTCCTTGTTGTAACAACATGAGGGCATGTATTTAATCTGTGAATAGTCCAGTTAGCTTCAGCAAGAATATTCCTGTAAGTAAAATTACTCATGAGCATTGTAGGGGTTTGGTTTTTTTATCTGGGTTTTATAATGTTTTAAAGTAGTAGTTTGTCAAGGGTTAAGTAGCATTGTTACCTAAGGTTTCATAGGTAGAAAATAACCTGAATTTGTCTTGTTTCTGGAAGCCAGTTTGAGAACTGTTAACACTTTGTGTTCTGTTCTGGTTTTGAGACATTAGTGGAAGTGTGAAGAGCAACTGGCAAGCGTCTTGGGGCACTGGCTTTCCTTGTTGCAAAGGAGGGAAGTTATCTGTATTTGAAGCTTTTATTTAATTTTAGTCTGGCATAAGCTGAGTGACCAGTTCTACCAGCCACAAAAGCCAAAAATCTGCAACAGCCTTTAATTTATATTAACACGTGAATGCTGTGTAATTCTTGTTATGGTTTGCCTGTTTCAGAAGTTCAGTGCAAAGCTTCCTCCCTTATCCCTTTCTCATGAGATCTGGAAATCTAACCTTTTATAAAGGTCACGTGTTAAAATAGTGATGATTGTTTCTTGTGGCATACCTTTCATGAGCAGTTTCTCAAAAGCAGGAGGATTTACCTGTGATTTAGTCTTCACACTTATGTAGCAAGTAGTTGTCTCCGTGTACTGTTTCACAACTTGCTCCAATTTAACCTGCTTTTTTCAGGCTTGACCTCTTTTCTCCGAGCTCAGAGTACTTCTTAAGCATTTGTCATGTTATAAGTTGGAGGGAAAGAAAGATCAGACACTTTGTTCAAAAGAAAGTATTTACAGAAACATTGCAATGTACAAACAGTTCATCTCTAAACTCTAGCATTCCCCTTGAGACCGGGCAAGATTTTTTTCCCTGAGCATGGTTTGCAGAATTGTTTCTTTGCACTTGTTGTCTTTTTCCTCTGTTATGTGTAAGTTTTAAGTGTTTCCAAATTCCTGCTTGGCTTACAATGCATTATTTGCACGGGTGGCTTGGGTTGGTAATGGCATAAAAGCTGCCATAAAAGCGTAAAGCTTCAGAGGCACCAATATCTGTGTCATACAAATAAAAGTAATTTTGGTAAACGCAACCTTTGCCTTGCTGCAGATGTGTACAGCCAGGCAGGGTGGCATGCCTGGTAACATGAGATTCTAGTTAATGTTGAGTGAAGTACATGTAAAGTTGCCTGTAACTTTACTTTTTAACTACTGTTGTCAGCCAGAGTTCCCCAATTATCTCTACATTATTAGCAACAATACTTTTTTTGCTTTCTCAGAGTTTGTAGAGTCCAACTTTGCAGGCTTTAATGTATTCATACCTTACATCTTCAGTTCCAGTAGTCTCTCTAGATGTGACATCAAACTATCGCACTTGCAAAGTCCACCAAATCCAGTATTTGCGGCTATGATTTTAGTATTTTGCTTTAGTTCTAGGATTTTTCTGCTTAGCTCATGGGAGAAAAGACCATGATCGCTAGCTACTGTAATGCCTTTTTGTTTGGAGTTAGGAATATTACCTGTTTTATCTGCATGGCAAAAGGATGCATTTTCAATGGATGTATTTTTTTATATTTCTGATTAAAGGTTAGATGACACAATCAGCCTGATGCTAAAATAATCTTGTGTTGACTTAACTATTTGTTGATGTTTAGCCTTTTCCCTACTGTGACAGTAATGCCTGTATTTATGCACATATTTGAGTAAAAGTGATTGGATTGCATGAGAATTCAAATAATTACTTCCCTTCTTTCACCACTCCAAAAGAAAGAGTCACTATACATGAGCTGCAGCAGTGTCCTGCAATGCCCTTCAAAAATCGATCACTTATTGAATGTTTCTATTTTATTCTGTAGGTAAAAAGGAAGATGTCAGTGTATGTTTTATTTACATCTTAGAAAGTCCAGTAAAACGTGAAATGAGTATGGATTTAAGTCAATGTAATGTAGGTTTGGTTATATGAAGAAAAAATCTGAGGAAAAAAGCCCCTTTTATTTACAAATTATTTCTTTGGATGTGAAAAATAGAATAATTTAGAAAGAAACTGGATTTTGTGGGTGGTGACCTGATAGTTGACCAACCTGTAATTTGAAAGGTGGTGAGAATAGCTTTGTAACTATAAATGACTTGGGCAGCAACAGCTGCATGGAATGCAGTAGGGTGCAAATGAGAGCTGTGAATGAAATGTCTAGGGTATCTGAAATGCAAATATCCACTACTGCTGGACTGACTTGTCAGTGTCTTGTGCATGAATATATTTATATGTGGGTTTACAAATGTAAGCAAAAGGTATCTGAAAGAAACATTGTTATTCCAGAACATTGAAATAGGATAGTGCTCTTCCCACGAGATCTACCGAGCACTTCACCTCCAGCAAGAACTGAGACCACAGCTGAGCTGCAGCTTTTGTCTCACCATGAAGGCCGAGCATTCTTCTTGCCAAAAGCATGCAACCAGAAGATCGTGCATGGATCTCTTTGGCAAAGTTTCCATTTGAGGTTACAGAGTTCATCTGGTATCTTCTTGTGCTCTGTACAGGTCCTTAATGTTAACTCCCTGCATTTGTTGCCCTTAGAACAAAGCAAATGCTGTTTCATCATCAAGCACTGGATATGAAACATTTGGAAAAACGTAAAGATTTGAGGGTCAATTTGTTTTACATATGCTATGGTCTTTGCACGTAAAAGAAACCTATTTTTTTCTTGATCGCTCTGGATTTGTAACTTCTATCACAGTGGTGAGATTTTCTTAGTATATTTAATGCCCTTTTTCTACATAGATCCCTACTTCTTTAAAATAGCGCTCATGTTAATATGCCCCAAAGTGCCCCTTCTATCTGAATGATGTACAGTCCCTGCCTGTTTCCTGGAATCCAGTCCTCTGTTCTGGCCAGATCTGCTGGAATAAAATGGTGTGAGCACCTAACATTGGAGTATGGTAATGCAGGAGTCTGAAGGTTTTTTCTGAGACCCGTTAGCTTGCATGATAACTTACTCTTTGGGAGGTTCTTCTCCATGTAAGCTACATTTCCGGGTCTTTCCCTGTGACTGCATCCAATTAAGAAATACAGCATTTGCTTCACTTGCATAGTGTTTGTGGTGTCCTGGTATGTCTTTTGTTCTTTTGAAGCACCAATAATTCACTTAACTAAACCTATCATACTGTCTTTTTGGTACACGTGACAGCCAAGTTCCTTCAAATCCATTTCACTTCTCAAGTATAAGTAATGCTTCGTGCTGACGTGAGCCCTCTATTGAGGGTAGAATCACAGAACCATAGAATCGTTTAGGGTGGAAAAGACTTTAAGATCATCAAGTCCAACTGTAAACCTAACACTAAGTCCACCACTAAACCATGTCCCTAAGTGTCTCATCCACATGTCTTTTAAAAACCTCCAGGGATGGCGACTCAGCTGCCTCCCCGGGCAGCCCAGGTGCTTACAGAATGTTTTCAAATGCTTGTTAAACTCATTCCTGTACTGCTGTAACTTTGAAATATGAAAACACTGCTTTTTTGCTCATTTTGTTTTGTTTTCTGCATACCTCATTTTGTTTGTCTTCATCTATTGTTCTCGTTAGGAGCACAGATGAGTATAGAACTGTACAGGTGTCTGTATGTGTATGTATTTTGATCTGTGGAACAGATTTCAGAATTTTGGTCCCCTGATAAAAAGCATCTGCTGCTTAGGTGGCCCTTTGTATCTTTGTTACTGCAGCAGCTATGCTCTCAATTCTTTATATTACAAGGCTTAAAATTTCCAGAAAATTTGCTTCCCTTTGTAAAGCCAAGCCATCCTTTAAAAGATGTAACATGCTGTGACTAACTTCAGAGCTAATGATGTCTTCTAGATACTAGGGTGTTGACATAATGTCACTTGCATGGATGCTTTCTTTTAAGAGTTGCGTAAGTTCACATGGGAGCCTGCAAGTCATTTACCTGTTTCATCTGTCTATTGCTGGTGAAATTGGTGATAGCATACTGCTCAGAAGCAAATTGCAATTCATTAACATCATGTGTATTCTTTTTCCACCTTCCTCCTCCCCCCAGACAGTATCAAGTCACTGCATAACATTATTAATTTATGGCCTCTTCAGGGCATAGTAGTCATTTGATAAGATCTGCTTTGGTCTACAGGGAAATTACTGGTATTTCAATCAGTAAGAATGATACCCAGCAAGAAGTATACTAGTTATCCTTGCTAGGTCACAGTCAATTAAAAATCCCTAATACTCTTTTGATTTCCCTTGTTTTAAAAACATGAATTTGTTCCCTAGAGCAAAATATATTAGATATTTACAATTAGTATGCCGTAGACATGTGACAAGTATGCTTATAATCCAATTTGAAAATTACTGAACATGTCACCTGTATTGTTATTTTATGGCTTTTTGTATATGGTATTTTTCTTTTAGAAGGATTAAGTTTAGAAGTTATTTAGAAGTTTCTTCTTAGACATATATTAATATCATTCATAAATGTACAAAAATATTTTATAAATTAATATTGGGGTGTTTTTAGGAGCTAAAATATAGTTTAACATCTTTTAAAGGTGAAAGTCTTTACTAAACAGTTTTGTGAGCAGTCACTTTGTGGATAGCAGTCACTTTGTGGATGGTCAGCTCAATGCATAGTAAGTCTTAGTTCATATATTGCAGAGCTTGGATCTACTAATTAAAAAAAAAGTACATGAGCTACACTGTCTCACATCTGAGAAATGCTTACTTACCCTTTATAACTGGTATTACCATCCCCCCTGAATTACCATCCTGAATTTCTGACTGGCTGCGTCTGTATTAGTTGTTTCATGTGGATCATAGTTGTCTTGATCTGTGTGAGATGTACTTTTATTAGGCTCCGGTATAAGTGGTATGTGTTGGATATGCTGGATTAGGCCCCAGTGTACTTGGTGGTGTGACGGAAGAGGATCTTGTTTAAAAACCCTGATCTGATTTCCTTGTTTAGGTATTGTTGGGCACAAGATAACAAAAATTCTCAACAGGAACAGAAGCTTGGGAAAATGACTGGTGGAAATGTAGATGATTAATATAGCTCCCTGGGCAATTTTAATCCAGCCTGAATTGACTCAGTTACTGCCAAAAATTGTGGTCTTGTACTCCCCCTAGCCTCTTGCTAGCATGGGCATTCTGGTAGCCATTCAGTGAATGTGTCTGGAAATTGCTTTTTGTTAAAGCTAACCTGCCAAAGAAGACATTTCAGCTTCCAGTTGAGTTGACTCTCTTGATCTGGTTTGCCATGTCACCAGCTGGCTGTTGGTGATGGCACGGTTAAAGGGCTGACAAGACAACTTTCCTCTGCAGCTCCCGCTTGCTCCAGGCTAATGTAAGCGTGGATTACCATCTTTCTGATAGTTTAACCCTGAAGGGCAAAACTAGGATTTTGTGTGCCACTTGGATGTACCTGTCCAAGTGCTTTTTTTTAGGCAGGTGCATCCTTTTGGGGAGTCAGGTGTGGTGGGGTGTGGGTTTTTTCTTTTGTTTTTTAAAAGACGGTCCCTTTTGATTAGTGACTAATTGGAGGACTGGATGAAATCTTGTTAAAATGCAGTAGCACAAAACGCAGTATGATTCTGTGATGGTGACAGTTAACTTTCATGTACGGAAGGATATGCTGCTGTGCTGTGGGTTGACTGCCTTGGGGGATGCCTGAGGGGGCTGGGTGTCTCTGATGAGAGACCCTCTGACCTGCAGCTTGCCTACCTCTATTCTATCTCTCTGAAATAGAGTAATTCTTGTTTCACAAAAGTGCAATAAGGAGGAATGCTTGAAGATTCCAGTAAGGAGGTTATATGTAGAATATGGATTACTCTTGGCCTGTAATGTTGAAAAATGTCTTCCGTAACCTATGCAAATCCAGTATGCTAATATAGCTATTGGTTTTTCTGTGATTAGTGTAGTAGTTTATGCAAATCTGACTGTGACCTGGTTAGTAAGTTCACCAAAGTTTCTGTCTTCAAAAGAAAAAGGATGTTTAGTCAAAACTGCAATATGAAGACAACCAGGAATTCATAAGTATTTCATTCTTAAACCCTGAAGTCATCGGGGACTGTTAACTCCAAGAGCATTGTTGAGACTTACTCTGAATTAAAGTAATGCTTAAATATGACAGAGATTGAGTGAAGGTTGTATTTTGGGGATTTAGACCCAAATACATGTAAGAAGGCAGCTTTGCAGATATGAGTGCAGGAGCAATATTTTCCAAGTATTTTTTAATAAAATTATTTGAATGCATTACATGTTCAGTACTTTGATTGCTAAAAGGCATTGTCAAATGTTTTTATTAAGGCACCAGCCTGTTCAACCTATGAAGTTTGGTTGATAAACATCCTCTATTACTATAAACATCCTCTTGACCATCTGCCAACTGAGGCCTGAAAGGAAGGAGGAGGAAGGTAGGACCTTTTACTTGAGAGCTTGTTTTAAGGCAGATATCCCATTATGTATGTATTTTACTGAGAAACAGATGGTTTGTGAAATGAACCTAACAAAAATACAGCAGCAAAAAAAAAATCCCTTGAAGTCCTGCAGTGTGGTATTTGTACTATGAATATAAGCATGATTAAGAAAATATTAACAACTGTAGTTAAGGGTAAATTGTTTGAAAGCCTTAGGTTGTTTTTCTCAAATATAAGGACATATTTATAAACTTTTTGAAGTCCACAAAAAATTCTGAAAAAAGAGAGTAAGCTTCAGCCAGTAATTTCTTCAAGTAAGGGGTTTGGCACCTTGCTGTTCTCCCATTTCTTCCCCTTTCCTTCCAGATCTAGGCACAATTGCTGGCAAATCAGTGAAAGGGAATCAGAATTTGAATTGGTGGAAAATTAAGGGTAAACACATGCTGGTAGACAATTTCTAAGAGGAGAGTTCCTGTAATAGTCTCTCAATAGCTAGATTTATTTTATGTTCATTACCATACAGCCAAATGAGTCTTATGTTACACTAAGCATGTTTTTTTCTTGGTGTGAACTGGCTTGGAATAGAGTTTACCTTGGTTTTGCTTAGAGGGTAAGGTCACCCCAGGGCCTCACAGGTGTCTCTGGCACTTTGTCTCCCTGCCCACTGCAGGGAGGAAGTGGTTCAGGACTTCTGCTGAGCGGTGACATCACTCACCTGAAGGGTGTTTTTGTCATTGTTTTAAGTTACCTTTATTTTGAAAGGGTATTTTGGCTTAGTTACATTGATGTTCTTTATTTACCTCTGATGTTCATAATTGTAACTATTTCTTTTTCCTGAAAAGATCCTTTCATATGGGCTCTAATAGTTTTCCTCTAATTACCGCGCATAGTTAGTGAAGATTTGATTTGCAACATATTAAGATTTATTTTCTGTAACTTGTCTAACACAAAACTAAGTGACATGCTTGAGTGAGAAGAACAGCAAAGCACCAAATCTGTGAACACACGCTATCCTGGTTTGGAGAAGGTAGTTTTCCTTCGGAGCCTTGTGCTGTGTTGATATTCCTGTCCTCAGCGAAACCGTGTTTGCAGCCTGCTGCCCGGTGCAGTAATCACAAGGAGCATTCTTTTGGGTAAAAGCAAACACTTCCCTCCGGAGAAGTGCACTCAATAACAGTTGGGTTTTTGGGTGAGGTTCGTGATAGGAGAGATTTTCATGTGTTGAGTCTAGATATGAGGAAAGGAACCCTTACCTGTGCTTCACTGATACAAAAATATTTCAGAAAACCGGGGAGGTGTAAGGAATACTTATGATCAAGGTGTTCTTGTGTTTGAAAACAACCTGAGACCATAAATTGAGACCCTGTTGCAATGTAATGAAAGAACTGAGTGAGCAGCGTGATAGGAGTCCCTTCACCTCTGGAGTAAACTTTGTTGTTGTTGACAGCTTTTCTAGGGTAGCTTACTAGCTATTTTGGGTAAGCAGTGTAGATCCAATCTATCTGGAGATAATGTTTGTAAAATTCTTAGAAATGTGTTAAAAGTCCATGCATCTCTAGAGTGCTGTGTGCACATGATGATTGCAATCCTGTGCCAAGTATGGGTTTGCTGTATGGTCTCTTCACTGTGCAGCGGAGTGCTGTTTTCTTAACACTTCGGCTTTATGTGGCTGTGGTGGTTGACACGCTGGTGATGGGGAAGTCCTTTTAGGTGGTCATCTTACAAAGTATGTGGTGCCCTCTGAAACATCATAGAAATACATATCTTTAGATTTCGAAACATTCCGTTGGCAAGAAAAGACCTTTCTGTTTACTGAATCAAAACTACAACTCCTAATTATTCTGTACCCAAATATTGAAGTAATATGTGGGATGGTGGATCTCTTTGTTCTGAATTTCAAATACCTTTTCATGTAACATGCCGATAATACTATATTTTCCAAATATTTGAAACTGGGCAGCAAATTGTTCTTGTATGTAATTGCTAGATAACCATTTGTGACCTTTCTAAGAACTAGTCCAGCAGAGCAGTTTTACATATGAATTATGAGATTACTTGCCACAGGTCAAGAGAAGATCCATTAACAGAGTGCGGCAGTCTGGGCTGATTTGATTTGTCTCCCATCTATGGGACATCAGGACCACAGAAGCTCATCTTCAATTCCCCTTACATCAGGCATGCTAAAAAAGGAAACTGTGCCATGTGTGGTAACTAGATCTGCAGCATTTTTTTCACATGCTTCTGCTGAATCTCTTGGAATAAGAGTCAAACTATATCCCAGCCTAACTTCAGAGTGTATTGACAGATTTTAAGCTTGCTTGTACCTGGTAAAATTAGTATGTTAGATAAGTTCAGGTGGGTTTTTTCCTTCAAAATCGATGGATAGTTGTCTGGGGTAACTAATAAAGCCAATGGAATGAGATCTTTTTTGTTCGGGTGTCTCAGAGCTCAGCCTTTTCTCTTGGCAATCGCTGTTGTAGCAGTATTGGACAGGATCTGTATTTTCCTAGAAAAATTGAGAATTTTCCTCCTTTGGAAGCTCAGGGTGCAGAGGTGCGGCCATGCCAGCCTGGCATGAGCCAGTGCAGCCCCTGGGAAGGGCACAGCTTGCTTCTGTCCTCCCGCTGCTCCTTCCTGTCTCCTCCACTTACAGATGTGTGTGGCTGCAGGGTGGGCTGAAGCAAGGGATCAATCCTTCCAAAGAAGGGGGGAATAGAGCTCTCCCTCACCAGCAGCAGGTATGTGCTTTATAATGGGTTCAGCTGGCACTGTGTGGCCTTAATATGATGTTTCTGAAATCAGCTGTCACTTATGGTATGTCTGGTTTTTTTTCTAAGCAGGATTTGTTAAAGTTGTGCTTGTGCCCCATGTCCCTGCTCTAGATTGTTTGAATTCCATGTGATGCATTACTAATGTTTTCTTTCCCATGCTTTTCCTAATCCCATTGGAAGCTAGCCATCATACATTTGTAATAATGAGGCTGTCATGGTTTTAGGATTGGATAAAAATCATTGGTGGTTAAGCATCGTATAATAACCCTATAGATTTTCAAAGTGGGTCTCCAAATGTATGGTGGAAAAAATCTGCTGTTGGTTCAAATGGCCACAATACAGCTGAGATGGTCTTTTCTGTGAAGTATTTTCCTATTTATGAAACAGTTTGAAGCTTTGTTTGTGTGTTCTCAAGACAGTGCATTTTAAAGCTAATCTTGAAATTGAAAAATTTCAAATAAAACTTGCTGGGTTTCACGGCAGGCGTGCAGGCAAGCTTTTCTAAATAGGAATAATGTGGACAGTATATCAGAATGATTACTTGTCACCAGGTTTGTTCTTATTTATTATAAGAGAATAACCATATTTTTTTTATTAAAGGCATGTTCCTATATCTATGTATTCAAAGGAATGACATGTCATGTGGAGTCCATAACTTCTACTTAATAGCATTGATTTCTAGCTCTCCTGTTAGTATAGCTCACTGAGCTGTGCAACATTTCGGTTGTCTGACACAAAAGGGCAAATATTTTTATGAAAAACTGAAGAACAATGTGTTAATTTTTTTCCCCTCAAGATTGATAGTCACGTTTTATTTTTACATTCAACTGGTGGAATGTAAACCTTTGCTGGCATGTTTATTTGAATGAATCACTGAAACAGGCTTTTTCTCAAGGCTTTTATTTAGAAGAGTACTCATGTTCTGCCCTAAAGGATATAGGGAAGCAGGTGACGAATTGATTTGTTCCTGTGTATTCCTGACAGTGATGGACAATGACTCAAATGGACTAGAGCACAAGATGCTATTTGGATTGTGAAACTGCTTAAAAAGAAATCTTTGTTAGTAATGGGTACAGGTTTTGTGCTTCTGTTACTAATTCTCCTTTTATATTTTAATTTTTTAGCCTGGCATAAGATCAGAGATTTTTCTCCTCTTTAATGGAAATCTCTGGTGTACAGCGTGTATTTGATTAAGAAATGGACATGGACAGTGGGTGCTTCTGGGTAGTGGGCGAGTTGGGCGCTGCTTCTGTGGCTGAGATGAGCTGCTGAGAACACGGTGGCTGCCTTCTGGAGGAGTGCTGCTGCTGGTGGAGGTGTCATGCCTCCTCCAAGGGTTTCTGTGGCTTGGAAGAAAACCCCAAATGTTATTTACTGCCTCTCAAATTGCCAGTGTTATGGCCCTCACATACCCTTTTTAGTTTTATGTTCTTTAATATTTGTAGCTTCTGTAATTGGTGTCGATTACATTGGGCTGGTGCTGCAGGTTTGCAGTTACATTTGTGAACCTTTCCTTAGAAGAGTATCTTTTTGTGAAGTAAAAATTAACTCAGTTTTCTGTATCTAAACAAAAAAAAAAATCCCTAACAAAACCTATGTTATCACCTTTTCTGCTATGGCATTACATTAAGTCACTTTTTTCTGCTCCTGTACTTCTAGGTTGTGTTTTTCCCCAGCACTAATGAATACTTACTGAAGCGTAGAGTCTCAATTTGTGGCAACATGGAAGTATTTCACATGCTTTATTAAGAATGGGTAACCTTGCTGGTTTGTTTCTTAATAATCTAATTTCCCATATTAACAATTTTCGTATTTTTTTTTTCCCTAGAATTGCTGTTTCTTTAGAAACAAGGATGTCTAGCTTTTCGGTGTTCCTATTAAAATAATGAGTTGTCCAACAGTGTATTTTTCTCTGTATCCAAGGGTGTTAGTTACAAAGTGGTTTAGCTGCAGCATTTGTAAATAAACTAATATGCTATTTGAGCCCCTTCCCCCTGCCAAAAATAATAGAAAAAAAAAAGCCCCTCACTTCCTTATATCTTCATCTCCTAACTTGGGTTCAATCTTCTATCTTGTAATTACTCATTTACCTTCAGACCATGGTACTTTTAAGTGATGTATTTAGTGTCAGAGTCTGTGTCAACATGGTATGTATTGTACAATACACCATCCATCAATGCATCAGATACTTGCTTTGACAAAGACCATTTTTCTTAAGACTCGTTACTCTCTATCAAACATACTCCAGAAATTAATTCAAAATACCCAAAGTAATCTACCTGAAGTAGCCTAAATTCTCAGTGCTTCTTGTACTAAAAAAAGCAGGAGAAGTATGTATTTGTGAATTCATGCTTCTGTACATTTACTGACAAATAAGAAAATCCTATGTTGAGAGCTAGACATTCAAAATCATTTTAAGAAAAGAAGAAAAAAAGGTGTGGACCAGATTCTCAGCTGTACCTAGTCAGCCTGGGCGCATATGGTTCTGTGAGACAGCCTTAAGAATAGTGTTTGAATAATTATGTAGTACATTGGTGTGGACTAGGTGATTTTTCTGGCCTAGAGTCGAACAGTTGAAGCTGGGAATAGACTTTCATGAATCCTTAATAGTTAGCTATATTAATAGTCTCTGGATTCACGAGGTACTTTCTTACATTTCTCTGTTGGTTTGGGCTTATTAAAAGTAGTATGTTCAGAGTGTTCTGTAACTCTCTTCCCTTTCTTCCCACAGATAAATGAGCACTCTGTTCTCAAAATGTTACATCTCATTTTATTAGTGAAACTGCAGCAACTTTGGAATGGACAAGAATCAAGGCAGATTTCAAAACTTGTTCAGATAAAAATCTGGTGTTGAAGAGTCTGCTGCTGTTCATGGCTGGGCATGTAGTTCAAGAGAAATTATATTAGCATTGAATTTTCTTTATTGTGTGTAATTTCACTAATAATTTTGGAAATGCAAAAGTAGCTGGTTCTGCTGCAACTCAAATATTTTCTCATTTGAAAATGAATATAAAATCTAATTTGTTTTTCCTTCACCCTCTCTCCTCAGAGATCTGTCAAATTACCCCCTGTTTTAGATTCAAGCTCTTCATGGAAATTAATCATTCCGACCCCTGTGAAGTAAATATTATTTTCATTAATGGGAAAATTGCAGAACACAAAGTAAAATTGCTTGTTTGAATTATGCAGAGCTCTTAAACATGTGGTCAAATTGCTAGACTGTGCCTGTTTTCAATAAATTCTTTACGAAACTTTTTTTATGTAAGCTGTAATAATATTGATGCTGTCTAAGCAGACAGAAGAATGCTTTTTGTTTCCTGAAGAGTTGCGTGACCAAGAAGATAACTGTGAACTATTGTTTATGGAACAGTATATCTTGAAATGTGGATAAATGAGCTATCTACTGAGAAGAGTACAAAATCGTTTGTAATTTTCCTGGGAAAACAGGCAAAGAACCCTTTTAAATTTTATCTTACCCTGGCAAAGAGCATGAAGGTACTTCAATGGGCAGAGAAACCCCCACTCTAATAGAAATCACTAAGTCTGCCAAATGAGTCAAATGGACATGTAAAGTGCTTGTGTTTTATGGAATAACAGATTATTGGTTCCCATGAAATGCAAGTGTAAAAGAGGCTTCTCTATTGAAAATGGAAACCTTGGGTGTGACAGGAGAGAATATCTTGCATTACTTTTGTCTCTTTCAGTAGGATGGAAATAAGGAGTTCCACTTTATATCAAAGGTGGTGTGGATGAATGTTTTCTTTTCCTTGAAGGAAGGCTTGTAACATAGAAAAGCAGAAGTTTGGTTACATATGCAAAAAACTTCCTAGCTAAAGAATTGCCTTTTTAGTATAGTTGAATTTTGAATTAGGGATAGAAGAAGATATGATTTATGGAGTGTGAAACTTCTTAGAGATTACTAGGATTTCAGTTCAACACAGTTTCAAAGCTTTTGAAGACTGAATAAATTCTGCTCAACGGAATGGAATTTTTCATATTCTCTTCAATATTTTGAAACTATAGTGATGTAGTTAATGCATCTTTTAATGAATTTTATAGGTGGTATACATCTGTACAACTTCGATAGTGAATTTTCCTTCTTTAGCAGATGTATGGCGTACATTTCTGGTGTGCTGCGAAGGGGGCTGGAGGCTTATAGAAGTGGTGCTGACAGCACATATGCAGTTAACAGATATCTGCATTTGGATATTTCTGGCTTAAACACTTTTTGTGGTAAAGGGTAAAGTAGTGGAGTTTATGCAATATGCTGGTATATTGTGAAAGACTGGGGAAATGTGATTTAATGTTTTGTTTGTTGGCAGATGTTAGTGCATGCCAGTGGAAACCCATCGGTGTGCACGGATGCTGTTCAGTAACAGCGTTTCATGGCTTTTAGTTCGTTCACTGTTAGGCAGTTCCCTGCCTTCTTGTTTTGGGCACTAATTTGTCTAAATAATGTATTGTTGCTTACATTACGTGTAAGATCAGTTCATCAAAGTGCTGATGAAAACCTTCATATGAAGAGAAGTTGTTATGGTCCTTTGCCTTGCCATGGGTGCTAGAAGTTGGAAGACTAATATTTTTGACTGCCAGTTGGCTGCTGGATGATGTTGAGCAACTCCTTTTCTTTCTCTTGCCTGATTTCCCTTTCTTTATTTGGTTTAATGATATTTACCTTATCTACAAAGCACTTTGAACCCTTATCAGTGGAAAGCTTCCTAACAGCGGCATATTCTCTATGGTGCTTCCTCTGTTTTCATGGACAAACAGCTTTAAAATTCCAAATACAGAAGTCAGGAAAGATGCCAGCTCAGTTTTTCATTTCTTTTAATAGCAGTCAAATGAATTGAAATTACATATGAAGGAAGGGGGGGGGGGTGGAGAAAGAGCAAAATGGAAAAGGAGTGAGCTTTCAAACTGTGAATTTGCAAATTCTTTGCTGAATTTGCCCTTTATCCTTGCTCATCTGCTATTTTCTGCCATAAACAGATTATTAGTTCTTTGCTTGGCAGCAGTAACTCCTTCTACGGTGGAAAATCCTTTCCTTCTCTCAGGTTAGCTGTGACAGATAACTAGGCTGAAAAACAAGAAATAGAACAACTTTTCTGAAGAGAAGAGCTAACTTTTAAAGAAGGCATATTGGACAGCAAAAAGGATGGGTCACTACTTCATGTAAGGGGGGAAAAAAGTGGACTCTGTTTGCATTTGTTGTTGGTTTTCTCCATTTCAAACTTAAGTATTTGCATTCCTTACTTTAAAGTGCTTGCTGTTGTCAGGAATAACTCCAAAGTTCACATTTTCATGGTTGTGCTCTATAAATTCCTTGATGTTTCACTTCGGTTAGTTCAGCACTGGGCAAAAGCATTAGCTCATAGAAGAGGAGCTCTGTCCAGTCAGCAGTATCTTCTTGGTACAGGTATTTCACTTGTAGGATGTGCAGTTATATTAAAGGTAAACACTATTACAGTCATATGTTGTGTGGCTAGAAAAACTGGCCTCAGTGTGAAAGTGTGTAAGCCATGGTGGTTGTGAATAATCACAAAAGGCTACGGCTTACTGCGCTAAAATGTTGTTGTGAACATCAGAAGAAACCTTTTCAGGTGAAATGAAATTAAATGAAATTTTGTTCTATTAACCCTTTTGAGAAAAAAATGTTAGAATTACAGTAATTGACTCCTGTTGGCAGGGCAGCAAACGAGTTAGTGAATTAAATGCAGTGTTACTAATTTTGATTGATACTGTATAATTATGGTGTCAAAGGTATTTGAATTTGTATCAGACTGTAAATCTACATCAGACTTCTAGTTTACCCTTGATGAGAGGAAAAAAGCAATACACAAAATGAGTAAAACCCAGACACATCCCCAACTGGAGCTGAATCTCCTTTCATTCAGAAATTGAAGTATAATTCAATTTCAGATCTCTCTTTCTGTACTGCTATTTTACAAAAAGGTATGGGAAAGTAAAAAGGTTTTGCTAGTTCAGCTTCCTTCCTTGTTATATCTCTTGCATATCTCTGAGAAATTTGTGAAGGTCTTAGTGTCTGAAAAGCAAAAGATAAATATTCTCTCTGAATTTTGATAGAAGCAGAGAATCCCCTGACAGGCCACCATGCTCTGCTAGGTTTTTTTCTTTCCTAATAGCCTTAGTCTGACTGAAGCTCTTAGACTCTGACAGTAAAAGACAGCCTTCCAAACTACCTTGAGCTGTTCTGTTCTCACTAAGAAGAAATAAAACTTCATTTTACCTAAAAGTGAAATTTATGGAAGAATACAAGAGATCAGATTATTCTGGCAGTGACTCTTGAAGCAAATGTTCTTCAGTTTGACAAGCCGAGCATGAAAGGATGCGCTTTATTAGGATGCAAGTTCTATGTATGTGATTCATTTGATGTGTAATATTTTCATGCATTTTTGGTTTATTAGAATTATACATGTATTAGTATGTACAGAGGCTTTATTAATGTGTCAAATAGCATTTCACTGTTCACCAGGGTGAAAGTCAAGATGGCTATAATTTCTAAGTTTAGTAGGAGTCTATATACCTCCTTTTACAATAAATTACTCCAGTTTTCCTAGAATAAGAGATGTAAATTCTTACTACTTTCTATACACCTTTATTTTTTTGTACTTGTTTCTACATCACCTTTTCTTGCTTCTGTGTTTATCACCATTTCATATTCATTGTTTCAGATCCTCGTTTTTTCTGGAGGTTTTACCACTGCTGAGTTTTATCCCTCCCTTTGATACTTCATCCTTTCCTGCCTTTCTGACCCAGAAGAATTTGTGCTTCAGCGAGTCTCAGGAGCAACTGTCTTGTGTTTTAAGAGTAATTTTAGGAGCTTAGCTGTGACTTCTAAGTGTGCTGCCTTTGCTTGCCATATAAGTTTGTTCAAGTCAGCTGGCTTGGTGCTTTTTAAAACCCTGTCTTACCTGTGTTTCTGATATGTGTGAGTAATAGCCATTAGTGCTTAGCAATCATATAGTTGAAAAGATGTATAAAAATGGAGTTTACTTTGTAGTAATGTTATTTATCAGTTTCTGGCATTCATCATCTTCAGTGACAGCATACGTTTGGCTGGTGATGAAACTTAGAGCCCTTTGAAAGCTTTGGCTGGAGGTGACCTTCCAGCAGTACTGTTCTGTACGCTGTTCTCCCGTGTGACAGTGTACTGTGGGTGCAGGAATTTAGTCATCTGCTAGGCACAGGACTTTGAAAATACCAGCCCGAACACTCAAGGGAATTAGGCGCTTAAGTCCTATCTCCCTGTGACTGGGGTTCACAAAATAGGTTGCAGGCTGGTGTCCAATGCCATGGGAGCAGCAGCATCTTCTTTTCCCTGCAATGCATCATCTCATGTTTGTTTGAAGTTCTGTGGTGAAACTTGTCCTGGCTGTCTGCATTCCTCTGGTAGTAATTACAGTAATAATCAGCTAATGCACATACGTGAAAAGCCTTTTGTTTTTATTATGAAAGGAAAGACAGACCTATTAAAAATATTTTCATAGCTTTATGATGGCACAAGAACACTTTATGTAGACTTCTTTATTTAGAAATTATAATGTGTATAGGTGGTGTCTTCCTAAAGAAAATGGAGAAGCACTGATGCTCATTCTTTCTTTCTTTTGAAAATCTGGATTAGTTAATAGGACATCCTGAAAGGCCTGCTCACTTTTCTTGGGAGATGAATGGACTGAAGGCCATGTAGGCTAGGGAGGAAAATGGTTTTAAGTGTCTATGAGAAAGAAACATCTGAACTTCTTGTACCTATTTTTTCAGCAGTTTCAAATACTATTAGATTCTTCTGAGAATAAATGCTAGTTATTCTTAGTGTTTCTAGAGAGCGTTCTCTTTCCCCTTCGTTTTTTGAAAAGGCTTTGGCTACAATTTCAATACTTCCTAATGTTATTAATTATATAAAGCTTCTAAAGTTTTGAATTGCTGTTCTGGAAGTGACTTGCTGCTCCATGAGAATAACTTTTGCAGGATGTGGCAGAGAAGTGGGGCAAGTGAAGCATTCCTTGGGTAGGTGGTGGATTCTGAAATCAGGGGGATGAATCTGCAAGGATTCCTCAGTCTTGCTTGTAGTACTGCATATTGACATCTGGAACATAGCAAACAATCCTTTGAATTCTCTTCAAGTAACACATTTTATTTCTTCCAATCGTGATGTAAGAAAATAGCCTTTTTCAGTAGAAACAAGTTCTTTCCTCCCTCCCCCCTTACGTACGCCTACACCAATGTTTTTTCAGCTCTGCAAGTGTGTTTTTTCTCACTCTCTCTGCTGTGTAGGCGGCCTTCCCAATCACAATTGAGCTTCACAGGCAATCTTTTACCCAAAAAAAAGTTGTCTTTACACAGCAGGTCTATAATTTAACACCGAAGAAAATGGAGAGTTATGGGTTAGAATTACAATGCATCTTAGTAACACTAGACTAGGTGAAGAAGTTTGCCTTAAAGAAAACAAATTTTTACTTGACCAGAAGGCCACTGCCTGCAGAAATTATTTATTTACCTGCTGCTCAAATGACTTGCCAAAATGTCATTAGCAATCACAGGCAGATAGGTTTTAAACCTTTTACTTGCTTCATTAGACTGAGTTATAATTGAACTTTTCTACCCCAATCTACTTGAAAGAGACAGGCTCAGTTTGTTCGTAATATGAAAGTTAAAATGCAGTTCTTCCTGGAATGTTATGTTATTTTAAACATGAGTTTAGTTCTCTCTACCTTTTGGAAACTGCTTTTGTTGCACTTGATCATTATTTTTTTGTACTGCAGCTCTTTTGATGCTTCTTGTTCTTCCAAGATCTTAATTTCACACACTATTTTGTAAATAAGCCTAAACTGAACTTGCAATAAAAACCCCAAACTGTGCAAGCTGTATTATTAATTGCTTAAAGGAAGATAGCAATAATTACTTTCTTGAGCTCTGTTGATAATGCTGTCTGGCACGTTAAAGAATTTTGGTTGATGTTAATGTTCTTGCCACCAAGTATTCAAACTTCATTCAACTCTGTCTAGAAACAACTGTTGGGAGAGCAGCAATGGGTGACTTAAAATTATTTGCTCATCAACCTATTAAGTTTCAGAGATCATGATAATGAAATAAATAGCACTTGTACCATGGTTTTATGTGCAGCTTATGCTGGTATTGCAGCTGAAAGCAGCCATCCGTGTCCGCTTATCCTGTCCCGTGCCTTTCCTGCTTCATGTCAGCACAAGTGCTTATGTAGTCGTGCAGTGAACTAGGTTGGGGAAAACAGGGTTGGAGAAAGGATCTAGGTCTTCTCCTCTAGTCTCCTTATTAGAGTTTGATTTTAATCTGTCTCTTTGATATGATTCACCACGCATCTCCTGTAACGCGTGAGCTCGGTGGGAGTAGAGGAGGACAAAACTGCATTGGCGGTAAGTGCTCTACCTCCAGCGTGTGCCTCTGCAGAGTTCTTGGGACTGCAGCATAAATCTCCATGGTTACATCTGTTTGCCCAGTCTAATGTTAGAGGGTTCCTATCATCTACAGGTGCAAGCCTTTTGTAGCAATAGACAGAGGTCAGATGTTAAGGCTGATGCTGAAACAACACAGATTTTATTACAGGACCTGGTAAATAGGAAGGGCCAGCTTCGAAACTGCTTTTTTTCTTGCTACTCTTGGAGACGTCTTAGAGGACTGCATTTTGTGACTTAGATAAACTCACTCCTGCTCTGCCTTGTGCTTGACATGTGTGATAAGCTTTTTGTTGAGTAGTGAGGAAAAAACTGGGCCACAGCACTCCTAAATGTCCCCTTTCGGGTGTAACCAAATGTTTGTTTAATTGCCAAATGCCTGGCAGAATGTGTTCTGGAAGAAAAAAATTTGGTTCAGAGAAAGGGTGATGAAAGAAAGGTTGGGATTGTTATAGTGAGAAGCTTCTCGTGCAGAGTCTCTGAGCTGAGTAAGTTTAGCTATGAAAACTTAGTATGTTCATAGTTTTATAAGTCTGCATTGTTGCTTCTGGCTTCTTACAAGCACAATTTCCACAATACCATTTACCTTTTGAAAAAGATTTCACCCGTTCATCTCCCATTCAAAGTTTGTTCATACCCATGGTCTTTCTGCTTCTAGGTTTTGCCATGCTGTGATTCATTTGAAGCTGGTTGTGACAACCACCGGGAGTTTTTGCTAAAGTTGCATGTGCCTGCCTTCTCAGGAATTTGGATAGGTAAGAGTGCATGCTCCGCTTTCTGTACCATCGGACAGTCACCCTCTGGAGTAGTGCTAGTTGCCACAAAATCAGTGTTGGCTTTGTGACTGCTGATAGCACATAGTGTTTCGTACAATACAGAAGGGGTGGTCTCCAGCAGGATGGTTTATGCGGGTAGGCTGGCTGCCGCCGAGTGCCAGACTGTATCCCAGTCTGTCACTGAATGCATCCTCTATATGTGAGAGCTTTTTACAGGAGGGAGATGCAAGGGGATTAAATGGCTACTTCCTCCCCCCTTTTTACTAGGTATTTGTAGAAGTGTTCCTAAAAGCAGGTTGGACTCTGTTCAGGCTGTCACAGAAAGCCTGGTTTTGTCACATTTTCTAAAACGCAGTTCTTGTAGGTGGTTTCTTTTAATCTACTTGTGAAACTAAACTCGTGTGGTAAGGAAGAAAGGGATGATTATTCTGAATGTGCCTGATTCTTGAAAAGGGCTGGCTTTTACTACATGATCCATCCTTTCACAGAGAAATATAATATACTTTTAGGGAGTTTGTGAAAAGATAAAAAGGATGCTGCAAGCATGAGAGGCTGCAGTTCTGCCCGTACAGCTTTGCCCTCTGCCTTGTATCCTTTGTGTCCTTTGCGGATGTGTAATGACCTGGTTCAAGAAGGTTGGAAAACCGCGGTGTGTGGTTTTCTGGGGTGGGGGGAGGAGGGATGGGGAGCAGTGGTGTTGGTTTTGCAAAGATGGGCAGGGGTGGATTAGTTTTCAGGCAGATCAGCTTCCTGAATTGACTCAACATGTTGCACAAGCTGTAGTGCTGCCCGAAGGGAGATGACCAGAATACTTGCTAGGGACCGCAGGGGGAACAGTATTGACATCAAGCTGATTTGCAAGCAGACAGTAAAAACACAGCCCCCTCCACTGAACAGATTTTAATGATCTGTTTATTAACGAATGTTGAAGGCTATAGATGTAGGATATGCAAAGGAAGTCCGGTTTGGAAGTGACAAGCAGTGTAATAAATGTTGCTACTGAAGAAAAAACCTTCCCTTGTAACATCAGTTCATCAGTCTGTGGGATGACTGAAGAAACAAATAAGTTTCTTATTTAAGAGAATCTGCCCTGTAGTTGTTGTTGCAGTTGTTTTGGACAACGTTGTTGTATTGAAAGTGTCAATTTAAATCTGTTCTTCAAAATACTGTCAGCAAAGCTGCATTGTGTTGGCAGAGGACTGCTTAGCCTCTGAGGTTTGATTTACTGTAGCAACAAAACCTTTCCTTCAGAGGACATACACATTGGAAACAAACATGTTTGTTCACAGATCTAGAGGAGCCCTTGGAAAAGGCTGTTTAAATTATTTTATTTTTCCCATTGAATCATCTTACCTTTTCATTTGGCACCATCTTTAGTGTTGATTTTCACATGCAATCATTATTGTGGTTTTCTTTGATATGTAGCTCTGAAAGTTACAGATGGAGGAGAAAATGTTGTGCCCATCTCTTTCTCACCACACCATACAAAAGTTTGTTTTGTTTTATTTTTGAAGTTTGTGGTCCCAAGAGACACATTTTGATCCTAAACTGTGTAGTTGGGCATGGACAGTGAAAAAGGGCTGTCTTGAGTGATGACGTAAAAGCAGTCACTTAGCTATTACTTTCCACTAGTAAGTTAAATTAAGTGAAGAGTTTTTCCCCCTGCTGTGTTTGGATTCCACACTTCGGTTTTTTGTTATATACTTTCCAAAATGCCCAAGTAATTAAACTAATTTTGCCAGTGATAGTGTCACCATGTTATACCACTGAAATACTTATTGAAGGTGGTAAGTTCCTTTTTATTATACACATGCATTTTTTGTTCACTAATGGCAATTGTTTCCCAGTGGTATTTTTTTAAATCGTTACATTCCAGCTTGTAACAAACCTATTTATACAAAGTTGTATTTAAAACTGAATTTGTTTCACTAGTAACAGTTCTGGTTGTTTATGAGTTCATAAGCTCATGGTCCTATAGACCCAATCTTGTTTACTGAAATTCATGAACATGTTTTACAGCTGGGAGTTAAGTGTTTTAGTAAAGCATAATCCATGTTAACAGGTAGTGTTTTTTAGAAATAGTAACATGCTCCAATAAAGCTGATCTTTGCTTATGTTTCAAATATGGAATCTAATTGGATTTGTAAAGGTATTTAGGTGTAAGACATTCAACAGCATAAAGTTATTTTGTTAGATTCCACACATTCTTCTGTTAATACTGACAGAATAAAACTTGTAAAATTCTGCATACAACTTAACCTGAGATTCCTTATTTCTCCTTAGCCTGCACTTAAAATAGAGGACTGAGAGGATGGAAGAGAAAGGGATAGTCATTGTGCCTAAGAGGCTAATGTTGACCTTCAGTTATATTTTGTAGGATAGTGTTTAAAGCTGCTGGTTTTATCTGTACTTTTTTTTTCCTGTTGACAGGTTGAAGCCCCGTGGCTTCATTTATCACTGTTAATAGGGCTGGTTGTGTGGGGTAGGATTGGGGTAGGAAAGGTTTTGCCTCAGTGATCCTTGCTCTTTCACAGGTATGTGTTTAAGAGTACATAGTGCTGTTTTCCCTGTGATGGGAGGTGGCAGCTGTATGGTTAACTTGTCTCTGAATGGCCAGGGGGAGATGTAGAGTTGTGCTCCTTTCTTATACACTTTGCAGGTTTTAATTTTTTTCAGCAATTTCCCCAGGGTTTAGTTGGTGATTTGTACCAAGGGTTTGTTACTAGGATTGTGTAGCTCTGTGTTTCAAGCTGTTTCCATAAGGAGTCTGAAGAAAGTTAGGAAAACCCCTGGCAATTAGTGCTTACAATCTTGGCCTCCTTATGAAGAAAGGAAGGGTGTTGCTTGAGGAGTGCATGTATGTATTTTGTAGGCATGCATGTACCTGTGCATACATGCACCTGAGAGAGAAAGGGAATGGGGGTATTAGATACTCTCATTGATGCATGTATGTTCCCAAGTTAGCGATTGCCTTCTGTAATGTTTTTGTACTGTGGTATGGCAATGATAACTACAGTTATTATCTTTAAATGGAAAGGAAATAGAAAATGCTTAGTATATTTTTATAAAAAAATCTTTTTATAGTTTTTGTTACAGGTTTTATAAAACCTTCTTTCATGTTGAAAAACTGTGGTGAACAACCAGAAGTTGGCATGTGATAGCTGGGAGATTATTTAATGTACTCTAGAATTGGAGAATTGCAGTTGGACTGTTCAGCAAAACTGGATAATGTTCTTTATAGCTAAATATGCCCATTATAATAGGAAATGGGTGTTCATGAGAAAAGTTTCACCTTCATTTCATTATGTATGAAACTGAAAGAATTGCATATTCAGAAACTAAATGTATATGAGTGAATTAAGAGAAAACCCTGGATCCCATTAATTTTTGGCTACCTCTAAGCTGGCGAGGGTTTTATGCTTTGGTTGCTGTTTTCTGAGTCCAGAATGACTGAAGACTTAGTGGTATGGATTGTAATGATCCATGCCCTTTTCTGTTAGGGGCACCTGTTGACTAGGCAGGCCAAGAATGAGGGTGCATATGCTGTGTCTGCAAACTTCCGATTTCAAAATGGTTAGGCACACCCGAGTTAGCTTTAATCTAGCTAGCCTGGATTAAAAAAGATTGCAAGGATTTAACAGCATGGATTTTAGTATAGCCTGTTTGAGGCTGTCAGGGAGTCTCAGTGCTTAATCACTGCAATCCTGTGCCCTGGAAATTGAGTAGGTTTTGTAAAACTCGTATTATTGAGTTCTGTAGCTTGCATAAATGTGGAGAGCTGTTGCTAGATTAAATACATATATTACTCTGTGTGTGAATTTTTCCTACTTTTACTTTTAAAATGTGGAATGTAGTATAACTTAGAACTAGTTACTATGTACTTAGTACTATGTGTGATTACAAATGTACACTGATTAACAAAGAAGACATTTTCTGTACGTGATCATGCTGTATTAACATTTTGTGGGACTGGCTAGTGCAGCATGAGCAACCCTGGTATTTTGAGTTTGTGCATGGCTCAGCTTGCATATTACTAAAGTGCAATGTACTGTGCTTAAACTTCATAGCAACAGATTTCTGCAGTTAAAATATTTTTCATTTTTGCAGGTTAGTAATAAGAATTGGCAGTTAAATCTGAGACGCTGAACAGAAGTGGAATCTGTGAAGCAGGGGGAAAAAGTAAGTTCATGGACTGAATTTAAAAAAAACACAAAAAACAACTCACCAAAAAACCAAAACAACAAAATGACACCCCCCACAACTCCCCAAAAAACAAAACCAAAAAAGAACAACAGAAAACCCCAAAACAAAAATGAACACAAAAACCCCACAGAAAGGATCATAGAGTAGCATAATTGGAATCAGGAACTGTGAACTTCATTCCTGTGCTGCCCTTGACTAGGAGTGTTATTTCTCTGCTTTTTTACCTGTAGAGGGAAAATGCTTGGTTCTTGTGTAAAGTGTTTTGAGAACATATGCAGCTGCTGCTGCTACAACTGCATTGACTGTTAGATTTCCTAAATTTGTGCTTCAGAACACCAAGGAGAAATACAGCATTTATTTGGAAAGCATACAGTTCCAGTGAAAACATTTCTCAGAATTTGGAAATGAGCAATTTTAAATGATTCCATCTATCTGAAAACAAAAGAAACCTCGTTTCTAGCCTGAATTTGTTCAGGTGTAGTTTCCAGTCACTGGTGGTTCTTTGATCTCTCATCAAGCAGAGATATAAAATTCCTTCTTTCTCTTGCTCTCTGTGTTCTTCCTACAGGCATTTTAATTTTTCTTCCAGTTTTTCAGCATCCTTCTTGAACTGTAAAATCAAGAACTAATTGCAGTTTCTCTGTGCCAAACAAAGTAATGTAACTGCTTTGCTCTCTTATTTGATATTCTTACTTGTTTAAACATTAGTGTATTGCGTAAGATTAGCCACAATTATGTGTTGTGAGTTCGCTTTACGTACACAGATTCAAGGAAGCTAACTAGTAAATTGGAGTAATGCACAAAGCTGTCACCTGTGAAGATCAGAGTTCACACTTTCTACTTGAGATCAGAGAAGATCAGCTTGCTTTTCAGTCTAATTGTATTCACTGCTTATGCATAATGCAAGACCACAACTTAACTCTGCTCCATTTGATGAAAGATAAAGATCAGTGTCTAGTAGACAGTATGATGCTAGCTTTACAGATCCCATCAGCATGAGGCATTAGTCATGTCTTTTTATGTATATAACATAGCCTACATGTATATACACATCATAATGTGAATGATGCTGTATAGTTTTTTCATTAGCAGTAATGCAATTAATAAATAGTGCTTCCTGTTAATCTTAATTTGTATAGGTTTTTAGCATGTTGGTCCTTTTAGTTTTATGCCTTGTATATGTTGTTAGATTAATTTATGTAATCATTAGTTAATCCTATCATTGGCGTATTTGAAGGCTTGGTATGGTTCTTCAGTATCTTGAAGCTATGCTATTTATTACATTGGCCTTTAATGCCACTAATATTTCATTTTACTGAGTCTTTTTTCAACATATGTAAATAATCATATTTTTTTTAAACAAAGGAAGCTTATAATTTGCAGAAGTTGCAAACAATTTTCTAACTCATCAGGGTAGCTGAGAACTCAGCTTTGGCTTTATATATGGTATTTTTACAGGAGTGAGCTGAATGTCTTAACATGTGCTTCACCTGCAATGTCTCGCATGCCTGTACGTCTCCAACAGGAACAGAAATGGAGAGGAGCAAGACTTCTCATTAAATCTCATTACATTTTTGCACATATGTATATTAGAAAATATACAAGAGGAGAATTTTCTCTAAACTGTGAAACCCAGAGTAGCAAAGTCTTTTAAAGCTGAGAAATTGGTTGGATAGAATTAAGTTGGGGTGTGGTGGATTTTTTTGGTTTTATTGCTGTTGGGTGTTTTGTATGTGTGCAGACCTTTCCCAGATAGTGTGAGGATGGTCCTCTCCTTTTATCCACATCAGTGTAATGTCGTTTGTGAGGCTGAGTCTCTGGATGTGTCAACCGCTCTATAGGCTGCACCCAGAGTGGTGCTGGCCTGGCCAGCCTTTAGTTCCTCCACTCCATACGCACGCAAAATAAAGGCAGGAAACCTGCTTCCTCACCTGCTCTTTGGGCCAACCTGTTTACTTTACCCTCTTCTGCTTGGGTAGCTGTGATACAAGAAATGCTGGAGAAGACAACATCTTTTTCTTCCTTTTTTTTGCTTTGCTTTTGTTGTTTTAACTGGCCTTGCCAGTATTGGTGTAGCATGGCTCCTAAAGACCTTGATTTCTTATGTGATGGTCATACCTTTGGGGGAGAGCCACTGCTGTGCTCGCTTCCTCATGCTGCTGTGCTGTTGGTAATGTGTAAAGCCCATAGCCCAGAGGTGCTGTAAGTGTGTGCATGTATGTGTAGTAGTACAGATAATGAGTTTTTTCAGGATATGAGGAAGCACTGAGTAATCATTGTTTAAACTCCAAGTTAAGTTTAATATTTTTTTCTTTGTGCTCTTTCTTCTTTTATTTTCTTACTCTGTTCATTTTTCCTTTATTTTCTCTATTGTTTTTAGGCATTTATTTTCTTCAGCATAACTTTGTCTTTTTATTCCTCTTTTCCTCCTTTCTAGCACCCATGCTAGAGCTCTTTGCAGAGGCTGGCTGAGGAGAAGGGTTGAAGTTGAGAACCAGTGCACCCTTCCTTCCTTGAGAAGGGGTAACTGCTGCTTTAGCCTCTCTTCTCTGAAAACAATTGGCTGTTGGGATGAGGTTGTTTGGAAAGAGGATGAGCTGCAAAATGACTGGGGCCTGAGTGCTTTCCCAGCTGGGATTAATTTAGAATCAGAAGTTTATAGCATTCTTTAAATATTTGCATGCTTGTCTGTGTAAGGGAGTGAAGGGGGACAGACATGTGTTCCTTGCAAATCTTTGCTCCTTGCATCTGTCCTTGACTATAAAAGGGAAACAGAGGTAGATTTGGCAAGACTGAAAACTTGAGAGAGAAAAGCAGGTAACAGTAGCAGCTATTTAATATTTTTGCCATGGAATTAAGTTGTGGGCCAAGCGCTCTCTTGGATTATTCTGCAAAGCAGCTGTCATTTCTTCATTAGTAAAGGCTAATCTGTTTTTTTAGCACTGCTTTTATTGAAGTGGCTTGGATGTAGAAAGGAATGTAAGGCACATGACCATCTTTATAGATACTGGAAAGATATTCATAAGACCAGGTTAAATATTTGGACAAGTTGGATGCGTTTTCTCATACATTAAAATCTTAACTGGTGTCTTTCATCCAGAAATCCAATGTTACAGTTAGCTTACTGTATTTGGTCAAATCAAAGTTCCCTCTAGCCTAGTGGTGCTGCCTCTGCCAGAGGACAGCAACAAATGCAAATGAAGGAATGAATATAGGACAGGTTTGTAGCTGTAGGCCTACTTAATGTCTGGTGACTTCTAGCTCAGGACTTTCTGAGTCAGGAAATCCAGTACCTTTTGCTCTTTGCATCCTTCCTCTTATCCTTTCTAATTCTGCAATAGCTTTTCTTAATTGGGAAGAGCAGAATTGCATTCAGTACTGAAGGTAGAAATTTATATGCAGTGACATGACAAAGGACTGGTGTTGTTCTCAAAATAATTCCTAATGCTGTCTGTGGGTGGGTTTTGTTGTTGTGGCGTTTTTTTTTTGTGAGCGTTGGAGTATAAATTGATGGATACAGATATCTTCATAGTCTTCAGTGTAATGAATTCTTCAAGGAATTGAGAAATGCCAGGTAGTATTGGTAATGGGTCTGCTTATAATACTTGATTATCTGTTTGGTACAGTCACCTAACATTGGGTGCTTCAGAGCTGTGAATCATTGCAGCATGTAAAATTTTCCAGGGTTTGGGCCCCTGTACTCATGGTTAGGGCTTAAACTTTCCTATGCTTACTCCAGATGAATAATACTGGCCACAAAAATTATCAGAGGGCTGGAACATCTCTCCTATGAGGACAGGCTGGGAGTGTTGGGGTTGTTCAGCCTGGAGAAGAGAAGGCTCTGGGGAGACCTTATTGCAGCCCTTGCAGTACTTAAAGGGGGCTTGTAAGAAAGATGGGGACAGACTTTTTAGCAGGGCCTGTTGCAATAGGACAAGGGGTAATGGTTCTAAACTAAAAAGAGGGTAGATTTAGACTAGATATAAGGAACAAATTTTTTACGATGAGGGTGGTGAAACACCGGCACAGGTTTCCCAGGGAGGTGGTAGGTGTCCCACCCCTGGAAACATTCAAGGTCAGGCTGGACGGGGCTCTGAGCAACCTGATCTAGTTGAAGGTGTCCCTGCTCATTGCAGGGGGTTGGACTAGATGACCTTTGGGTCCCTTCTAACCCAAACGATTCTTTGACGTGTCCAAAGGCATGCCTACTGCATTTTTATTGCCTATTTTTACTGTTACTCAATGTTCACCAAATAATATGGCTCTTCATTTTTCTGAGATAGCTGTGCAGTTACATTCCTTCAGTCCATAGGGGCCCCCAGACAATGAACAAAACCGTTTCCGTGCTCTAAGGTCACTTCTGGAATTGTTCATCTGCAGAGCAAAGAGGATTGTGGCTGGCTTCCTTCTAATGTTTTTATATAATCAGGATTTAAGCTGTTCTCTAATTTTGCCTATTAAATGAAAATGGAGATTTAGCCTTTCCCTTAGATGAGTGAATACTGAAGCAAATCAATATAAGACATCTTTTGAGACCCTTAGAGCTTTACTGTGCCTGTGGAAAATGGCAAGACTGTATTAATACATACTTTGAAATTCTGGTATGGAAGGTGTCAACAAACATCACTGTTAGACAAAATTTTAAGGTGCTGCAAAAGCTGCTTAGTCTTTTATAACCAAAGGACTACAGTTACTGATTTTGGTTTTTTCCTAATAGAAATTTTTTTTGGCCATAATTCCATTATGGCAAAAATAGGAGGTTTTTTCCCTTGTCCTTTGGTAAGCTATAGAGAACTGATATCTTTCTCTTCCCTTTTTCAATAGAACCAACCCTTGAGTTTGGGTTTGGTGCTCCAGCTATGAGCGTTATAGAGACTGCTGCATGTTCTGTCATCTCAACTGCAAATACAATTTGTCTATAAAACAATTCTATGCTGTGTTAATACCTATGCAGTGATTATGCTGCAGTTCTAAATTGACTGGTGAGGCATTGAAATAGTACCTCTTGCTTGGCCTTTGGATTGTCAGTGCAGCTCAGGATCATCCTAATTATGGCCAATATGAATTAAAAAAAATATCCTTCTTTCATGCATTCATTTCAGCTGATCTGTCTAGGCATAAAAGATAGTTTTCATCTTTTTCTTATTTAATGTGTATTTGCTTGCTTTTTTACAGTTTAGCTTTGTGGCTTGCAGTATTAGTTTATTTTTAGCGCAAGTGCACCAGACCTGCAATTTCAGATTTAGTGATTGACAAACAGTGTTTGTACAGTAAGTACTTCTGACAAGGAATTGCAGAACTATATTGAAATGGTTTTTAGTAGTAAATATTATCAAAAATCAGAAACAGCTATGTCAAAATGTTTTTGCACTTTGTGGTAGAGGAGCATACATGTGTACATTAGGTTTCTTTTCAGTTTTATAGTACCAAAATGTGAAGTATATTAAAGCATAGAGGGCACAGAGATGTTACCTTGTATCTTATATTCCTAAAATATTATACTTCGAATTATACAAGGTGGTGGTGTTTGGAGGAGTCTTGTTCCTGGTTTGAGCAGCTGATAAGCTCATTTATAGCTCCAATCCTCCCACGCGTACGCCGCCCCCCCCCAACCCCCTTTTTTTTTTTCTTCTGTTTGCTGCTCAGAAGTAGGGGACTCTTAGCATTTTAAAATAATGGTTAAAACACTGGAGGTAATGTACTGTTAGGTAAGCTTAAGGTTTTTTATTTAAGGTATTTATTGTAGATTTTGAGTCTGGAGCTTTTATTCCTATGTTGTTGGTTTTTTTTTCTGAATCAACTATTTTATTTTTTCATTTAAAATAACAAAGAATTCCTTTCGACAAGGCAGTGTTTCTGAAAGGGGGAGTGGGGAAAAAAAGGGCATCTATTTTAACTGGAAAAAACCATTGCAGTGATTTGGTTTATGAGATGCTGCTTAGAAAGCAATGTGGCAGTTGTCATGTTTTGTGGTGGTGGTCGTGTCTTCTCAGTGTTGGTTACAGTGCGATAGTGCAGAGGTGCCAGTGTTTGTGAAAATCCGTACTGCTCTTAGTACTTCTTTGCTGATGCAGTTTAGTTACTGCCAGGCACAGCTTGCCCTTTCGGTCTTTGCTTTGCAGAATGATAAATGTTGCACACTGTCTCATCGCTTTACAGTAGCTCTTCATTTGCTATGTTCAGGGAAACAATAACCTCACATTCCTGCATTTTTCCATGTGGGTCTTTATCGTGAAAGTATCCTGCTTGCCATGCTACTCTATGCATCTCTAATTCAACTACAGCCATTTAAAAATTTATGAGAAAGTAATTTTGTAAAATCTTTTTTTCCTGCAAAACAGTTGATTGTACACATAAAAATGTGTCTCTGTTCTAGTGTATATTCAGGATGAATGTCCAGCATGTGTTATTTGACTTTGTAAATATAGACAATTCAAATCAGAAGAAAAAAATAATTGGAAGATGCTTCCTTTTGTAGCTTCAGGGTTCGGGAGTACATGGTCACAAAGGTGAACAAATAAAACATGCTTTGATTTGTTCTCTTATTTGGTTGGGAAATATTTTTTGATAGGGGAAGTTTCAAACAAAAAACCTAATTTCTATGCTAGACAGAAATACTCTTACTTTGTATGTGTGTACTGTTTTTTAAACCTGCTTTAATGATGTCTTAGGCTTTCCTAACAGCTTTTGAACCTGCTCATTTCCGTCAGTTTGATGGATAGATACAAGTTTCAATGATATTAAGTTCCAAATAGTTTATGTAGAGTGGTAGCTTGATAGGAGGGAAATCCAGTGTATTGCCCTGATGGGGTGTGCAGCGTGAGCAGTTCTCAGGGAATGCACCGAGAAGTATTAAATTGTGGAGATAGAAGATGCTTTGGAGCGCAGGGCATAAATCAGTAAGAAACTGAGTTTTTGCTAGTCTTGGTTAGTCATGACAGACTTGTTTTTATTACCCTATTTTTCCTTTTACCCCATGTTCACCAAATAATTTGTCTCTGCTTGTAATCTAGTATTGTTCTAGGATAGCTGTGCAATTAGTATTTTTGTTAGTGGCAAATGTGCATCTGGATGATCTTGGAGATGCTTTGGTTATATAGGATACTTTTTAACAACAGATAAATAAAGTTCCCTCAAATTTTGGGGACGAGAGTCAGATTGGATGTTTATTTGAAGAAAAAAAACATACAAAGAAATTGCAAATTGTGCTGAGGGTGCAGAGGCTATGGATTTGTCAGGTAGTAGAGAAATTTAGATAATATTTAGAAAGATATTTATACGTCTTATCCACCTCTCCATGTTATGCAGACCTGGTGCTTTTTAAACAAAAGTAACAGTTCTACTTGTCTCTAACAGTAACACTCTGTTGTGAGTTTACATGAATCAAAGATGACCCAGAGCGTAAGATAGCACTGTAAATTCCTTTGTTACTCAAGGATAGTATTTTGTATTACCAACTAGAGTTAGTATTTTCTTAATTCCCTTTTACTAACTAGTCTGAAAGTTTTTGCAGTGTGCGTTTCAGTGCATGAATTATATCGGTAAGAGTATACAGGGTAATGATAGATCTGTCGCAGGCAAGAACAGGAGAAACCTCAGCATCGTTCACCTTTATCGTAATAGTACGATCAATATAAAATGTAGTACCTAAGCCAATATTTTGTGGTTTTCATATAAACTGGATGGTACTTTCTTGTATTTGGACAAATACAGACATCTAAATCCAGTAATAAACTAACTTCTATCTGTCAGAATGGGGTCTAATGTAAAAGCATCTTTATTCTGACAAAATACTTTGAAAAAGAAGCTTAACTACCCCTACCCCCATCCCCAAAACAAAAAGCAAACCCCAATCCTAGGGAGTTCTATTGATGATACTTTGAGGCCTCTGGCTAATCTTTTCAAGACTGAAATCCCTCATGATGACGTAGGATTTCTTTTCTGGACTTCAGTAGATGTTTAGACAGCTGTTTATTCTCTAATGTGATTATTTTAAAATTTTTTTTCTTTGTGTTCTATGGTTAAGAGCATGGATTCTTAAAGATTTACCTGATAAGTAGAAAAGCTGTTGTCTAAAAATGGAAATGTTAGACCAGCAGCCATGAGCTTTGAGTTATACTGTTGACTTGGCTGGAGATTAATACTGCTGCTGTCTCTTTAATTACCGGTCTCGCCATATAAGTGGTTTGTTTGCCTTTTAGAGGCATTGAGACTTCACAAATTTCTTATACTTGGGAGTTGGTGGTTGTGAAGACTTGTTGGTGAGTAAGATCAGTGTGGCGATATTTAAGAGCTCACCACTGTTTTGTTCAGACTCCCAAGTTCCCAAACAATAACAAAAATGTAGGAGCCAAATACTTTGAGAAATGATTTCTGATGGAAAATACTATGTTAGGAGAGAGATCAGCCTTCTGTAGGGCAATGATAACATTATTACCAATCTTTATTTTTCATAGCACCTACCTCGCTTCAGGTGTATTGGTGCTGCCTTGTTCACGTGGATTTTGGTAACTTGTTTTCTTTTACCATGTTGCTTTATATTTTCCTCCAACCTGTTTGCCAGTTTACCGATGTTTTCGCTGTTAATGTAGATGTAAGGAAAAAGAGCTGTTGAGAAGGTTTGCTTTTAAAGCTTTACAAAATCTATTGTACACACCCAATAGATAATTGGGGTGTTTTGAATCCTGTTTCTGAAAATGGGTGCTAGTGTATCTGAAAACACTGCATTCTGTCCATGGTATCAGAGAAGTAGTGCTTCTTTGTACATATGCCAGCGGTTACCTTCTTTCCTCTTGCACTGCTGCAGGTACTCTTCCTGTAAATGGAGGAGTTCTGCATTCCTTTTTGTGCGTGTCTGTTGGACCCAGACTTCATGGTCTAGTCTCACAGATGATTTTAGAGTAGTCCTGAAGATGTAATCAAAGTCCTGTTCTGTCCTTCAGCAAATATTTTGACATGATTTATAAGGACTCTTGGGTTTTCACATTGCTTTTTTTTGTTATTCTGGCTTTTAGATCTCGAAACTAGTAAATATGCATACCTATTTTTAAAGGAAAAGGGGAATGCTGTCCGTTTCTAGTTTTATGGCCACGATACGTGTGTGTTTGCCACTTAGTTTCTATGAACCATTAGATTGAAACAAACTTGTATATGTGAATAACTTACTATTATTAAATTTCTGGCAGAAAGGAATGTTTGTGAAGGAATTGGGGGGATAGTGGTATAAAATCTAAACAAGAGTTGCTGAAAGTCTGAATTCTTTAAAAGGCTGAAAGGTGGTGTCTTACTTTGGTATGTGCTCTTGGCACTTCAGCTTGATAGATGCTCTGAGTCTGTCTGTACTAATGTAAATACATGTTCGGTTTTGGTGAGGTATGAGTTGGAATATTATTGCTGTTTCACAGCAAAGCTAGAAAATAAAATCAGAGCTAAAATACATGTGTAATCAGAGCTCAAATAAATGTGTGCATGCACAAGTATAAGTAAAGTCTAAATTGTTTTATATTAGAGGTGTAAACATAGCATATGACATCAGCTGGAGTCAGAATGTAACTAATTTCTAAAAGGAAAAACGGTCACGTTGAAACTTGGTTTAAAATTGTGACTGCTTACAGATGAATTGCCAAATGTGAAAAAGCAGTAGAATTAGTACGGATATCAGCATTAGTGCAGAGTGTGTAACTGTTTTGGTAACTGCACTGATTAATTCTGTTTAAAGTATTTCATGTTAGTTTTACCAGAAGACCAAGGGAAGAGGAGACTGAAGTTGGAAGGAATTTTTCTATTTGAGGAGTGGAGGCGAAGAGAAATCTATTCATATGCATTGTCACTTAAAATAAGTCACAAAAATTAATTTATACATAAAGATCACTTTTAATATTTTTTTCATTTACTGTAAACAACTCTTGGAAAACCAAATATACATAACTGTATTAAGAAAATGAGGTTTTGTTTTCAGTTGCTGTCCATCTGTTTTTAGTAACCTTTGAACCAGATTTTAGGACCTGTTCCTTAAAATACATAAGAATGACCTACGTGGTATTTCAAAGCTAGGACAATGGTGTTGAGTAGACTTGAAATACTTAAACTTTCTGTACTCAGTCTTAACACCTTCCAGAATGATACTTGCCTTTCTGGAACAACATCAGGTTTATGACTTCTATTTAGTCTTTGATCCAATACAGCTCCCCAGGTTCTTTTCTGCTTTATTTCTCTTTAGATAACTAATTCTGTGTGAGGTTTTTTGTTTGGTGGGGTTTTTTTATTATGACTTTAATTACCTCTTTCAGACTTACAGCATTTTGTTTGTTTTCACCTGCTTGTACTTTTTTCTGCTTGGCTTTAGAATCCCTGATCCTCTTACTCCTTGCAACTCCTTCCTCGCCCGCCCCTTAGTATATGAACATACTAAGCAAAACTTGCTGCAGGTCAAGTTCTAGCTGCACCAACCTGAAATGCTTTCTGTTTTTTATACTGAGCCACTGCTTTAGTTCTCTGAAAGCAAATTTTCCAGTAGCTATGCTTATCTACACTGATTATTTTGAATCTACGGTCTCTAAGTGATGTTGAACAGTGTCAGAAGCATCATTTACATAAACTACACCTGCTGCTTCACTAAGACATTTACCCAAGGGAGAATATTAACTGGTTTGATGTGGCTTCCTGACTGTACTTTATCTTTCTCCTCTAACTGGAATTGATTTTCACCCCTCTTTTTTTTCCCCCCAGCAATATATCCAAATCTTTCTAAGCAGCAGAATTATGTTATTTGTATTACTACTTCTTAAGTCTTTTCTTATTTCTTCACTATTGCTAAAGGACATGTACCCTCTTTCATACTGCTCTGGGATCTCTCCTGTGCTTCACTAGTTCTCAAAGCAAACCAGCAAAGTAATAGTTCAGGAATTATTGAGACTAGTTATTTATATACTCTAGTACACATTATTTTTAAGTAGGGGGATTAAACTGTGTGTTAATTTTTCTAAATCAAAGATTGGTTGTGGTTTTGGGTTTTATGTTTGTTTATTTTTTTTAAAAGGAGAAGGTATTTTGAGTGTTACTTCTGCTAACATTCTTGGCTGCTTCCTTATGGAGCCCTAGAGTATTGGGGTCCCTCATTATCTAGATCAGATTCTAAAATTGGCTGCTGATGCTATGTGCCACCACAGGTTTAGCTCTCTCTGTAGGCTTTGATGGCCTGGGTGAGACCCAGAATCAATGTGGGCTGTCCAAGCCAGCATGCTATTGAAAAGCCACCATTGAGTAACTCATTCTTAATGAATTTGAGAGCCATGTTGGTATTTTTCAAAATTAGAAAGATAATGCTTCTCATTCTTTTTTTTTTGTTGTTCTATTTGAGTGTGATTTGTAGCCCACCACCCCCAAAACTATCTTGCAGAGCTTTGCTGGACTGGTATTTCACTGAGGAAGACTTGGAGGGAATAACTAATTCTGTGTTGGTATTGCTAGCCACCTACATGCATGTATGATGTTTTTCTGCAGTTCCTATCTGGGCAAGACTAGGACTGACTTAAAGGTCTTCTTGACTGAGTCAGAACAGTATAAAAGTGCGCAGAGAAGGAGGTTCTTGGCTTGCAAAGATACAAAAAGACAGACAAGTGAGTGGCCTGTGTGACTGTTTTTCTTGTACTATATCTGTCATTTGAGCGGACTTGCTGTAACTTCAGCAATATACAGTATTGCTGGGTATCTTATAAATGCATGCTGTAATATAATCTTGGGACTGCCTGGCTGATACGTCTGCCGCTGTGATGACTGGAACCACTTAGTAAAGGACCATGGTTCCAAAACTCTGTTCAAATAGCTGTAACACAACTACATGTGCGGAAAGCTGAAGCTATGGCGACTGGAGACTATCCAGCAATCTCTTAATGTTCTTTTCCTAAACGGCAGCTGTTTGACAAATTTCTTCTGTGAGTTACTGAACCAATATTGAACATCCTTTGCTGATCCTGCCAATTTCACCACTTACAAAGCACACTAAAACCCCTACTCCAAGAAGATATTGTATCTCTTCTTCCTTTATTTAATTCTATGAAATAGACTATAGTGGTAAAATCAAGACATTAAAGTGTAGCAGAAGACAAACAGATGCAAACTCAATCTGGTTTAGTATTTTTTTCCATGTAGGTTTTCTGATAACTTCTACTTGATGCATGGGCTTCTGTTCAATCTGTCATGTCTGGGAAGGCATTTTAAGTGCAAAACAAGTAGAAAATAATTCCAAAAGGCTGGAGGACTGAAAGTGTAGTTGCGCAGCAGAGTTCTACATTAGTTTGCCTTTTTTAACCAGAAAGAAAATTTAAGGATATTTGCTAAAAATCAAAATTGCAAGATCTAAACCAACAGAATTACGTTACTGACCTTAGGAAAATGATACACTTTTGACTGAAAGTTGATTTTTTTTTTCTTTTCTATTTATGTTCTTTTCCCCATCATTTGTGGAAATTTGAACAGCTGTTGAAATAATAAATCCTGCTACTCAATTTGTAGTTACAGTTCTGTTTTTTTGAAAGTCCCAAGCAGATTTAAAAAGCAAAACCAAAAATCTCAGCTGGTAAAGCCATCAGAGGATAAAGCAGGCAGCTTACACAACAGAAGTTGCAAATAGAAATAATTAAGTTAAATAGAAGATCCTTGAGTTTGGCCTACATGTTAATTCACTGAATGCTTTTAAGCTGGTGCCCCCTTTGGAAGGGGTGGTTCTGGCGTGCCCCATCTGCTTATTGCATGGTTGGTTGATGGTCTTTCACCCAGGAATAGTGAGAGAGGATGAGTGTGTGAATTCTGAACTCCAGCACACAGCACATGTGCTTGTATTGCCTTGTTAAGCACAGGGGGCATCTCTCAGATGTCTTGCTTTGTTCAGCTAATCAAATATTTCATGGTGGGTTGTGTTGCAGCACAGGTTCTGATGCATTTGGATCAAACTGTCCTGTGCAGTATGAAGCTGTACAGTTTAGTTCTTGAAACTGTTATGTTGGGGCTTGCTTGAGATTTTTTACTACTTAAAAATGATCCTTTTCTGAGTGACTCTGCCTGATGAGTGAGGGTAGCATATCTTGAGTTGACTGCCTACAGCTGTGTGCCCTGTCCTGCCCTGCTGAACAGAAGGCAGAGTTGCTCATCAGTCAGTCCTTAATCTGCTGTTTCACAGCCTGGTGTTGTAAGGCAAGCCTGCATTGGTGATTATTTGCCTTAAATGCTGTTCTGGAAATGTTAGTGCTGTCTTGACTCATCGGTAGAGCTCCGGGACTTGCAGTGCAGGAATAAAACATCTTTTTGTTTAGCTTAAACTGCGGTTATTTAGACGAGTGGCTCTAGCAGTCCCATCATTTGGAACTTAGAGGGAGGTGGTTGTACAACAAAAAAGCTGTCCCAGTTTAAGTCCTTTTTGTCAAAGACTTTTAGCTTGAACACATTTCACACACTCAGTTTATGTTTACTGTTCTGGCAGCTAAGTTTGCTGAAGGACCCTGATGTTGCTACCTTTACCATTTGTGATGCTGGCTGGACTTTGCAGGGTCTAGGGGGGACACCTGAGCTTACCCCAGTGCATGGCTGCAGTGCCTGAGCTTGTCTTCTCCTTGCATCACTTTCTTCAGAAATACCAGTCAGTCCCCATGAGCTGTGGGTCTCTGAAATGAGAGTGCAGGGACAATCTGTTCGGTACTGGTAGTGCTGTCTGTGTTGGCATCCAGTGCAGAGCAGAGGGAGGAAATGGTTGTGGTTCAGATACCAGAGGGCTGAAGAACAGAAAGAAAGGAGAAGATGCTAGGCTGGGAGGCAGGGCCGGGAGCTCGGAGGGGAGGAAGGAAAGACTATAAGAGCCAGAGACCATTTAAAAAAAGGGGGGGGGGGAGGGGGCGGGGAGAGAAAAAAAGAGGGAACAGGACAAGGAAAGGTGTGAGGAGTTGATTTATAAGCAGGGAGAAGGAATGAGTAACAAAAGGAGGTTCTGGGGATAGGGGAAATCCTGATAACTATTTGTTTTTTAAAAGTCCTGGATGGCTTGGACCATTCTTCCATGAAAGTACTGCTTTTGATAGCACTGAGTTTTTGTGGCAGATGCTCTCAGTGGAAGGTTCTTTTTTTAGGAATGTTGTTCTCCAACTCATTGGCTGCCTAGATCTTGAATTAGTTAACTCTGAACCAGAATATTTTATCTATATATTTTGTTTAGTTTTGTCTCTATTTTATCAGCCACTGCATCTTTGAAGAGAGATTTCCTGTGCCCTTCTTCAAATGCCTGTGATATTTCCAAGAGGAACCATCTTTCTGTAAGTGGAGCTCTTTTCTGTGAATATCAAATTTATAGTATGAATTCATTGAATGCATTAATAGGGATGTGTATATGCAGAGAAGTCTAAACAGTTTAAAAACTGGGTGGTTTTAGTGCATAGTATGTTTTTCATGATTCATGATTGAGAATAATGATCAATGCTTGGGGTAGCTTTTTTTTGTTTTGGTCCTTTAAAACGAATAGTATACTTCTATTATAAGTTTAGACAGTGATAATAAAAGCAGTATTCATATCTGTCAACATTTGTGAAAAACAAGTCTCTAGAGATTTGACTGTTGTATTTAATGAGGAGAATAGTAAATCTGTCCTGTGTAGTTTCTGTGTGAGCTGTCTTATATCAAAACATTATTAATTGATTTTTATACTTTACAGCTGTGTTTTGGGAATAAGTACTGGAATGAAAGCCAAAAGCTCCCCTCTGGATTGTAAGAACCATATTGCAGAAGAATTAAGGGATTGATTTATTTTTCTGGTTTAGAAGCTTTGAGCAGGAGGAAAAGGGAGGGGCTTGAGCTGCCCATTGAAATTGGTTTGCCAGCAGTCTCAGACCTAGTTAGATCATCAGAGGAGTACAGCTAACCAGATCTGTGCAAATATCTAGGTGTGTGAAGATGAAGATAGGCACCCAGCAAGATCTTCATTTGCACTTAGATCCATTATTTAACATTGAATTGTGAAAGCAGGAATTGCTGAAGAATTGTGTATTTGCTTCTTTAGGTATGAATACTGTGAAGGCCAGTCTTCAAAGCTGCTGTTTTCTAGCAATACTGATTTTTACAGTCTGGACACATTGTATATGTTAATCAGTTTCTTAAACATTGTGCTTTGTCTTAATTTTGTTCTGAAAGTCATGTAGGGTCAGCAGTAGTGTGGCTACTGAGACGGTGTTTGCAATACGTGGTACAGTATGGATAAAGGAATATGTATGCTTGTAACAAAGCTTGCTTTAGCTTGAGTAAGAGAAATTGTGAGAGTTGTCTCCCAGTTCAGAAACATACATTTTCAGGGAAATAAGCAGCTTCACAAATAGCTATGCAATAGGAGTTTGTGGGGTAAGTTGACACTTAAATGTATTTTGCCCTCACAAGGAGACCTTCCTTTGAGTGTTATAATGCAGGCTAATTTCAATGTACTTGAGCAGGAGTTTTCCATATATATGTTGTATTTTGATTTTTCTCCTCTAACTTGAAAGGTATACACATGTCCTTAAAAATCTTTAGTAAAGTTTATTAAAAGTTTCTGTAAACTTAAATTACGGCTGGTAGTTTTGCATTATGGGTAAGCAGTACCCTGAAAGATAGAAGTCTTGTTTCTGCTCCTCCTCTCTCTTCTGCTTTTCTCTATAGCTCTCGCACTTACCGTAAGTTGATCTGATGGATCATCTCGGCAAGAAGAGACTGATTTAGTTTTTGTTACTGGGTTAGTTTTCTACTGGTTTGGAAGTTGAATGTGTTTGTAATGTGAGGAGATGACTGTAGGCCAGAAATAGAGAAGGGAGGAATGGAGCAGGGGATGGGAGGATTCAGCCTCCACGTTCCTGGCAACGGCAGGCTGTCAACTGGGCTGAAGCCGTAACATTGAACTGCAGCCCTGGGCTCGGTGTGGGCCCCCACCTCAGTCCCTGCGGGCCTCGTAGATGTCAATATCTGTTTTGTCCCTCACACAGATTTGAGAGATCAATGGGGTGGCATTTAGACAGCTCGAGACTATAGACATGTACAATCGACATTGTTTTGCAGTGCAGAAAAACATGAAAGTCTAGGAGAATACAGCTGCGTATTTTTCCACTGTAAAATAATTTTCAGAAATCTTGTGGAGCAGTACATTTTAGGAGACTGTTCAGATTGAGACATTGAATTCTCTGGAATTGTGGCTATTAAAAGTTAAGACCGTGTGTGGTACCATAATTATTTTCTTTTGTGGGCGTGTGTGGTGATATAGGTATCTCATGTTTCTCCAGTTGCTATATGCTCATGGAAGAGTCTTTCCGTTAGGACCCCATTGTAGGCTCTTGAAAATAATACAGTGTTTATCTGATAAAAGAGCTATTCCTTTTTGATAGGATGGGTCTACTAAGGACATGTAGCATGTACTGGAGAAGAAGGGGTTTCCCTTCTCTCCTCTTCAGCCCTTAGTTTTCTCTTTTCTGGAAGCCGGAAAAATGATGCTGAGCTGGGCAGAGTAGGAGACAAGTAGGGCCAAAGTTGGGAAGCGGGGAGCTGGGTGAGACAGAACCAGAGCTATTTTGGCTGGAGTTACAGGGATTGGGGTGGGAGAGGGAAAAGGCGTGCAGAAGGCTGTTTGGCTTGTTAAATTGGGGGGGATTGGGTGACTGGGGCTTGCAAAGGTTTGGGGCAAGCCAGAGACAGCCCTGCTTCCCCATCCTCTATGGTGTGAGAGGGAAGGCAGGTCTGAATGTAAAAGTCTTGGGAACTGCAGTGGTAATGGAGTGATGTTGTGCTGCTTCTTACTTGGATTGAAACATCTGTGGTTGTGTACTGTTTTTGTTCCTACCTTTCATAACAACTTCTACCCAATTGTGTTTTTGTACGTGTGCTAATGTTTGGAAGGACATTGTGAATGAGTTTTTCTTTAACTAAATGAATAGTGGCTATTCTTTGTACGAAGTTTCATGTAGAAAAAGAACGGAAGAACGTTTGTTGGTCTTGGACTAAAAACAGGCCCTTGTATTCAACTATTGACTAGGAATAATTTTCATTTACTATAATTAAACAACAAAAATAAACTGCACAGTTTGTGCAGCACTCTTAGCTGAAAACTGCCTCCAAATGGTCTTGAGAATAGCTAAGGAATAGGGCTCACCCCTCTAAAAATCATCATCAGTATGCAAACTACTCAAAACAGGAAAAGAATGGACTATCTATACCAGCTATCTTTTCAGAGGGAGCTGGCCCATGGTTGTGAAAGCAAGTTCATTAATTTAGTAGTCATAGTAGTGGTAGCATAAAAATGCCAGTTGTGAGGTCTGTTGCTTTCTACATAATTCAAAATTTAAAATTCTCATCAGGCTTTTTGGTATACGGAATGAATGATAAATGTAGATGGCTTACTGCATAAACCTTTCAATGGTAAAACCAGCAAATAATAGCGAGATTACTGAAGCCGCCAACACAGAAACATTTGACCTTTCTCTCATCTAAAAAAAACCCACCCCACCCATTAGTGACAAAAAAGTTGAAGCCTTAGTTGTTGGCTTAATTGCTCATATTTTATATAAAAGGATTTCATATTATTTCAAGTTGTCAGGTCTTCAGATGTAACAGTATGGGGAGTAATTTGTGTGAAGGAAATTGGAGAGGATTTGGCAAAAGGTTTGATTTCAGTGCATCCAACAAAAAATGCAGAGCTTCCTTTTTCTTCCACCTGCTTTATGTAAACACTCTGTACTTGTACCAAGACTGTTTTGGTTTCACGAGTATGCAATTTCATCTAATCATCCCATGTTACTTTTAGTTTTTAAAAAGATGCACTAAATTTATTTTTAGAAGTTCAGACTTACAAACCTGAAGACATCAAAGGAGTAGGCCAGTGATTGGGGAAACGGCCACAAACAGTGCGAAGTATGGAATAACAGGAGAATGGCTAAGAGCCTGTGCTGTTGCATTTCAGTTTAAAATAACTGGAGACATAAGGAAGTAAGTAAATTATTTGATGGGTTAGCAATGAGCTTAGCTGGAGCAACTTGTTGAGAAGCAAGGGCAGCCAACAGCTTGTCAGTTTGATGGATTACACCCCAAAGTTTATTTAAAAAGAAATCATTAAAGAAAGCCTATTGCTTTCATATGGTTTACCAGTGTTTGTTCTCAGGTTGTGTGTGTGAACCAGCAGCGGAATTCAGAGTCTGTCCATCATCTGTAGACCAAACTATTTTTGATAACCATGCAATTGACCAATAGGATAGGAATAATTTAGTATGTCTTACAAACTGCTGAACAAAATAATCAGAAAGAAAGAAAACAGAAAACCTGAAGGTCAACTTGGAAGCATCTGATAGTCGTCTTGGTGTTCCCCAGAGCAGGCAGGATGATAGTTGATCTCTCTAATTTCTCATCAGTGGGGCTGCTCCCCCATTTAACTTTTAGTCATCAACCTCCTTCCTTGTTTAAGTTTTTGCATCATATTGTGTAGAGCTCACGTTGTGTGAGCTCACTGTGCTCTGGTTGCAGAAGGTGCAGAGGGTTGTGAACGCTCCCCTCCCACCCCAACCGTGTGTGTCTCTGATGCTTTTCAGAGCTCTGCCCTTAGATGTGTGTGTAATGAGGCCAAGGGTGTTGGATCAGGGCTTCATGGAAAAATTGTCTTGAAAGAAGGCAGGTAGTTTTTTCATGAGCTGGTCCTAACTACCTTCTTCCTCCCAAAATTTTCCTGGGGAAGAGAGACCTCGCCTTCTGAAGTTTCTGATAGGAAAACAGTTTTCCAGGAATTGAGTGGCTAAGTGAAGAGTACTTTACGAGTCATTAGGAGTCCTGAGAAGACTTTTTCTTTTGCTAAGCTTGTGTACGCGTTAATGGAAACTGCCTTGTGTATGAAGATACAGGAGAGGTGTTTTTTAAATATTAGTGTGAATAATGGATATTGGTAATTCTACTTTGCAGCTAGTGTTAGCTGAGACATCAAATATATGTTAAGGATACTTAAAAAGGCTGTGTGTTCAGGAACATGGAAACAAACGTGTTCCAGTGGGGATGTATTCATAGGTGTAGGAATGTGAAGGTTTTTCTGTAACAAATAATATACAAATACCCATCTGAAACAACAGCCAGTGAAAACCACTACTGTAAAGTTTATTTTGATAAGATTTTTCCCAGTCAGCCTCCTATTAAGTTTTGAAACTTTTCAGAAACCATGGGCTGGGTCTGCTTTATCTGCCATTAAATTTTCAGTGCTTACAGCTGTGTTTAATATTTACAGAAGTTGGGTGTGATAGGTTTATATCAAACCTGTAAAGCAGGGTTCACTAAGAACATTAGCACCTCAAGTGCCTCCCTGATGCGTAGCAACAGCATTTTAAATTGTTACGGAAATGAAAACAGCTTTAGCATTGTATTATGACAGTCAAGTTTACAGTGATTCCAAGTGTAACTGGGTATAACCAAATGCTCCTGTTTTATGGATATTTTCATTTTCTTATCACTGTAAAAATCTTTTCTTTTCTTTATAAAGGTCTGCTGGCTGTCAGTTTCTTTCACATGCCTGTCAAAGTATCACCATAGCTCTTTTCATGTGTGCACATTAAAAGTTACTATACTTGTAGGGAAAATATTTTAATTAGAGAACTTACTTTTAAATTTTTATGGGTAAAAATGTATCCATAAATTCATCCCTCCTTAAAAACAACAAATGCAGTAAGATGTAGGCTAAATTGGAAATGTGGACTTAATTCATCTGGGCATCCAGTCACAATATTTATATTTTACTGGGCTATAAAATGTATATAGAATTTACTTTTTGTGGCTAATATAAATTTGAGAAACAATAAGAACTTTCAAATGCAAGTTTTACAGCACAATTTCTGTAACAGAATAACAGTGCATTTTAACTGAGAGAGTATTAAGTGTGTTTCTGAGATCCTCCTCTTGCAGCTTTAAAAACAGAAGGGATGGGCCACAGTAACTTGTATATTAAATGCAAGATTTATAAATGAGGCTGGTGTTGCATTTTAGTATTAGTTTGTTATTGCCTTACGGATTCATATTTAATTTTACTCTTAAACACTCTTAAGCATTGCCTTAAAGAGCATGCTGCAGACTTTTTGCTTTTCTCCATTTTGCAGCTGTTTATTTCCCTTGATTCTAAAGGGCTTTCTTGTGTCCTAAATAACTTAAGAACTGTTAAAACTCATCTTTTCCTAACTGTGTTTTCTAGCTCTTTTGATGAGTTGTCTGTTGGCCTGTTTCTCTTTTCACTGATGCGCTCAGAGAAGAGAGCAGGGGGTGAAGATGTTGCAGGTGGCATAACGTCCTCAGAACTTGGCCACAGTGGAGTACTGTGTTATCGGGATGTACAGTGTCAGTTTTAATACCCTTATTATGGGGTGAGAATGTAGTCTGCTCTCCAAAAGGTGCTTGGGTTCAAGGGGAGTCTGGGATGATTATAGGTATCTTCCCCCCCCACCCAGCCACCCCCCCCCCCACCCCCCCTACAGTTCTCTGCACCAGACTGAGTGAAATGTGCAGTCACAGCTTTTGCTTTGACACAGGAGTTCCCTGTTACTCAGTTTCAGTAATGTTTTCTGTTATGGATGCATTGAGCCTTTTACTTTCTATTTTTAAACTCACTGGGAAGAACTGGAAAAATAAAGAATTCTTTTCATAATTTCAGAAAGGTGGCATTATCAGACCTGTTTTTCTAATGTCATCTAATCATTCAATACTTAATGCAGGTATCTTTAGATTGGTACAGCAATCTGTATGCAACTAGTTGATTTCTGCATAGGATTTTCTTCAGCTCGAATAGGTGCACAGTTAATTGTGTGTCCATGCTGTAGAATGTTAAATCATAAATCCACTGAAGAAAATGTGTAGGAATGTCTAGTGTCTTTTTTCCTACAATTTAGAAAAGATGAGATTAGTCCTGAAGTAAAAATATTCCTGGTAAATAACAAGATACATTGAAAAATGGGCTTAACCTTATATAAGAGCATTCATGCACAGGGATGACATTGGTTTAACTAAGTCAGTACAGTGTGACTTCATATATTCAATTGCTGTCGTTTGTATGTATTGAACTCACTTTCCCCCAAGGTACTTTCGGACAACCATTCGATCTGTTTTTTCTATGTCAATTTTTCCATGTTTAAGAATATCTTTGAATATTTTTCAATTAATGAAATGAAATAATGGTTTCAAGCCAAACATAATTATTTCTGTTCTGTTCCTCTCCCTGCGTGTGCCCCCCATCATGTGTGCACAAAGGGGATGCTTGGCTTCGTACAGTGGAATGAATTTTTGTTAGGTTTGGGGGGTTTTAACTGCTCTATACAGTAGAAAAGTTATTCTTCAGTGGTAAATGATTGTATGAAATGTGCCTTTTTAACTGGCACCCTGGTGAGTTACCATCCCCAACACTGAATATGTAGATCTAGTAAGTGTGTCAGGTAACCAAATGATGGTGAGTTTGACGCGAACCAGTCACATCTAATGGTTTTCCATGAGTGAGAGTACACTTTAAGTGACAGCCATACAGAAGTTGAGCACTTCACAGCTTACTAGTTATGTCAGAAGTAGGTTTTAAATATTAAAAGAATAATGCTTGACCAAGTAAATGACTGGTACAATGGTCTGAAAAGAAAAATGGCAGTGAAAAAAAACTTCCAGTAGTGTATTTTAAGGCTTTATTGATATACAGCCTTAAAACTATATATCTAAAATCAGTTCCAAGATTGTAGGGAAAATTACTTTTTAAAAAAAAAGCAGATAAATTGAATTAAAAACTATGAATGGCTTGACCCCACCTCCCCCTCACAAGAGCTGAAATTTTTATGAACTAACAAAAGCAGAAAGTTGTGAGCAGTTTTTCTGTGATGCAGGTTAATGATGTCCATGTTTCTAGTAGGGAAGGGGTGATGCGCATGAGAGTAGCCTTCCTCCCTGCATCTTGGAGATCTGCAACGTTGGAATGTCTTGGAGACTTAAGCTTTCCTTTTGAGGAATTATCTGGAGATTTGTCATTAAATTCTCCATGTGCAAGAAACCAGCTCATCTGTCTGATTTATTTAGAGAAAATTAGTAAGATTCATGTAGAATGCTCCAAGTACTTTACTCACATTGGTAATGGTATCATAAAATTGTGTTAGCCATAGAGGTGCTTTGCTGGCGTGTACTGCAAGGAGGCTCTCTTGTTTTGACTAGTTGTCTGCTGTTGCTCGTACCAGATGAATGCTGCTTCCAAGTTAGGCTGAAGAATATCCTTCTGGTGTCTTCACACAGAATGCCCTAGTAACCAGCCTCCTTGTTGCTTCGGCCTCCTTCAGGTGATTCTTAAATTAAGAACATGTGTATTAACTCATTCCCTGTGACTGTTTTTAAGTGGAAAGGGCAATTTTTGTTTATTTTGTTACAATAATAATATTTCCTGGTAACTTAATGAGGTTGATATGCACATTTTCAGAATATAGGCTCATCAGAAGCTCCTGTGACTCATGAACATACAACTTTTCATGCATTTTAATTTTTAATTTTTTTCCCAATAGAGTATTAAAAGACTAGCGCTACAGGTGCATACTACCAGAAGTGCCCTTTTTACCAGTAAAGCTTGAAAGATTTCTTGAAGAAAGAGGGACATTACTCACTTAAAGAAGTGTACTTTCTTTCATATGCTACTACTGCCTTACTGGTTAATACCTGTCTCACTCAGATTCTCTTCTTGTGTGGATTAATTATTGCAAGCTGTCTTCTCCATCTTTTATCAGATTTGGGAATGCAGCTTTCCACCTGCAGCTTCGCACCTGCATGTTTTCAACCTGCACTGAAAACATATAGGCAAAAGGATACCTTCTTATGCTTTTTACTTCCTTTGCCTGTGTTGTTTTCTTCATTTCTTTTACTGGTGTGTGATGACTTCATCAGAAGTTTTTACTGAAAATGGCCTCTAGCTTCTATCTGAACATGCTGATTTCTTCCGCTTCTACAAATTTCACTGTACAGCTGGAATAGCTGTGCTTCACTAGTTTAACATGAAAAAGGACTAATTTATTAGCTTATAATCTCTGTGTTTCTGGAGTAAAGTCATGTTTGCATCTGGTGGTGTTTGTGGAAGGCTGTTTTCTCAGTACAGAGACTGTGGAAAATACATCATATGTAATCTTCAAGAATATTATTTTCAGTAAGTGTCATATACCAGATGGCTTTGAGACCTATTTAGCTCTCTGTTTTTGTTAATCTTGCTTTGCTTGCTTGAGACCTCAAAACTTAATTTCCCCACCTGCTGATAAATACAGGGTCATAGGAATTGCCATATTGGGTCAGACCATCTGTTCTTTAATTAGGAGTAGCAACAGATGCTTGGGATGATGATGCAAAAAAATCTACAATAGGCAGTTATGACAATGATATACTCCAGGGTGTATCTCTCTGGGATCCTGTTAGTTCAGCTTGTTCCATAAAACTCAGACATTTGTATCTTTTCTAGCTCTTTTTTTTAATATTTTCTATTACAATGTAATTTTGTCTTTTGTTCTCCCCTCGAATGCTGCTGAGCTTTTGGCTTTGCAATCCTGTATCCCTCAACAGTGTGTTCCTTAGGTAGAGGTAGGAAGAAGTATCCCTTTTTGTTGATGGTGACCTTGTCAGCTTTCAGTTTAGTTCAACACCTTCTCTTGCTCTTGTAGTATTCTGGGAAGGAAATTCTCACTCTGCCTTTTGTGTGCCGTATTCTATCCTTTGGTGTGGGTGGCGGGGGATCTTATTCCTGATTTTCCCCTTCATATTGATATTTCCATGCTGCTTGTTATTCTTGGTTCCTGTCTCTGCAAGGCTTTCAACTAAACTGCAGTAACTCAATGGTTCAAATTTCCCACCGTGCTTCGGTTGAGAAAACACCATTGATTCCTGTGAATCCAGAAGATTCTCATCTTATGCCACTGGAGAGGTATAATTAGTAGGAAATACCTTCAGAATTTTAGCTTTTAATTGAGGAATATATGCTTTGTTGTAATGGTGAAGGTGGCTTTGCAAGGGGGAATGTTGGCTAAACCTGCAACAGTGCTGCAGTAAACTGCTGCTCTGAGCAGAATGTGGCACAGGACTACAAGGCTGGGGGAGAGTCCCTTTTTGGGGATCGGTGTGGAAACCAATTGATGTAGATTAAGCTTATAGTTTTAAGTATCTCTGCAAAAGGGGTCTTAGTTCTCTTCATTCTTGCCAGTTTTGCAGGAGGCGGCTTACTACTTTAGTGGAGCATTGCTTGGGTATTGCCAGCTGCCTTAAATTGCTTACATTTTTCTGCATAGATGCTTAGAAAACTCATTAAACCTCAAGGTGACTGCAAGTTAGTAGTGAAGGAGTCGATAAGATTTGAGTGAGCGGCTGTGAGGGCAAGTAAGAAAATTAATGGGGGAGAGAGACAGATTCTTGTTAGATACATTAGTAAAGAGAAATGAAGTGTTGAACCCTATCCTAACTAGCAAGAGAATGCAGTTCTTTTTCTAACCTGCTTGTAAGCATTAGAGCCAGCAGTCTTTGTTGTGTTGTGTTCAGGTTTCCAAGGAGATGCGAGATATTTTTGTGAAGCTGAGAAATCATCGGAAGAGGAATTTTAAAATGCATGTCAAACCACAAAATACAGTGGCAGGGAGGACCTGTAATATGCAGTATTTTAAGGGTAGAACTTAAGTGCCATACGACAGAAATTTGCCTTTTTCATCTATGGTAATGATTAGTGTTTAACTGAGAGCTATTTTAGGATGATAAACAACATTCCTTTCATTTTTAACTGCTTGGAGGGGAGACTAAGTGCCCACTAATAGATGCTGTTTATTCCAAAGTCTGCAAGAGTTCTTTACTCGGGATCCAAACCCCTAAAATGTTAGTAAGAAAATAAGTTTGTTTAAAAATGCTGGAGATGCAGTTCTTGAGCTAGCTGTTTGGGTTGAGAGTGTTTAATGAATACATCTTACAGATTGAGCAACCCAGGAATGTTCTGTGTCTAGGACGTTAAGAGCTACATAAGACTATATGAAGTGGTTAAGTCAACTTCTTGAGGAAACTGGAAATTTTTGGTTAACAACAGCATGTGTGTTGTATGCAATTATATTTTTGCACCCAAAAAGTACTCAGATGCAGGCTTATGCTTAGGAGTTCTGGGTAGTTCCAGTGAATCCCGTGAAGCTGCCGGAAGAGTGGGCTAATTTTGCTCATTGTGAACACATGCCATGTTTTGTGAAGGACCTCATGAATTAATAAACAAGAGATGGGACTTCTGTATTGGTGGTGGCATGACAATTTTTATGTTGGAGAATATTTTAGTGCAGCATTGTTAAGATTAGATAAATGACCCTATAGCAGTCTTCTCAACAAAGGGAGAGACTGAGTAGCATCTGTGCTTATGTAGTGCAAATTACATACTTGCTGCTGTACGGCCTGTTTGGTCTGAAGATTTTTTTTCTAGTCATACATTGCTGTAAATTTGTGGTGGTTCTCCTGGCTTTAATTCTGTTTCATCTTTTTATTTTAATTTTCTTGTGGTTTCACTTCTGCACTGAAGCACTATCACTAAACGGGCTGATCAGCACCTTTATTACTCTGGTTACAATAGTATTCATTCCCCTCTTGTATGCCTGCACTATGAATCTCTGTGAAAATTCAGTAGGAGAAGAGTAAGTGGAAACTAAAAATACTTTCATGTAGATTAGAATTTGAGCTGAAAGCTTGGGGGGACTGCAGTAGTGACTCTAGTATTGGTGGGGAAAAAAAGGGGTATTTTAATGGACATGAGAAAAACTCCAATCTAAGTATAATTAATGTAGTAAAGCAATGAACAACAAACTGTATATCTACCAGAAATTAGTCTTCCTCAGTACTACTTTTTTAGAGGAGCTAGCAACCATGGCATTGTTGGATCCCCAGCTGTTATAGTTCTGCTTCTTGTTTATTCCATAGGCTAATGAAGGTTTTCTTTTCAAGCAGGCAATAATTGGACTTTTAAAGATATATGGGATAACTGATTTATTTTAAAAAAAAAAAAAAGTATTTTTAGATCACTACTATGTAAGAAAAACCAAAATGCAAACCACTGTCTTAAACTTTTTGGTGGAAGTAGAGAGTCCTATTTGACATTTTTGGATGTTTAAAATCTCTGTTCTGTGAAATGCCTTTAGTTGGCATATCTCTTTATGGTGGTTTCATGCTGATTTTACTTTTAAGTTTTGTTTAACTGACTATTCTAGGAAGAATTCACCTATATTTACTTTGTAATATGTCAAACCTTAATTTCATCCTGTCACCCACTAAGATATTTGAATGTTTATGTAAACAAACAAGAGAGCTGAAAACTTTTGCTTGTGTTAATGAAAATATTTGTAATAATCGTATTTGAAAAGTCTGTTGTTCTTGGAAAATCATAGAACACAATGAATTGTGGAAGTTTTGAAGATTATGAAGAAGTTAAAGGGTATTTTGTTGATGCAGAAAAGACATCTTACCAGCTTTCTACGATTGCAGTTTTCATTTACGCGTACTGATTTTTTTAAAGTAGCAGGCCTCTGAACTACAAAAATGGTGAGATTATAGATGTGAGATTATAGGGAAAAAAGCTTGAATAACTTCAAAAACATAAAAAATGCAAAAGCTTTGGGAAATACTAACAAATGTTACTGAATGTTACATTACCTAGTGTGCAGGGGCAATTAGTCAGTTGTTTCTCATGAGTTTGGCTTTATATGTGTAGAAATGGTGAAAATCGCGGGGGGGAATTATATAGGGACCAACGGGTGAGAAGAGTGTCTTTTATTCTATTGGTTTTGGCACTGGAGTTTTACCTGGTGCAGAGTGAGCTTCAGTCAGCACTTCAAGTTGTGCAGACATGCTTTCCTAACTTCACTGTAGGCAGCAAAGTGAAGATTTTTTTAAGTAAATGAGGTTCCAGTGAAACCTCAAAGCTGAGAGGAATTTCAAAATGAAAATAAAATGATCATCTGTCAGGAGAGATTCTTTGGCTGCTATTCAGAACAGAAAAACTGTGCAAAATGCTTGTGGCCAGCTAAATGAATATGAATGTTATTGTTTTTTCCTTGCATGCAAATGCCTAAATCAAAATAATTTAGGCATGATTGTAGTTGGGTAATGCCCATTTTATGTTTAAAACTTTTCTGAAAGAAAAATATGCTTTTTCTAACTAAAGAAGTTATAAACACAATTATTCTGTGTAGATGATAAGTTCTTGTCTTTTCAGTTATCTCCCACATAAAATGGACATCAAGTTTCATTGAAAGTACAACTTGCTGCTGTGAACATTTAGCTTGTTAAAGTACGTGAGGATAGCCCTTCCTAAATGTAATTCTTGAATAATTTTATCCTTGAGGACCACTGCCTGGGGTATCTCAAATTGCACACATCTTGTCCAAGGAATGGTCTTGATTATGGCATGTATTTTGATATAAAGTTAGAAGAACTATTGTCTACATTAGATTTAGTAACTAGAATAGTAAATATAATTCTGCCAAATGCTTTTATTTGCTGTCAGAGTGGTGAACGAAGCAGAGATTTTGCAGCAAAAAGTGGCTATCTAAAGAATTAATTGAGCATTTGTATAGTAACAATCTATAGATACGACAGAAAGTCTCTCATATAACAGATATAACAGCTTTTCCAAGCTAGTCTTTTGATTGTGATGTCTCGTCAGCTGTAGAAATGTGAGAGAATAATGCTCTTTATGAAAAATGCTATATAATGTATAGTTAGTTTCCTCTTCCTTTCTCCCACTTCTTTTCCTTTGCTGCTGTCCTTTCCATGTGAATCTTGATGTATTGTGCTTAGCCCAGACAAAAAAGTGTTTACAAAAATTACTTGCTACTTATTTATACTTTTTTTTTTTACTTGAAGGAGCAAGAACTATGAGAGGGTCAAAGGCAGGCTAAGAACAAAATACCAGTCCTTTTTTTGCTTTCCTGATGTCTGATATGATTTTTCGTGTGCGTGTGTTTACAAATAAAGATGTAACCCCAGTCTGTCTGACGGCTCTGAGTTGTGTGCATCTCTGGCCCTGGTAGACATGGCACTGAGGAAATTGTTTTCCCTCTCGGAGGACTCCTGTTTTGAAAGGACAGTGAATTTGGCTATTTGATACATGTTATTGTACATAAGCTTGTCACTGGGTAAGAGAAATATTTACTTGGGGCACCTCATAAACTTTCCCATTTCCAGTAAGATCTTTCAGGCTGGACTTTACTAGCTACTGGCTTAAAAAGAAAAGGCCAATAGAGTGTGAGGAAGGAGGAGGGAGACATACCTGCCATGACGAAAACATGTCCTGTGAAGTAGTATGATACAATAATACAGAATGGATGGGAAATGCAGTGGTATGAATTAATGCGTATAAAAAATACTGGTAAAGCAACATTGCTTTAAGTAGAAGGACATTGTCCCCTTGAGATCTTGAATTTGGACCTACCTGTGGTGACACAGCATCTACATCTGCCTTTTTTCCTTTTTTCCTTGCCATTCTCCTTGAGACTTTCCATTACTGTGCAGCGAAGAGGTCACCTTTTTGGTGCTCCATGTATAGCATTACCTGTGCTGTTTGCATTACTATTCAGTTTGTAAAATGAGTACTGCGTGGATGTCTTCAAAGCTAATTAAACGTTGTCCTCCCAGGAGCCAATTCTCTGTAAGCAGAAACAGCAGAAGCATGATACTTTGCTGTGTCCCAGAGAGGATGAACCATTTCCCTAACTGCTGCTTCTGCTTTGGCTAACAAGTCATATCCATTTTATCAGTTGCATTTACATGTGAGAGCTCTAAGCAGAAACCTCAGGGCATAGTAGTGCTTAATGTATAATAAATTCTATTTGCTTTTTTAATGGCTAAATGAAATGTGCATTAAGCTTTTTAACAAGAATCTTTGTAAACATTTTATCCAGCTTTAAAACTAATCTTTGATGCATTTTTTTAAGAGGTCTTGTTAATAAAATATGTTTTCTTACTAATGCTGTTGCCCACAGATTTAAAGGAAAAAAAATAAATGACTGCAGCTGAAAGCTGTTTAACAATTTCCTAATGGAGTGGTGTTAAGAAGAAAACAAGAGTATTCTAGCAGTACAGACCTTTGGCAGTTTTGGGAGGCAAAAGTGAATCAGTGATGCCAAATTTAGAAGGTGACTATATGCAGATCGGGACTGAGGCATATTGATGGGGCTCTGAGAGCCTTGTAGTATTTGTGCACTGGTTCCAGCAGTCAGTTTCCTGTTAAGTTAATCAGATGCTTAAGACTTTTTACAGCTGTTTAACCTGCAAAGGGCTAATTTTAGCTGCTTTATGATGTACAAAAGGCATGCCACATATTACTCTTGTTCTTTTTTCTCATCTTTACGACAAAATTAGGGAAGTATTTGACTGAGTCTTACCTAATTCCTCAAAACAAATCTTTCAACAAAGTGTTACTGAAGAAGAAGGAAGATTTTTTTTTTTTTTAATGCCCTAAAACGTCTCCCTTGGCTGTTTAGCATTCACTCTTGTCTTGTTTGTCATCAGTCCTCCATTCGGTATGGTGTCTTTCAGCTGCTAATATGAGTAGAAAATGGAGAAAACATCTCCCTTGTTCAACATCTGTTCCTTTCTTTACCTGTAGAGAAGTGTTGAGATCTATCTCTGTATTTCATGAAGTTTTTTTAAAAAAAAAAAATGAATGACACTGTTGTTTCTCCATAGGGAAATGGCATTTTCATTTTCTGCTTTGAGCCCCATGTCATGCTGCTGTAATGATTACTCACTGTTAGCCCTGCAGACTGCTCTGGTGAAGTGTGTTTGCCGAACTTTCTTGTGCATCTTAAAGACGCTGCTTGAGAGCATGTTTCAGGGTTTTGGGGTTTTTTGGTTGGTTGGTTTGGTCGTCCGTCCCACGTCCCACCCCACCCCACCCCCTGCCCCCAAGGATAATGCATGCTTTAGCCACAAGAGTTTTCAGCATTTGAAACTGTAGATTCTAGCAAACAAAACACTACTTCTATAAAGTGAATAATCTCTATAATGGATGGCACGTGTTATGTTATGGTGTTAAGGAAATCAATTCCACCAGATGCTCAGCTGTCTCCTAGCCTCCAGCTGCTGCTTCCCTATGCTTCACATCCAAATTACTTGGAAAGTATTTGTGGTAATAGGGAAGGCGGACTTTGTATTTTAGGCATCTTGGACTGAAAAAAGAATTTGGTATTTCTTGCTGGGCTGTATCGCTTTAGAATAGTTTGGTCTGAGCTCATTTTTGAATTAGATGGTGACATTAAAGGAAAAATAATAGTAACAATCAGAAAGTCCATCCATTTCTTTTTGATCTACTACAGAATTTCTTCTGATACATCTTCCTATGGGATAATCGTCTCTGTAACATGGTTCCCCTGTGTCCTAAAAACAAACCACAAAGGCAGTTACTGTCTTCAGGGTTGTGTATGTGCAGTTTCCTTGTGGAGCTTAGAGCGTTCGAAAAAGTTTTCTGTGAAATGAAATATCTCCTTTATTTTGCTTTTCTCTTAAACACTATTCTGTATTAAAGCTTCTTACTGACACTGAAGTTCTCTTGTGAAGTCATGTGTTTGACTCCAATTTTTTTGATATCCAGTGAGCTATTAGTATAACAGAAAGGTGTCTTTAAAAAAAAAAAATAAAAAAATCGGTGTCCTCATTCTTTGTTACTATTGTTCTCATTGGCGGTCGCGAGGAGTGGTGGAGTAAATAGTTGAATCCCTGAAGATATGTGGTTTAGTAATAAATTCAGTGATGGTTTTAATGATAATACTGCATAGGCAGTCTTTTTGCAAGGAAATTCAGTTCAGTAGTACCAGTGTTAAACTTGGTCTTTTCCAGCAGTCATTATGCACAGTAAAATTCACAGCACAGTGGAAAAATGAAAAGTGACAGTTGCGTGTTCTAGTGTAAATGGCATAATAAAAAATTGTGATCCATGCCAGAACTTCTAATTGATCTTTTTATATATAAGTATTAATAATTATCCTGAAATAACTACCAAAATGAAAGTGAATATGAATTAAATTACTAAGATTTTTAGTTAAATGCATGGATTTATTTCTCATACTCCCTGAAACACTTCTGTAGAAGGCTGAATTTAAAGATGCTTACCAGATTTTTGGGATTCTCCTTTTATTTAAATATATCAAGTAGCTTTGTAAATATGCTAACATATTTACAAAGCTATGGTTTTGTACATGTTTATATATTTATTTGAGAGGTTCTTAAATTGGCTTTGTGCATATGATTTTATGTTTGGTAAAATCTGCCACCTTTTTCCCCTTTAGCAATATATTTTCATTACTTTTTGTGGAGTTTTTGCCAGTATGATATTGTGCTGCACAGTGTTGTTTGTCCAAGTCCTTTTTCCTGGCCAAAATTTTCTTTCACATGTCCAGTGAGCTATGTAGGATTTCTACCTGCATGTAGATAGTTGATCTGTCTTAAGTGTGTGTGTATATATATCTCATCTACATGGATGTATCTACATTGATATATCTGTGCAGAAATATAGTTGTACATACTATATATTTCATAGGTATAATATACATATCTTGAATTTTTTTCTGAAGCTTCTCGAATTGCATCTTCAATTATTAGGTTTGTTTCTCCCTGCCCAGTCTTTTCCCAGGAGTTGCAATAAATGTCAGTATCTGGGGTGCAGGAAGATGAGAAATGGTAAGAATAATGTATAGAGAAGAATTTTTTTAACTGCTATTACTGTGCCATGTTCCTTTAACAAACCAGAATTTACAAGTACGTCTGCTCAGATTGGAAGTTGTAGTCAACTAAAATGATTTTCTGTAATAGAAGTTTTTGACAGTCTTCCTGATAGATGGTGTTGATATCCCAGCTTTTAATGCTACAGAAGTATTTTTCAGAATACCTTTCATGATGAGTTATCCTTAAAATGGTTTACCCTTGTTTAAAATAGTGATATGTTTGGCAGTTCAGAACACTGCATGGGCATGCCAATGTTTCACACTCTTGGAGTTTGAGATTCCTCCAGTTCAAAAAGTAGAGCGTGTTAAAGTTTTGGTTACTTCAAAGAGTTAATTTTCTTGATTAAATTGATTTTATGGTTTTGAGATTCAGAGGCTGAAAATAACTATACTTTAATACATCTACCTAATTTTCTCTTCTGCTGTACTAATCACTTGTAGAGCTTCACAATTAAACTGAACGTGCATTGCTTTCAGGTTCCCATTGCCACTCTTGTTCTGATGCATATGGATTTTTCTCAGAGTAGCTCCTATTGCATGGAAAAGCCTTGGAAGGCAGCTACAGACAGGGTGAAATATTTTATGTTGGTGTGAAAGTAATGCTGTATCTGCTAAATAAATACCCACCCATCTGATCTGTCATTTTCTGCTATGCGATAGCTATGTCAGGTAGAACAGAGTGAGTGTCCCCAGTTAAGTTTGCTGCTTTGGCTGCAGTTCCACCCTGTTCTCTGTGTTACCGTGTCAATCTTGTGTTTCCTTTACTATGGCTTTCTGCATTTCTCTCTGAAAGACTCTGCTTGTTTCTCTGCTTTTTGTGCTTCATCTCTTGCTGCTGTGTAGTACTTCTGCAGGGGGTAGAGTTACTCACCCCGATATGTACTCACTGTTTGAATGGATTCAGCTGTCCACTTGGAACATCAGCTGTCTGAGCTGATCTGTTGTGACTTTTCTGAAAGGGATTGTTCTGTGCTATGCTTGTGTCTGGGCACGTTTTGAAAATCAGTAAGCTACTGAATGGTATGCTCTGTTATATTTCAAGTGTAGGTTGTATAGTTTTTGGTTTGTGCTCAGCTTTTTTTAATGAAGTTAATTCTTCTGTTCATGTAAACTGTTGAAAATTTTGGCATCAGCTAAAACAAACATTTGTGCTGCTGGATTTAGAAGCAATTTCTATTTCTGCCTTGCTGTGCTAAACTTGAGCATTGTTCTAAAAATATGGATTGTCTTTTTTGAACAGTAAAAATCCTGTAGCTGTCTGTTTATAATTGCTTGTTGAAGAAGAGGATCCTGTCGATTTCGGACTCCTTGCTTAGCGCAGTAATTTGGTCTTCAAACTGTGATACATACTTGGTGTCTGAAAATGACCTTTTGAGGTCCCATCTGGAACCTGGAGTTCTGCATTCATCTAGAAAGCAGTGGCCTAACATGGGTAAACGGACCTGCACTTGGAGCTTAGATACCTAAGGCACTTAAGCAGGTACTGTCAGGAAAGAGGAGGGGAAGGAGCCACCTGCGGTTCTTCGTCAGCTAGAGTATGCAGTTACGCTCAGCATCATCGCTTTGTGCTGCTGCTGTGATTAACAGAACTGTGGCCTGCACAAACCCGCACCGGTACGCACCCAGTCTACAGTGGTACGGTCTTAGCCAGAACAGTAGTAAATCTAGCAAACTGTTAAAAGCTTGAAAATGCATCTCAAGTATACACAATTTTTAGTGTTTTTCTTTCCCGGGTTTCCTTGCATATCGTTTAACGTCAGGCAAAAAAGGCCAGACTTGAGTAGAACTGTCTGTACCAAACGTCTGAAGTGCTTAGGAGGAGAAAGAGCCTGTGAAATGTTCTCTGAGCTAACGTCATTGCTCAGGCCTTTTTTTGGAAGGAATTTCTGTATTTTTTAGGGTTTTCTTAACAATTCACTTGGCTGGTATCTGTTACGATTTTCTTTCACTGTCAGTGAATCTGCTTGTTCCTGTCCAAGACTGTATCAGATAAAAATATTCCCAAATCTACCAATTTGATGCAGGAATTCTGCGTGATCTGGGATGTCGAGTCTTTGAGATGCCCAAAAGGGTGTAGAGCAGAGTCAGAACTGAGTTTTCTAACAGGGCTGTTACGGCTCTTAATGTCTCAGGAAGAGACCCATTATGAATATTTTTACATGCCTCAAATGAGCCCATTTTTATGTCTCTCAAGTTCAGGGTCCTCAGAGTTGGTGGTTTGTTGAAGTTTCTGGTTTTGAACTGGTATTCCAGTGGATGAGCATCCAAGAAATTTCCTGGGAACCCGGTGGAGCTATCAGTGTCTGCTCCACATTCCCTCCGGGCTGATGGGAGGTGTTTGCCCCATCTCCTCCCCTCCTCAGGACTTCATTTTTGCAGGGTAGGAGCTGTCATAACTCACAGGATGATAGTGTAGTTGCACATCGCTGGCTGAAACATCCATCTACCTCAGTTTCCTTTCTAGCTGGTTTGAAATTTTTGCTTCAGGACTGCTGCATTAATGAGTCTGGTTTAAATTCAGAAGGATGACTTCGAGTTTACAGAAGCTCATTGACTCTTCTTTTGTAGTTTGAAGAGATTTCCTTTCCCTCAAGTGAATCAGAGGAAATTTCACCTTCTTTCTGTCTTCCAAGGATTTCTCTCTCATCTGTTTGATATGCTCTAAGCTTACTTGAATCCTATATTTCTGCCCCACTGTAGCCAAGTCATTTATGCAACTATTGCTTTATTAATACAGCACTAGAAAATCTGTTGTTTGATCTCCTTAAAGCATGTGAGACATTAATGTTCTTGAAAACGTATCTTTATTTGATCATCATAGATAATAACCCTTCCCATATCTCATGAAGAGAAATTAAATGACATGCCTAGATGAGATTTGTCTGCCACAGGAAATCAGTTTGTTTTGTCATTCACCAGTGACTTCAGACTCCATTTCTAAGGTTTGACTTCTTGAAGATGACCTTCCTTATCTACTTTGCTAGCAAAGTAAATCAGCCAGGTTGTTTAATATGTGTGAATTAAAATAAAATACTGCTTTTTCTGATCACTGGGGAAATTACTAGAGTCAATAAAAATTGATGACTTGTTTCAGCTTTTACATTTTTGACAGAAGAGCAAAAATTGTTGCTGATTTTTTCTTAATAGCAAATTCAATGCTAATACTTTACTAACAAGTGTGGCTAAACTTGTGGCTTTTTCCAGCTTTCATTGCATTAGGCAATGGACAGCACTCTTCAAATTTGTATGGAAGTATTCCAGCAAATTAAGAAAATTCAGGAGTCACCTGGGAGTTGTGGCCGAAGTGACTCTCCTAATCTGATACAGGAGTCCTTTGGGGTTTTACTGAATACTTTTTTCCTGAACAAAAATCTGTTTATACCCTTGAGCTGTATGCTCTGTTACTCATTTCTTGGTTTCTTGATCACTTAATGGGATAGAGTAAGATTCATTGAGGTTAGCGCTGTTTCAATTTTCAATCCAGCTTCAGTGGTTTGGGGAAAGCTATATGGTGCAGTACAGAGTTTAAATGGCTTAACCCTTTCTTGCTGATGGTTGTTGTACTGAGAAGTAGGTAATAGTGATGAAACTGTTATATCACTTTTCTTTTTGAAAATGGTCTTTGTCATGTTTTGCTGAAGAAAAAAAATTAAAGAGCTCATGTTTGAAATGTGATTAAATGAAAAATCCTATCCCTTTCCAAGTGGTAGGGGAGGTAGTAAAATATTTACGTGTAACGTGGAACTGCACTGACTGTAAGTGGACAGGCAGGATGGTATCTTCCATGATTCAGTGAAGGGCAAAAACGGTTTCATTGCTTGGTGTCATTTTCATGGTATACTGATTTCTCAGGGCTTTGAGACCCACCTAAGTTTTTCGAAAAGAATTGCTTTGTAAGATTGTGCCTGTGGGGAGCATGGGTCAGTAGTAGTAATTTGAAAGAATATTAAGGTTACTGAGTAACAGTTTAATAGATTGAGTTAAATCTTTAATAGTCGGTGAGCTTTGCTTAATTTACGCTGTGTGATTTCATATGTGTAAAATTGCCTGGACCACCAAACTGGCATCTAAAAGTTAAACACTAGCTTCCCTCCATCCTTTGCTTAATATGCCTTTTAAAATCTGGCTGTGCTACCAAAAAAAAATTGAAATAGTAGCTTTTTAAAGGTGTAGAAAGCACTATCTAGCAGATCTAAAAGGGTTTCCAGAACTCTACCTAATTTGTAGTTTTTAACAAAATTTGAGAGAAATGCTGACAATAAATAGGTATTTATGTGTCAATGGTTAAAGAGTATGTTTGCCTTTACAGCTGAGGCAGTGTTTGTAATCTTGTGAGCCCGACAGATGGAGAATGTCTGATGCTTTCTGTCTTTCAGTTCTGGGTCCAGTAACACAACAATTTCGCCAAAAGATTGACCTCACAGTTGAAAAATACTTATAAATGTATTCATAAACCTTGCTCTCAGCACCTCTGCTATTACTCACACCTGAGTCACTATGCTTTTCCTCAAGCATCGCCTTGAAAAAAAAAAAATTGCATCATAGTGAATGTAAAGTGTGACTGTATTTGTAATCTTGGTGAGTTTAGCGAAATGGCTGTTGCCCAGAATTCGTACGCTTTGATTGGGATTTGGGGCAGATGTTGTTCTGCCACAGACACAAGGTTTATGTTTTCACTGTGGTCTCCAGGAAGAGAGGAGGAAAAAGACAAACTACTATAGTTGCGTGAATGGTCAGGAGAAAATTCCCCTTGATAATGTCAGATTGTCATTAAATGCTGCTTTCAAGGGCCTGAAGAATAAACTCTTCTAGTAACAAAATGCTTTAAAAGTGCTGAGAATTTTTCATGCTTGTCATCATCAGCCTAGGTGGAGCTCTGAAGTACACTGTTGATGTTCGTGAACTTTGACTTTACTGCAATTTTGTGTATTATGTAAAGTGAGACTTTAGATTAGCCTTCTATTAATAGTTGTCTCTTATTCTCATGTTTCAAGGTTATATTTGTCATTAGCATTTTTCTGTCTGAGCTGCAGTTGCTGAAGTATCTTAAGCATCACAGTTAGGGATGCTCTCTTACCTTTTTCATTGTTGAAATACACTTTCTATGGCATGCTTTATCTACAGTGCGTGACATTATACTAAGTGTTTTGGAAAAAGTTGGCTGAAGCTCTACCTAAAGTGTTGGCTCTGTAGTCGAGTCATTGAGTGACAGCGTGAAATGTGTAAGTTGCAAATACCTTGTAACCTTACTAAAATCCTGGGTAGGTTGGATGATGGTACATGCTGTGAATGTTAAAGGAAGACAATAGCTTTCCCCCTGATGAATTGTATTGCTGGTTTGGAAAGCACATGCTAGGTACTAGGTTAAGTAGTTAAAACAGCACTTGGTAGACAGTACAGATGGTTTACCATCGCATTTTTGACAAAGGCTAGTAACATTGCTCTTTACAATGAAGTGTATTTGAGAGTCCCTATTGTAACTGCTTGATTGCAGTCCCTTAAATGTTTCAACTGACTTCAGATATGATCCAGCAAGTTCCAAGAATGAACCTCAGGGGTTTGGGGTTTTTTTTGTGTAAGTTTAAAAAATATGTATGTGCTGTTCTTTGAACCTAGACTATAGTTGTTTATAACCTGAAGTAGGAACTTTAAAAAAAAAAAAAAATAATAAAAAAAAATTGTTTGCATTTACCCAGAGAGATTCTTGAGTTGAAACAGTATATTCAGGGATACAGTCTCCACAGATTCTCTCTTGGATTCCTGCTAATGACTGTACTATTAACTTGATTTCCCCTCTGCAGGAAAATTGAGCAACTTTCCTCATGTGTAGACACTCAAATATGTTTATGAATAATTCTGTAATGAAAACCTTTCTGAAACTTGCTTTAGAGATACTAAACTTAAAACTGAAGACTTCTAATTCCAAAAAAGGACACCTCCCTCAACCCTCTTACATGCTCAGAATGATTCTGGGTTGAGTAAAGCGAATATTTGAGTCTATGACTGTTGCTTAAAACGATAAATTCTTGTCCCCATCCATAAACTGTTCATACATTATATCAATATATATTGATACATATAGTCAAAGAAATCTCCTTGACACTTCATCGCAGTTCTTGCAAAACAGACTCTTGCTTTGCTTTATATTTTGTTCATTAGGTTTTCGGTTTCTTGGATAGCCGTTATCAGTGTAACTTCACCAAAACTTTTGGAAGTGGGGACACAGAGGGTGGGAAGAGAGGTCTTGGCTTGTCCCTCTTTCTTCTGTGTAATATTGTGTAAGAGAATAGTTTTGCCCCCTTTTAGCTGTGCTAAGGTTTTCTGGCATTTTCCAGCTGTGGGCTCCAGAGAAATTGCACAAAGAGATTCCTTTGGAGCCTCTTAGAGGACACCTGGATTTGGGAATTTAATGGTCTCATGAAACAGCTGATTTGAGCAGCCATCCTCCTTGTAGAGGAATCAAATTTTGCTTCAGCTTCATGCTTCAGTATCTCCATCAGCCTTTTAAAATGTTTACCTACGTCTCTGGGGGTGATGTGATGCTTAGAGCAATACTGCACCCTGTGTTCATTTAAATCTGCAATGGAGAAAATATATATGTATCTACATCCTTAGAGGAGGATTTGCAATGTGATTTTTTTTTTTTTCCCCTCCTCCTTTTGTTCTTGCTTCTTCAGAGATATTTAGTTACCATAACAACACAATGTAATTGTTAAATGCAAGCTGAGGGCTTTTTTCTTCAGTTTCTTTTGCTGCTTAGGTTTGAAAGTGTATTATATGTAGAATGAAACCTCCTCAGTCACTCAGGAGCAATGTGATAATTCTGTTAATAGCTGTTACTCTGAAACTAAAATACTGAACTGATAAACATGGTGAAATATTTAGGAATGGCACCTTGTTTTTACACCACAAGTTAGCTTCAAAGTATAGTGCTTATTAATGTGTAAATCTGGCTTGAGGCTAAAAAAGAATGTACAAAATATCATGTCTGTTGTCAGTCACTCAGAAAAAGTAAGGTCTTAAACCATCTGAGACGTTACTAGGACTTACACAAGCATGGTGTTGTGATATATTGCAACTTGAATACTTACCTCCTTGACTGTTTTTCAGCCAGTAGTGAAAAATGCCAGTCTGAAATACCTACCCCAAAAAAAGACTGATGAAACGGACTTCTACGTTAATTCTGGTTTCCAGTGCATGCTGTCGGTCTGTGCCTTTTAGTGTGTTAGGGTAGAAACTGCAAATAGTTGTTTTTGACAACAGTAAGCATACTGTTGCTGATGAGGAAATGCTTGTCTTTATATGCTGAACTCTGTCTTGGGCACTGACTTACGAAGGTGAGGGGAGCACAACTGGTTGCCAGACTTAACAGTAGTTAGAGCAATCACCACATAGTTGAATGGAGCAGAATGTGACGGTAGGAAATACATCTGTTCTTCTGTGTGTGACTTGGTAGTGGGTAGAGTGCTGCATTGGCTTAACATCAAACTTCAGAAGGGACATAGCTATTGAGAATTCAAGCCAAAATGCTAAGTTTTGAAAGAAAGCAAACGTTGCGCTTCCATTTCTGTCGGGTGCTGAAGCTGAGGAGCTGACATTTCAGCAGCAGAGTGATGTCTTCATAGAGATGATGACTACAGACTGAGTCATGTAATCTTCAGCTTCAAAAATTAAAATTAATCCGCTGTACATGAAGTTTTTTCATTGCTGCCAGCCCACTCTGAAAACTTAGTTATGCCATATTTGTCAGTGTAACTGCAACAGTTTTGGCTGGCTTTTCTGTTTTTGTTTGGGTTTTGTTTTTCTTTTTATAAAAGAGAAAAGTGTACATAGTTTTCCTAGCAACTTGCCAACAAATTGCATCTAAACAGCCACAACGTCACTTTTTCTGAGTTACTATGCCGGTTCCTTATGAACTTTAGGCTTTTCCTCTTAGCAAGCTTGATTGATAGCTAATTCCAGCTCATCAAAGTCCAAACGAACATTTTCTTTATGGGTCAGTTACAGTCACTTTGAGGTTAAACAGTAATGTGGGGGTTTTTTCTTTCTGGGATTTTTTTTTTTTTAGTATTTTAAGCAAATATATTTTATTCAACATTCATATTTTGCTACAGGTCAGTACTGTAAGGTGGAGTCAAGTTTTAAGGTGTTTGATTTTTGCCTGAAATAAAGTACACCCATGTCTTTAAATGACTGGCTAATCAATTTGGGAAGAGGAAAACCTGTTTCTCTCAGCCTTATTCTTTGAGATGTAATACCTGTTGGTCAGCTGTTTCTGAAGTGGATTATGTAGTATCTTTGTACATCAGGATCTGTTGGAGGAACAGTTAGAGCATGATGTTGGATGTATGGAATACTCTTGAAATCTGGGTGGCCAAGGGAAGATAATTCAGTGGTTTGAGATTTGGAATCTCCAGTGTAGGAAGTTGCTTCTTCTGTTTCCATCACTGTTGTTAAGAACAAAACAAATACACAAAAAAAACCAATCTGGAGAAAATGCTAGCAATAAGGATCAAGATATAAACTTGCTTTTCAATTCTTTTTAGCTCTGTTGGCATTTTGCTTTATTTCTTATTTCACTTACTACAGTGATTCTGTTTTCATCTCGAGTTACTTAGGTGTCTTAAATTACTGATGGTTCCACGTAGTGGTGGTACCATATATGAATTTCCTGACACTGCCTATGTGCCTGGGCAGTGTTTCCAAATTCTTACTTGCTTGCTAGCCTCTGCCTGCTTGTGCCTCCTGTACACTGTTTTGTTTTGCCCTGGAGCTCAGTCAGGACTTTCCTGTTTAGAATCATAGAACCGTTTAGGTTGGAAAAGACCTTTAAGATCAAGTCCAACCATAAACCTAACGCTGCCAGGTCCCACTAAGCCACGTCCCTAAGTGCCACAGCACTACATCTACACATCTTTTAAACACCTCCAGGGATGGTCTCTGTTTCCTATGGGGTCCCACCTACTAGTTCCCTGAGTAAACTGAAGTCACCTCTTCCAAGTCCAGGATTCTGTGCTCTACTTCTCTTCTTCCTCATTCCCCTCAGACTCTTAACCACCTCTGTTTGTGGTCGCTGTCAAGGCTGCCGTGGAGCATCACACCCCCAGCCAGGTCTTCCAGGTTTGTGAACACCAGATCCAGCTGTGCATCAACCCTGGTTGGCCCATTCAGTACCTGCATCAAACGCTTATCCCTGTTGCTCTGTAATTTTGCAATCAAGTTTGAAATAAAAGCATTCTTCTACTGTGTTAGATACTAAAATGAATCCCAGTTGATTAAAAGAAAATGTGGTACTGTATACAAAAGTGAATATAAATTGTAGCCGTTTGCTTTTCTGTGTAAAACAGAAATTGGGGACACCTCTTGGAGGGTGGTAAAATACAATAAAGGGAATTTCTTTGCACATATCATCAGTATTTTATGAGGCAGAAGCAGAGGCAGATTATCTGGAATCAATACAAGCTTCAGAACCATCAAATTATTTTTCATGTGTGCTAAATAATCATGTGGGAGACATTCAGTGCGAACAAGCTGGTAATATTTTTCTCCACACAATTCTGAAAAGAAATTTCTGCGGTAACAGTGATATTTGCCAATTTAGTCTTAAATTACTACTTCCACTCTGCTAAAATGTAGTTTGTCCCAATAGGGATCACACAGTTACTTTATAGAGAATCTTTTAATAAAGAGATTAATGTTAGCCTTGCAGGCCATTTAAGTCATGTTTTTCTGTTCTGGTGGGTTCCTTATTTTTTTATCTCTGTTCTTTTAATGGAAAGGATTTGAAGAGAAAAATCATGAAACATAAAATTTAGCTTTAAAATGTGATTACTTTACCTCTTCAGTTTACCACAGAGTTTACAAAAGAATCACCTATGGTTCACATTTTCAACTCAATGTTTTAATGGAGGCTGGAGAGATCAATAAATGGCTCTCTGCCAAGAGATGTTAGCATCATACTAATGCAGTTTATTTGGTGGTTCTTGCCTAAGTGTAAATGTTGAGGTATAAATAAATAACCTAATAGTTTCTGTGGGATTGAAACCTACATAGGTTAAATATCCTTATCACGCGATAACTTTGTCTTTCAGTTGAAGCTTGCCCATAACGAAAGATCCTCTCTTTCTGATGCATTAATGTTAAATATTAATTATCTTGTTTCTGATAATTTTTGAATGGTTTTCTAGTTAATAAATATTTTTACTGGAGATACAGTTAAAAATACTTGCTAGCTATGAGACTAAATAAAAGGCACTAGAGAAAATGTGTCTTGAAAGTGGGGGATATTTTTCCCAAGCAATGATTACTAAATCAAGATCTTGGGCATCACATCTCAAGGCTGGTGTAGGGGAAGAACTGTGAAATGCTGTAGTACGACTCATTTAACCTGTACATCACCTCTTGGAGGTGACTGTGTGGCAGAAGTGAGCCTGAGTTAAGAGGCAGCTTTTGGGCAGCAGTTCTCTTGCCTCTTAACCACCACCAAACCTCCTTTCTCTTCTTATGGAGATGTCTGTATTTTCTTCAGGTCTTCTGTCTGATCTCACTTTCTGACAACACCACCTATGATCTGGTGGTATTCTAGTTGTACAGGAAGACGTATTTGTTGCCAGTGGTCTCATCCCTGGTGTCTCCTTTTCTTTTTAAAATGTCAGTTTTTCATACAGCTGAGTAACAAATGGAGTTTTGGCTATTTTTATCTTCCTATCTTGTTACCATCTTTGAGGGGGAGATCCAGACCTGTAGTTCTTGGTGCCTTTTCTTAATCCTAACCCGCTTGACCAGGTAGGGCAGTAATCATTTTGTATGATGGCCACTCTCTTTTAAGAGCCACTGTAATTAATGTAAAGTTTCTCTTCTGTGTGACATAGGTCTGCTATCTTGTAGATTTGAAGTATGGAGTTCGTTTGGCTTGGCTCCATAAGTCAAGCTCAAGGTTGGTTGTGAGGTTGGGGTGGGTTGGTTTTTTTGTATACAGTATCTGATCATCACACGGAGCCCGTTTTTCTTTTTTTTCTTTTGCCCCCTGTATTTGAGAAAGGTGAGAGTTTTCCCACTGTAAATTTAGATCCTTTTCTTAGTATTTAACATAAGGCAAACCTTAAAATCTGTATAATTTTTTTGTCTTAAAGTCAGACTTCTCTCAGAACTGCTTAAGTACATTTTTTTTTTTTTAAAAAATACCTTCTATTCTATATTGCTTTTATGGTCTGTTAGTTACTTAAAGACTATTCGGCTTTGATTTAAAACAGTTAAGAACAATTCTCTTGGAAGATTGACACTGTGTTATTTACTTGCATTCTACATACAGGCTATTGAGTGATGTTTTTGACAACCATGTTATATATCATATTCAGAAAAATTAAAAAAGTATTTTCTGCTCTTTTCCCCATCCTTCCCTCCCACCCTGACTTGATAAGTCTTGGTCTGCTTGCTAAAGGCAAAATTCACATACTAGGGAAAATGTTATGAATTGCTGGTACATTTAGGAGGTTTTGCGTTCTGCTTTGTCATCTCATGTTTCTTGACAACTTCAGCTTTCAGCAGCTGCTGTACACAAAGACTTGGTGTTGGTACTGAATTATTCCTCACTACATTATTACTGCATGCTAAGATGCAGGCTGTAGAAAATAATAAAATGAACAAAAAGTAATATTACATGCTGCCATTTTAACAAGACACCCAAATCTCTAGATATAAGATGAAATCCTTTGAAGTGAAGTCCGGACATCAGCACACCACAAGGTTGATTAATATCACCTTCTGTCAAATAGTGTATCTCTCAAGCAGCTTGCTGTAGACACTAATCTCTGATTTATTTTTAGCAAACCATTAGTCTCTCACGGGGGAGTGTGGGAGTAATTGTCAAAGCTGGTGAAGGACTGCTATTAAACAAAATTGCCGAAGCAGGTGTTGGGTGCGATCTCCTTTGCTTTTATCAATTAGCAACTAGTGGCTTCACATTTTAAAGACATGTGAAAAGCAGCCCTGTCATGCAAAGATTTCCTAACCTTCCTTTTGGCATTGTTAGACTGGGCCTTTTAACAAGTATTCCTTTCGAAGCTTCTGTTCTTTGTTGACATACAAGTATTGGTACTGTGTAAATCCTTTCCCTAGTCTTTCAGTTCATTTTTTGAGGGGATCTTTTGTAAGGGCCAGCCTGGGTTTGCTAAGGAAGTGAGGCTTTTGTGACCAGCCTTGCCCATCCATCAGTCCCTTTCTTTTACCCCTTCTCCCTCACTCTAAAAGGAAAAAAAA